>NC_045966.1:37795843-38132343 GCF_010909765.2 Amblyraja radiata
GGAGGGGAGGAGGGAGCCACGGGAGGGAGAGGCGGGAAATGAGAGAGGAAGGGAAAAGGACAACGGGGATAAACGAGGGAAAGATGAGGGAGGAAAACAGATAAAATCTTGCGACTTTTTCCAGCTTCCTACTAATTGGCCACATTTCAAGCACTAGCATCATGACCCAGCATTGGAATCGCACAAATGATGAAACTAAGTTTTAATATCGCACCGTGTTAAAGTGGTTTAATAATTCGGGATTTTTTACATCTAAAACTCCTACTGCTCAACTAAAAAATGCATCATATTTAAGTGACTTGCAGGCAAGATGTTTGTGAGCCATCAGTAGCTTGCTAATGTTAAACAATAATATATTGAATATAGAATTAATTCAATTTAAAATTCACATCAATATTATACAGTACTTGGACATAAATATGATTTATTTTACATTTATTTCATATTTTATCAAGCAATGTCATAACATTGTTCAATATTGTGTATTCATCCATTATTATGTTCCTAATTTGGAAATCATACAAAATAAATGCACAGCAAATTCCTGCCCCACCATATCTCCCTCAACTTAGCCTTACTGTAGATTCCCCTTATCTGTAAAAAAGAGTGAAGCATTGATGCAATAGGTAATTTGTGTGGAGGTTAGTGTGTTTGTGTGCATCAATTGTCATTCAAAAAAAATCTTATTCCTTTATCACAAAATTGCACTGAAAAAAACCTCACCAACTGCCATGCCACACAGTGTCATTGATTTATCCCAGAAGCAGCAAGCGATGTACCAGGTGAATGGCTGAGTTTATGGGGAAATCTCAAGAGATTTGCTGCATAAACCAATAGTTCAAATCCAAATGCCAAAACTTGGACCAAATTCCAAGTGTCCCTAAAGTGGGAGATACAAAAATCAGATGCAGAGTAAACTCCCAGGATTAGAAACTTTCAAGCCCTTCTTTTCTTTGATGAATCAATGTGACTTAGTGCTCAGGAGGAATGAGGCCTTGATATTACACTGGTTCCATATAACAGTAGAACATGCAATCATGCACTAATATTTTCCTCAGTTGGCTTACTATTACATAGAGTGTAGGTCACACAAAATGAATAGAACTAATGTGACAGAACTAATCGGAAATGCTCGAGAAGAATTGGGAAAAATTGTCTTTATTTTTGGAAGTTACATGAATCTAACACTAGTTAATACTAAATATAATTCTACATTGGTATCGTATGAAAATCAAATAAGCTATACAGGTTGAAAATATGGCGTATAAACAGAAACTGTTGGACAAGTTCAGCAGATAGGGTAGAACTTGTGGATGAATAAAGCGGTTGGCGTTTCAGATCTAAGACCCTTTCTCAGTTTTGATGAGGTGTCCAAGATAGGAAATATTGGCCTAGCTATCGCCTAGCTGAGTGTTTCCAACATTTTCTGTATTCATATTCTTTTTGCTTGTATAGTTCTGGGAAAAATTATAGACCGACTTAGTTGATTTTATTTTCTCTCCAGCACCATCTAGTGGTATCTTCTCTAGTTCAGGTCGATCTCCATTAAATGGGGGAATAGAGTCTGGCATGAGAGTTAGCAATGAGCATTTAATTCCACGTAGCAGGGAAGAATTCCTGACTGAGATTGATTGATTGAATTGCTTGAAAGATGCAGAATGGAAACTGCTGCTTAGTATTCTGTTTGGCTGAGCAGCTTGCACTGAGATGCATTTATTGTGACTGCAAGAATAATGTATATTTCAAATATTTTTTTACAGTTCAAAAATAATTATTTATTAGTCATTATCTGTAATTGGTGCAAAAGAGGCTCACCAGGATGTTGTCTGGGTTTGAGAGCATTAGCGAAGGGATGGGGCTGGGTGCGGGGGCAAGGGCGATGGAGAAAGCTGAGAGAAGAGGTGGGGCAAGACAAGACTTGGCTGGTGATAGGTGGATACGGGTGAATAGGGTTTTATTGGCAGATGCTTGGGGAAAACAGTGGATTATTTTTAAGCATGGGCGGAATCCCGGGGGGGGGGGAGTACAGGGGGTGCGCCACCCCCCCCCCCCCCCCAATGTTTTGAGAGATGGGGGACAATCCCCCCCTATGTTTTGTAATCTGGATTTTAAAACTCGGTGAAAAAAAAATCTATTAAAAATCTCCACTTCCCGCGAGACAGTGGGGGTGGGACTGATGATCGAGGGCGCCGATTGGACGAGAAAGACGTCGGTCAGCAGGCAATGGGGCGGGACATGATGATTCAGCGCGATGATTGGAGGAGGGAGGTGTCGGTCAGAGGCGGAAGTAGGGGGGTGGGACTGAGGATAGGGCACGGTGATTGGAGGAGGGAAACATCCTGGTGGAGCAAAGCTCATAGAGCGGAGCTTGAATCGGCCTGTTCGCGGGACTTTTCATCGCCCGGCGCGGCATAAAATCGGCGGGGGGGATCTTCCACCGCCCCGCGGTCATATTGCTGCGTCAAGGCGATTGAGGTTCCCGAAGTTCGCGAACGTGTGTGTGTGTTTGTGTGTGTGTGTGTGTGTTTTTTTATTTTTTTTATACAGAGGCAACATGATTTTCCAGTTTTTATATGCAAGCACGCCATCCTATCCACTGGTGTTGCTATTTTCAGGGAGCTATTTACTTGCACAAAAGATACCCCTGTATATTAATGCTTCTGAAGATCTTGCCGTTTACTTTACAGTTTCTATTTAACACCCAATATATATCGACTTGCACTTGAGTAGATTAAATTCTGCTATTTTCACATCTAAATTTTCAACTGATCTATATTGTGCTGTCTTCTTTGACAATCTTCCTCGTTTTCCACAACTCCACAAATTTTACACAACTCCACATTTACATCCAAATCATTGATGCATATTACAAACAACAGAAAACCCTGCACTGATCATTACGGAACACGGCTGTTCATAGACCCTAAAGACCTTCTGCAACTACTCTTTGTTTTCTATGACTAAGCCAATTTTAGATCCACTTTACTAACTCACCATGGATCCCATGCTATTTTATCTTACGGACCAGTCTACTATGAGGGACCTTGACAAAAGTCCATGCAGACAAAATCCACTGCCCTGCACTCATCATCTTCATAATTTCCTAAAAAAAACTCATCTTTGTGAGACATGACCACAAATCCATGTTGCTTATCTCTAATAAGTTCATGCTTTTCCATATGGGAGTAATTCCAGTCCCTGAGATTTTTTTCCAATTATTTCCCTACTATTGATTCCCTATACCTCCTCCCTCGACTCAGTCCAAGAACACGAACACTCTTTTGATGTGAGGAAGAGGTTCACTTGCACCTCCTCCAACCTCATCTACTGTATCCGCTGTTCCAGGTGTGGACTCCTACATATCGGCGAGACCGAGCGCAGGCTCGGCGATTGTTTGAACACCTCCGCTCAATCCGCATAAACCTACCTGATCTCCCGGTTGCTAATCACTTTAACCCTCTCCCACACTGACCTTTCTATTCTGGGCCTCCTGCACTGTCAGAGCAAGGCCCAGCTCAAATTGGAGGAACAGCACCTCATATTTCGCTTGTGCAGCTTACACCCAAGCGGTATAAATATTGACCTCTAAATTAAAATTAATCCTCACTCTCTCTCTCTCCATCCCTTCCCCTTCCTAATTCTCCGACGGGTCTGAATGTCCCCGATTAAATTTTATTTGAATGCTTCTCCTAGCTAACAATGATCTATTCTACATTTTCCTTGACCCAAATCCTATTTGATGTCTCGTTTTCACACCTTACCCTTCCTTATCTTTGTGTCTCCCTTCCGACTCTCAGTCTGTGGAAGGATCTCAACCCGAAACGTTACCCATTCCTTCTATCCAGAGATGCTGCCTGACCCACTGAGTTATTCCAGCATTTTGTGTCAATCTTTGGTGTAAACCAGCATCTGCAGTTCCTTCAGACACATTTCTTTACTGTTGAGGTACGGCTTACTGCTCAATCATTTTCTGCTTTGTTCCTAGTGTTATTCTTAAATGAAAAACATTGGCTGTTTTCCAGCCCTCTGGTCCCTTGCCTGTGCCCAATACCACCGATCTCTTAATATCAACATGTTCTAGATCATCAGCATACTCCCCACTAATCTCACATCATCCAAGCTCTTCCTCTTGGTAAATACTTATTTCCTTCGGCTCCATGCATAAATCCCCTTCTTTGTTCTTGAGTGGACCTCTTAAGGGGTTGGACAGGCTAGATGCAGGAAGATTGTTTCCGATGTTGGGGAAGTCCAGAACAAGGGGTCACAGTTTAAGGATAAGGGGGAAATCTTTTAGGACCGAGATGAGGAAAACATTTTTCACACAGAGAGTGGTGAATCTCTGGAATTCGCTGCCACAGAAGGTAGTTGAGGCCAGTTCGTTGGCTATATTTAAGAGGGAGTTAGATGTGGCCCTTTTGGCTAAAGGGATCAGGGGGTATGGAGAGAAGGCAGGTACAGGAAACTGAGTTGGATGATCAGCCATGATCATATTGAATGGCGGTGCAGGCTCGAAGGGCCGAATAGCCTACTCCTGCACCTATTTTCTATGTTTCTATGTTTCTATGACCTACCCATTTCCTAGCTACACCATTGTTCCTAATATATGTATTAAATGTCTTGGGCTTCTCCTTTAACCTACTTACCAGGAACATTTTATGGTGCTTTTAGCCCTCCTTATTTTTGTTTAAGTTCCTTCTTATTTCCTTTAAATTCATCAAGGGCCTTGTTTTACTGCAGCTAATCTTACATATGTTCATTTTTTTTGGATAAACTTGCAATATCCCTTATCATCCAGAATTCCTGAACTTTGCCATACTTATCCTCACAGGTCCATTTTAATCAAGGCTGGCTTTTTAAATGTCAGATATGAATTTATTCTCAAACAGTTGCTGTCAATCTACTTTTTCCTGTTCTAATTAGCCATCCTCTAATTTATCACTTTCACCCAAGTACCAGTCTTATCCTCATCCATGATTATCTTTAAAAAGTTATGGAATTATAGTCACTGCCCCCCTATGGTCAGAGATATTGTGGCCTTCTCCTGTGATCCTGTCCTTTACTGTTCTGTTCAATATTCCTAAACTACTCCCCTACTTAAAATCTGATCATTTTGCCACATTCATTCCCTAATATAAAGGCCTATATGAGCCTGTTCACAATTGAACTATCTACGTATTGTTCCACGAAAAGGTCCTGAAATTACCTAACAAATTCTGACCCACACAATAAACCTGTTGATTTTCACATCCTCCATGATCTGCATGCATATCTGTTCCTGTCGCTCCCACTTACTACTGGGAAGGCTATAGTATAAATGATATAACTGATTCCACGGGTCTTTTTCCTGAGATATCCATATCACCTGCTGGTTGACCCCTCCAAGATAAGCTCTCGAAATATTGGAAGGAAATACCAAATGGAACTAGATTTTATTCTTCTCATCACTCCAAGAATCTATCTTGAACTTTTCTACATCCAAATTGTTCTGCTTGTTGAGGTATTGAATGTACTTCTATAAATATTGACATTCAATATTAAAATACTAAAAAAAGTTATTAGCTTGCATGTAATTCCAGAGTTTCGCCTAGTGCCAAACTTCCAGCAGTGTGTAACAATGAACTATTCTATTTTGGTATTATCTGCATATTGCAATACCATTCCCTGTACAAGCTGATAACACTTTTTACAGACGCCTTTTCAAGTCCACACCCAGTCCTTGAAGCTGTCACATCTGGCATCAATGACATCACTTTTCTTTCCTGTTTTGAACGTTTGTTCCTTTGAAAGATGATTCACTCTGAACAACTGTTTATTTTTCTAGACAAGGGACGTGCTGGCCTCACCAATATTTTCTGTTATATTGGTTTCTGTAAATTGCCCCTTGTGTGGACGATGTGAAAGTGGTCTAACATAGAATTAGAGTGAACGGATGATCAATGCTTGGTGTGCAATCGGTGGACTGAAATGCCTATTTCCACAATATACTGTTTCTCTAAACTAAACTTTACGAGACCATTCTGCAACAGGAACACATTTGAAGCTGAAAGAACTACTGCCTCACAGCGACCTGGGTTCGAACCTGAACTCAGGTGCTGTCCATGTGGTGTTTGCACGTTCTCCATGTGACTGTGTGGGTTTCCTAAGTGCTCAGTTGCCTTGCACATCCCAAAGACCCGTGGGTTAGCATTTTAATTGGCCTCTGTAAACGTGCCCCGAGTGTGTAGGGAGTGGATGCGAAAGTGGGATAACATAGAACTAGTGTGAACTGGTGATCAATGGACTCAGTGACCCAAAGGGCTTTTTTTCGTGCTGTATCTCTAGATGACAGAGCAGTACTGACAGTCCACTCAACTACAAGAGCTAACACAATAGCTTCAGATTTCTCCTTCTCCCAGCAGCTGCATGGATGGCCTTTTCACATTAGCATCCACCAGAAAGCAAATGGGTATGAAATTTCCTCCCCAACACAATGCTAGCAGAGTTGTTAATTGCAATATATCTGGTAGATAGTGCACTGTGCGTTTACAGTACTGTGATGGTGGAGGGCATAAATATTTACGGTAGTTTGCTTTGGATGACATTGAACTTCAAGTGGGTGTTGGAACTACACACATCGGGTATTCCATTACACTTCTTAATTTTTCAGCTTTTACCAAGCCCTCCTTCCTTGATAAATTGCCGATGTAACATCACTCCCTGATGAGCTCAATGCATTTTACGCACGATTTGACAGGGAGAATACTGATGTGCCTTCCCGATCCCCCATTCGCTGCGATGGCATTTCAGTCTCAGTCACAGAGGCCGATGTCAGGAAATCCTTCAGAGGGGTGAACCCCCGAAAAGCACCTGGTCCTGATGGTATACCCGGCCGTGTTCTAAAAACCTGTGCGGACCAACTGGCGGGAGTTTTTACGGACATTTTCAATCTCTCACTTCTGAGGTCTGAGGTCCCCACCTGCTTTAAAAGGGCATCAATTATACCGGTGCCCAAGAAGAGTAAGGTGACATGCCTCAATGACTATCGACCAGTGGCACTAACGGCGGTGGTGATGAAGTGCTTTGAGAGGTTGATCATGGAGCAAATCAACTCCTACATCGACAAAAACCTGGACCCACTGCAGTTCGCGTACCGCCACAACAGATCAACGGTGGATGCGATCTCGCTGGCCCTCCACTCCGCACTGGACCACTTGGACAACAAAAACTCATATGTCAGGCTGTTATTCATTGATTACAGCTCGGCATTTAACACAATCATCCCCTCCAAACTGGTTACCAAACTCGCAGAACTGGGTCTCTGCGCATCCCTCTGCAACTGGATCCTCGACTTCCTCGTCCACAGACTGTTCGTATTGGTGGAAATGTGTCAGCCTCAATAACAATCAGCACGGGAGCACCTCAAGGCTGCGTGCTCAGCCCCCTGCTGTACTCACTCTATACCCATGACTGCGTAGCGAACCACAGTGCGAACTCCATCATCAAGTTCGCTGACGACACCACTATTGTGGGGCGTATCACTGATGGGGATGAGTCAGAGTACAGAAGAGAGATCGAGCAACTGTCCATATGGTGCCAGCGCAATAACCTGGCCCTCAACACCAGCAAAACCAAGGAACTGATTGTGGACTTTGGAAGGAGTAGGAGGGGGACCCACAGCCCCATTTATATCAACGGGTCGATGGTTGAAAGGGTCAAGAGCTTCAAATTCCTGGGCGTGCACATCTCTGAAGATCTTTCCTGGTCCGAGAACACTAATGCAATCATCAAAAAGCACATCAGCGCCTCTACTTCCTGAGAAGATTACGGAGAGTCGGATTGTCAAGGAAGACTCTCTCTAATTTCTACAGGTGCACAGTCGAGAGCATGCTGACCGGTTGCATCGTGGCTTGGTTCGGCAATTTGAGCGCCCTGGAAAGGAAAAGACTACAAAAAGTAGTAAACACTGCCCAGTCCATCATCGGCTCTGACCTTCCTTCCATCGAGGGGATCTATCGCAGTCGCTGCCTCAAAAAGGCTGGCAGTATCATGAAAGACCCACACCATCCGGGCCACACACTCATCTCCCTGCTACCTTCAGGTAGAAGGTACAGGAGCCTGAAGACTGCAACAACCAGGTTCAGGAATAGTTACTTCCCCTCAGCCATCAGGCTATTAAACCTGGCTCGGACAAAACTCTGATTATTACCAACCACTTTCTGTTATTTGCACTATCAGTTTATTTATTCATGTGTGTATATATTTATATCATGGTATATGGACACATTTATCTGTTTTGTAGTAAATGCCTACTATTTTCTGTGTGCTTAAGCAAAGCAAGAATTTCATTGTCCTATACAGGGACACATGACAATAAACTAACTTGAACTTGAACTTGAAATTGTTCCTGAATTCCTGCAGTGAAATTGTTTCAAGAAGAGGGCCTGGCCTCCACAGTCAAAATGCTCACTAAAGTATAAAATATATTGATACCATAAACCAGCACTGAACAACAGCAGCAAAGCTCATCAACAACTTCCTTGGTTCTTGAATGCTATCCTGGAATTAATTGCCTGGAAATTCCAATGCACAGATGCGTGAATGTGACAGAACATGCTTTGATGTGCCCGTTAGCTAACCCAATTACACTTTTTTCTCTTGCCATTGTATTCAAAGGAGCAGGTAAGATATAAATGAGAGAGACATTTGCACTCGTCTTGTTTTCCCTGCTAGCGCAAAATCCACAGAAGTCATCAGATTCATATGGCCTCAGTGCCATCCCCATTTTCCACTTCAGTAATCAAATAACATCCAAACTGCAGACAGTTTTGTACAGTAGTTTTCCACCAGAACACAATTGTGTTAAAAATGTCACTACTCATCTCATCCTCCACACAGCACTTAAAGCGCTTTCTCACGGGGCAACTTGACGCAAGATGTAACCAGAGTAAAGTGGTCGTGGTCTAGCACGATATCACACGATATAACGGGGGGTAGATAAAGAGTTCCCACGGGTATTCGGCATTTCTGTTATTTGTGCGAGTGACTTGTCCGTCTCCCGAGTTTTCCCGTTAAATCTTGAATGAACATTGTGAATCCCCATTCATAAAAGAGAAGGTAATTGCGCGGGAGGGTTAATAATTGACAATCTGCTGCTGCCTGCCCGCTGAGTTAAAAAGTTCCCACGGTCACGATATACAGTGTATCGTGAGTCTTGCGTGGGAACTTTTTAACTCAGCGGGCAGGCAGCAGCAGATTGTTGCTCCCTTCAGTTTCCCCCCACCTACACCCCTCTGCTTCCCGGCCATTTGTGTGACCCCTTCCCTCCCCTCTTCAGCTCCCCGCCCATTGCACCGGCGCGGGGGCTTTGCACTGTCTTCACGTCGGCGATGCCAGCAGGTCAGTGCCAGTCACCGGAGACGTCAGGACCAATGGGACACCGACCCCCAGGCCCACTGCAAGCACTGAGATCCCAGAGACCCACAGCCAGCAGCAGCCCAGCCCCGTTCCAACTCCAGAGGAACACGCTCCCCGTAGGGACAGAAGCTGATGGTGTGCAAGTTACGTCTTGTTCTTGGGGTTGCGGATGAGGGGGCGCAGCTCGGGCTGTGACGTCTCCGGCCACCCCCCTGTACAGGAGCTGAGACTGGGAACTGTGGGGTTGTTTGCAGTTGCAGAGGGAGGGGGCAAGGGCGGTACAGTTCAGTCTCAGCTCCAGTCCAGGGGGGTGGCCAGAGACGTTAGGACCAACGGGACACTGACTGCAAGCACGGAGATCCCAGAGACTCACAGCCAGCAGCAACTCTAGCCCAGCCCCGCTTCAACTCGAGGGGAACCCGGGTTGCGGATGAGGGGGCGCGGATTCCTCTGGAGTTGGAGGGACAGGGAGACACAGCGGCTTTTGAGAATGGTGGGCAATCACTTCCAAAGTTCTGCCCACACAGTCAGTACACCTCTCCTACACTTGTCTCCCGCACTAAGATCATCTCGCAGAGAATGATCCCAGCCTAACAGCATGTTCATTCCAGATTACTCACCTTCTGTCCCCTTTGTCCAGCTTCCGGGTTCACCGTTCGCAGGAGTTCCCATGGTACACGCAAGAGTTAATACGGATATCGCACTGGCCACTACGTGCATATAATGTTGCAATCTTCAACCACAAGTGTACAAGTCACTCTTGGAGAAATTCAAACTTGCTTGAATTTTCTCCCGAGTCACCAAGTTACACGAGTACCTGCCGTTAGCGCCACGGTGGTCCACGAATGCCGTACGGTTATCGCACGGGGTTCCCACGATGTTCAACTCTGGTTAACTCTTGCGTCAAGTCGCCCCGTGAGAAAGCGCTATTACATATCAACCTGAACTAAATGCAAACCCTTAAGTGCAGTCGAAAGGAGGTAACAACATCCATTTCACACCTTAAGCTCCCTTTTAAAGTGACCCTGGGCAGTTTCTAATCATAAATTGTTCACAGCTTCTGCAAGCATTTGTTGGAATTAAGATAAAAAAAACACTAAGCGGCATTAGTGAGTCTGACAGTGAGGGAGCGGAATTAACATACATAAGAGTTAAAATGACAGATCGGTGAAGCATTCTTGGCTAATGATATACAGTGCCCTCCATAATGTTTGGGACAAGGACTTATCATTTATTTATTTGCCTCTGTACTCCACAATTTGAGATTTGTAATAGAAAAAAATTCATGTGGTTAAAGTGCACATTGTCAGATTTTATTAAAGGCATTTTTGTATAAACACAATGTAATTTCTACATGGTGAAACCAAAAAGTATAAAAATGGCCTTTATTAAAATCTGACAATGTGTACTTTAACCACATGTGATGTTTTTTTCTATTACAAATCTCAAATGGTGGCGTCCAGAGGCAAATAAATAAATGATGGGTCTTTGTCCCAAAGATTAGGGGGGGGGGGGGGGGGGGCACTGTATCTCTGCTGATTGTGCTCCCTTCCTGTCAACACTCAGCAGCTTATCCAAGTCAGATGCTCCTTATTAAATTAACAGCATTCATTGTTCAATGCATCAAACATAAAGGGAAGTCTTGTATTAAATTGTGGCATTGATAAGCACATGGACGATTATATGAGTGTCAATAGGTGGCTTAGCCTGTTACCTACCAACTATTAAATGAATGTAAACAAGTTTAAGACTCTGCGGATGCTTCAAGTAGATGTAAACGGGTATGATATAATTGGGACTAAGAGGGACAGGCAGCAGGGAGGCCAAGGACAGGGATTGAACATCCAAGGGTATTCAATATTTTGGAAGAAAAACAAAAAGAAAATTGAGGTGGAAAAGTGCAGTTTAAAGAGAAAATGAACGCAAGAGCAAGTAAGGACATTAGCTCAGATAATGGGGAATCTGAATGGGTAGAGCAAAGAAATTTCAAAGGCACAAATTGCTGGTGAAAGAGTCGAAACAATGAACAAGAGATGGTGGTTTACAAAGAAAGACAAAGTGCTGGAGTAACTCAGCAGGTCAGGCAGCAGCTCTAGAGAACACAGATAAGTGATGTTTTGGGCTGGAATATCAAGGTTAGGATTGAACAATTATGCACAAACATCAGTGGTGATGTTGGTGATGATATTAAACATGAAACTTGGTGCATGTGCAATAAGGGTATAACTGTATGGTATACACTTATTGCATGTAGCCTCCTGTATCCAGGCAAGATCAAGCGTACAGTCTGCTTCCACTTTGCCGGACACTTGAGCTTGGTAGGCCAAGGCCCACTGGATCTCCCGGTTGCGAACCATTTTAACTCCCATTCCCATACTGACTTTTCTCTCCTGAGCTTCCCAACACCAGAGTGAGGCCACATACAAACTGAAGGATCAGCATCTCATATTCTGCTTTGGTAGCTTCCAACCCAACGGTATGAACACTGAATTCGCCAATTTTAGGTAAGTAAAATGTCCCCCCCCCCTTCCCCTTTCTCTCTCCCAGACCCCCTCCCCTCTCTTTCCCCTGACACCCCACCCCCCTTCCCTGATCTTGCACCGCCAGATTCTCCCCTCCCCTCCCCCAACATATTTTCCAATGGCTATACAATTCACAACTTTTCTACCCTTGAGATTTGTAATTTGCAACTCTATCCTTTTTGGACTCGCACCTGTCTTTTCATTTCTGCCCTCCGTCTAACAATCTGCCTAGCAGAAAACCCCTTTGAGTGTTTACGCATTACCAGCCATACCGTGGCCTGCCCCTCCTCTTTTCCATCTTTCTTTTCCAACCCCCCCCCCCCCCCCAGACAGCAATCAGTCTCGGCCCGAAATTTTACCTAACCATGTTCTCCAGAGATGCTGCTGATTTACTGATTTACTCCAACATTTTGTGTCTTTCTCCATTCCCAGAACATCCAGCCAAAGGAAGAGTAAGAGCCAAGATAGTTGAGGCACATACAATAATAAACATATAAAATACATTTGGACAGGTACATGGAAAGGAAAGGTTTTGAGGGATATGGGCCAAATGAGAGTAAATGGGACTAGATTAGATGGATATAATGGCTGACGGAATAATTGGGCCAAAAAGCCTATTTTGATGCTATATAATTCTATGACTCCAAAATAAGCAGCCACACTGAGGTTAAATGTCCATCGGTTTCCCCCATCTCCTATTTCAATACCAATGACAACTGAGTTTTTCAGCTTCTATTCGTGTTTGCCAACCTTGAGGTGGGAGGATGGTAGATTCTGCACGGGCAGCCCTTTGAAGGGGAAACTCGGAAAGGATAAGGACAACAAAATCAAAGACTGCAATGTTCTGGTAGGATGACAAATCACACAGAAAGAGACGAGGAAAGGTCATTGACTTTAAATAGCCAGTCATTCATCCACAGATAACACTTGACCTACCAAGCTTCCAAGACTTTCTGTCTTTATGCCAGACCAGAATGGTTTATGTCATGTCATGTCACGACGAATTGAGTGTGACTGAGAAACAACTAAAGACACCATGCATTGCAGCAGATAGACTTCCATCCCGAATAACCACATTTAAATAACAAGGTGGGATACGAGGGGAAGGTAGGAGTTGTTTTATCTGTGGAACAGGCATCTACCATAATCAACATTCAGTCTGAAGAAGGGTCTCGACCCGAAACGTCACCCATTCCTTATCTCCAGAGATGCTACATGTCCCTCTGAGTTACTCCAGCATTTTGTGTATATCTATATTTATTTAAATGGATTTTAAATGCCTTGCAGTGGAAGGACAGCAAAAACATTGTGTTAGATGGAGAGGTAGAAACTATCAAGATCTAGACAAAAAGGTGGGTTTAATAAGAGATTTATTTTTAAAAAGCAACATTCCTTTTTCTATTCACTCCAATTCTACTCGCACCATGCACAATTTTCATTCCTTCATCTGGTCACATATTTTTGAGGTGTAACATATAACAGTCATTTCTGTCAGACTGCCATCTGGAAGTGTCCTATCTGACAGAGCACAATGTTATCAGCGCCAATAGACTTGAGAATCCAAACCACAGATCTGCAGAGTACACCACCACTTAACCAGTCTGGACTGGGGAAGACAATATGTCACAGAACAAATTCACTTACCCACACTTTTTCTCAAAACAGCTTTTCATTTGAAATTGAAACATCTGCTTCTTGAAGCAGGGAGGACTCCAAAACACAGAGCTTGAAGGTCAGTCTCACCGCTGTAAGTAGCTACATCCCACATTTAATCCCATAATCACCACGTCACCTCAGCAACCCTTCCAAATTTAACTTGCCTAAAAAGCGAAGTGATTTTGTTTATCCAGCAGCTTTTCAATCAAACAAATTTAGAAAGGATGAGCATGAATGTAAAGTGAAGTCAAACACTGGCACTCAAGGGACTGATGCCCTGTGGTCCTAGCATGCTGATAGAGAGAGGTGTAAATCTAAATTTCATTAAGGGTGAATCAGTATATCAACCAAGTGTAATACAAATCAAAAGCATGATTAAGGATTCAATGCCACAGGCACACATCTATTAGAATGATTTTTTAGCACTTGGACTATGGAACTGCGGTCAAGATCTAGGGGAAAAAACCTGTGTTCTCAGAAAATATTATTTTTAATTTTCGCCCCCCTCCCAATAAAACCTCTATTCTCAGGAGTGCTTGAAGAGGTTGTTTTGTCGAGCTATTGAAACAGGAGTGCTCTGCAGGCAATGATGAAGATATACAGCTTATGATTTGAAGAATTTGAGAGGGTCAGGGGTGCTTGTTGAATGAGTGGAGCTGAGAGAGTGCAGGGTGAGATGTTGGCGCTGACTTGGTGCAGAACTCGCAAGGTGGTGCAGCTAGCAGGGCCACCGCTCCAGAGACCTTGGGTTCAATCCTGACCAGCTGTGTTGTCCATCCAGAGATTGCATGATCTCTCTATGACCACCTGGGTTTCTTCTTGGCACGCCTGATCCTCCATGTCCCAAAGCCATGCAGATTGGGAGGTTATCTGTCCACTGTAAATTATCCTTAGATGATCAGAATGTATGGAGAATAGAATACAGGGAAAATTAATGAGGAATGGGCTTGCTCTTTGTTGGTATTGACTCAATGGGCCACATCCCTTTCATGCTGCAAGGAATATGAAAACATACAAAGTGCTTCCAGAGAATGCCTAGGTGGTACATGCAATGCCATGCAAGCACCTGAAGGAACAGCGAAGGCTTTCAATCCAAAGCCTCGTGGCACAGAGAACCAGTGGAGTTTGCCAAATGCGTGGATAATGGGAGCAACTTGGCTCAAAGCCATTGTGACGAAAAAGCCATTAAAAGGATGTTCACTTTTTAATGACACCAGACCAGAGGCAAGGTATCCTTTAAGAAGTGGAAGGCAGTCGGGTGCTGTAAAGGTGGATGAAACACAATGGTCAGTATAGAACTAGCTGGTGGAGAGAGGTACACGGTGCAAGAGAAAATGCAGGTCAAGATCAAGGAATAAACCAAGCGTTGACATCTCCAGACCAACCCGAGACTATACTGAGGGAACAATTTGTCTTGTCACAAAGAGAGAGAGATCCAAGCACAAGGGACAGTGGTATTTGCTAGACTAAAGATTTACTGATGTTATTATTTACACAAATTATAAGTGATCCAATGAATTCACTAAACGTCTGCAAGGTGAAAATCAATGCCACAGACGGCTGTGGAGGCAACTATTTGGGTATTTTTAAAGCAGAGATTGCAGGTACTTGATTTAGCAAGGGTATAAAAGGTTACAGGGAAAAAGCATGAGAATGGGGTTGAGAGGGAAAGATCAATCAGCCATGATTGAATGACGGTGTAGACCCGATGGGCCGAATGGCATAATTCTACTCCTATGACTTATTGACATGAATTATATCTGCCCACAGTTGTAATTACTCCCACATTAAGTAAGACTGAAGACAAAGAAACTAAACATCCAAGTGGCACAAACTACTAAAGAGGTCTTTGTTTTCCTCCAAACAAAGGCAAAGACTAGAGTCTTTCTTCCAAACTAGAGGCAGACTACTCCGTTCAACTTATTTCTGTGTATAGTGATTCACTTTCATACTTATCAGATAATAATTAATCTACCAACAACAGGAACATGTAGGCATGACTAATACAGAAAACTTTAAATTCCTTCAAATAATTATTACTTCGAGTGGCAGTCCAAGCAGTATGATGAAGTGATGGGATATTATATTATCTCTTTATGAAAACAAAATAAACAAGAGGGGTCAGATCAGCAGAAAACTCCAAACCTCCTAAAGCACGGAGCCTAAACCAGTATCAATGGCCTCATACATTGCTGCAAATTTCTTGGATCTGCAAGAGCATCTTGACGGGATAATCAGTGAATATGATTGCATCATCCTCAGCAAGCATTAGCCTGTCCACCCCACTATATAATTCCACTAAAATACATTTCCAGTTCCAGCCAATCTGGAAAAATCCAGCTCCTGAACATCTGGATGTGTTCAGTGTCCAAGATGGGAGAGCTGTCCCACAAACTACTCAGCCAATGTATCTCGGCATTAGATTTGGCACAGACATTGTGGGCTGAAGGGCCTTTACCTGTGTTGTAATGTTCTATGTTCTATTTACTTTTAGAAGATACTATTCATTCATAACTTCAGTTCTTTGGACAGTGTTCTGTGACAATGTTTTGAACAGTCTTGGAACAGAAGTATTAAAACACTAGTCAGGGGCAGTGTACATACAGGTATATGCCAAAAATAAAATCAGAACATTATTGTGTGAAACCTGGCAACACATCAAAATGTATCCCCGAACCACTGAACGCAACACATTGTGGAACCATGGAAAATAAAGAGTAGTGATAAAATGGTTTGGTTTCTGTAGCTGCAACTTGAGAGTATTCTGTTTTCAGTTCTTTGTTCTGATTTAATTCAGCTATTCTGTATTTAAACAAGGGGCCTTTCAAAACAAACTTAACACACACCAGGAAACTCAGCACCAGTCTTAAATGTATGCCAAATGCCACCTGCAATCCATCATGCTAATGAACTGCTCCTGACAACCCACAGCTCATTGCCACAGAGCCCATTATTAAGCCAAATGGGCCTCAGAATTCACCTTCTACCAGATGTAGTAGTTCCAATTAAATGGCAGCTCTAAGGAGGTATATTGTGAAATTTCTCCTCTGCATTCAAACTTAAATTCAACATCTCGGCCTTACATTATATCTCCATGGCAAGAGTCCAGATCGCTCATGAAAGGAACTTAGCAAGAGAAAAAAGCAACCCACAATGAATAACTAACAATATTGTATTCCCTTGTGAACAAGATCACAATCCTGACTGAGCTCTCTATTGATATTCAGTACTTCCATTCAGCTTAATGGTCATTGTGGGAAATTAGCAGATCCATGGGGATCGATGAGTGGTTCTAAAACTCTGAAGTACAAATGAGATTAAAATCTCAAAAAGGTTATTAGCCCAAATACAATCTCAATGGTGTTTCAAGCTGTCCATTTGTCTAGTTATGCCATCGTGGATAAATTCCCCAAGTCTCCTTGAGATGGCGTCACATGAATGCAGCACTGGTGATACTACAGGAAATCTGAGCTTCTTCATGTAATGTGCCAATGGCATAAAACTTTGACCAGAGTAAGTCATGCTGCCCAAAATTCCCCTCCAACATTGTGCTAAAAAAAAAAACCAGGAAACATGATCCACATTAGCTTTGTTGCACCTTATTGGTGCAGCAATTTCCATGCCACAAAACACAAAGCAATGAACCAGGACCCCTTGATGATTTAAATTGTGAAATCGAATTCAATAAATACAGCTATTTGTGGTCCAATACCAAAAAAATGCCCATAAATATTTTCCATAAGAAACTAACTGGTTCTGATGTTTTTCCGCGAGCTATGACGCAGACTATCCTACAAGATACATTTACTTGTCACATGTGCCAGTTGGCACGGTGAAATGTGATCACCATACAGCCATACAATAAAATAAAGAACACAACACACGATAGAGTTCAACATAAAACATCCCCGCACAGCAGAATCAAAAGTTTCCCACTGTGAGGGAAGGCACCAAAGTCAGTCATCTTCCTCTGATGTTCACCCGTGGTCGGGGCCTCTGGAGCCCTCCGCCGTCACCGCTACGGGCAGCCCGCCGCTCAGGCCCGTTCGCCGGGATGTTGGCACTCCGACGTCGGAATGGGAGGTCGACCTCCAAATCGGTCGCTTCCCACCGGAGTCCGCAGCTCCCGACATCCCCAGGCCGCGCCGGGCAGAGATTCAACGCTGGCGGCCCTCAGCAAAGGGCCCCAGGGACTCCGCGATGTCGGTCAGCGCCGCCCGCGCTAAGAGCTCCGCGAACCACAGCCCCTCGATGTTGGAGCAGCAGGCCCAACGCTCCGGAGCTTCAAACGGCGATCCAGGTAGGTATCGCCCGCTCCATGGTGAATCCAGCGCCGCGCCGCCGCTGCCGAAGCTCTGGCCGGAAAGGTAGGAAATGCCGCGCCAATCCATATGGTAGGCCGCGAGGTAGGGGGCAAGGACGTGACTCGGAGAAATAGTCGCATCCTCACCAGGAAGCAACTGGGAAGTGGTTTCTCCCTTACCCCTCCCCCCTCCCCTACATAGAAAAACTAAAGAATCCCCAAAACAAAACTGTTTAGACAAACTAAAATAAAAAATATATATGAAAAAACAGACAGGCCGTAGGCAGAAGCGCGTTCAATGCAGCGCCCCCTGTTGATTGCTCCGCTTCCAAAGCATATAGACACATGAAACTGCAGTTGCTGCAATCTTGAGCAAAACATAAAGTGCTGGAGGAACTCAATGGGTCAGGCAGCATCTGGGGAGGCAATGGACAGGCACGACAGATCCCCGAAACAATTTAAATGGTAATTTATTCGTAACCTAATCCAGACCAGATTTGATATGGCTTTACCTAACCCAAGGCTGAAATGAAGACTGCAGTCTGAAGATTGATTTTGTGTTCATCAAGATTAAAGATGCCAATCTCGATATAAGCAACTGCTGTGGGTGTTCTTTAGTTAACTTTGATTCCCTTACCTCTCAGCTGCTCCCAGCCCCCATTCACTGGGGCACAGGACATCAGAGGCACAAACCTTTTGGATGGATCAACTGAGCATATATTCACTGGAATTTAGAAGGATGAGAGGATATCTTACAGAAACATATAAAACTCTTAAGGGATTGGACAGTGTGATGTACATCACAGACAGACTAGATGCAGGAAAAATGTTCCCCATGTTGGGGGGAGTCCAGAACCAGGGGTCACAGTTTACGATTAAGGGTTAGGCCATTTAGGACTGAGATGAGAGGGGAAAAAAATTCACCCAGAGAGTTGTGAATCTGTGGAATTCTCTGCCACAGAAGGCAGTGGAGACCAATTCACTGGATGTTTTCAAGAGAGTTAGATATAGCTCTTAGGGCTAATGGAATCAAGCGATATAGGGAGAAAGCAGGAACAGGGTATTGATTTAGGATGATCTGCCATGATCATATTGAATGGCGGTGCTGGCTCGAAGGGCCGAATGACCTACTCCTGCACCTATTTTCTATGTTTCTGTTTCTATGTTTGTTACCATGTGGGGAGGGCCAGGTTTTTGGATACAATTTCTCCCCACTTCAGCACACACGTCTACCCTCCAACCCAGCCCATCAACATCCCACAAAGCTGTTGTCATTACTGAAGTGGGCCAGCTTTGCTTGAACCCAGCACAAGCAGAAATACAACACCATCCAAATCAGGCCGATCAATACTGCAATAAATCAACACCTCGAAAATCAAGTGGGAGATAAACAAGTGAGAAATAAGCAGCAGCAATTGATGGTTCTCCTTGGAAGCCAGCAAAGCATATGCAAAGACGCCGCTAGTCTCTCATTCCGAACAGAGAATAGATCTTGATGATGGGACACAGATTGGAAAGATTGGAAACAGATGTCTTGATTATTAACAGCCTCCTGCTCAGGAGAGTTACTTCCTCTAATTCTGTGTGCTCCAGGGAGAGCCAGCTCCAACTAGAAATTTCTTATTAACCAAGGTTGTAGATTATTCAAACAGCACTGAAAAACATTTTAGGATGAAGGAAAAGGAAAGAGAAACAAAGCAAGCGCCAGGCAGGATGAACGAAGACAAGAGGTGGATTTTCAAACATGGATCAAAACAGACCATAGGTTTGAGGATAAAGAGTTCAATATTTTTTTCCAAGCCTCCAATCTCAGGTTAATTCGAGCACAAGCACATGGATATTAAATTATTAAGGCAAATCCTGATGGGGCATTCAATAGACAATAGAAATAGACATTAGACAATAGGTGCAGGAGTAGGCCATTCAGCCCTTCGAGCCAGCACCGCCATTCAATGTGATCATGGCTGATCATCCCCAATCAGTATCCCGTTCCTGCCTTCTCCCCATATCCCCTGACTCCGCTATTTTTAAGAGCCCTATCTAGGGCTCTCTTGAAAGCATCCAGAGAACCCGCCTCCACAGCCCTCTGATGTAGAGAATTCCACAGACTCACCACTCTCTGTGAGAAAAAGTGTTTCCTCGTCTCCGTTCTAAATGACTCCACTCCGCTCTGGACCACTTGGACAACAAAAACTCATATGTCAGGCTGTTATTCATCGATTACAGCTCGGCATTCAACACAATCATCCCCTCCAAACCGGTTACCAAACTCGCAGAACTGGGTCTCTGCGCATCCCTCTGCAACTGGATCCTCGACTTCCTCATCCACAGACCACAGTCTGTTCGTATTGGTGGAAATGTGTCAGCCTCGATAACAATCAGCACGGGAGCACCTCAAGGCTGCGTGCTCAGCCCCCTGCTGTACTCACTCTATACCCATGACTGCGTAGCCGTTCACAGTGCGAACTCCATCATCAAGTTCACTGACGACACCACTGTTGTGGGGCGTATCACTGATGGGGATGAGTCAGAATATAGAAGGGAGATCGAGCAACTGTCCATATGGTGCCAGCGCAATAACCTGGCCCTCAACACCAGCAAAACCAAGGAACTGATTGTGGACTTTGGAAGGAGTAGGAGGGGGACCCACAGCCCCATTTATATCAACGGGTCGATGGTTGAAAGGGTCAAGAACTTCAAATTCCTGGGCGTGCACATCTCTGAAGATCTTTCCTGGTCCGAGAACACTAACGCAATTATCAAAAAAGCTCATCAGCGCCTCTACTTCCTGAGAAGATTACGGAGAGTCGGTTTGTCAAGGAAGACTTTAACTTCTACAGGTGCACAGTAGAGAGCATGCTGACCGGTTGCATCATGGCTTGGTTCGGCAATTTGAGCACCCTGGAGAGGAAAAGACTACAAAAAGTAGTAAACACTGCCCAGTCCATCATCGGCTCTGACTTTCCTTCCATCGAGGGGATTCATCGCAGTCGCTACCTCAAAAAGGCTGGCAGTATCATCAAAGACCCACACCATCCTGGCCACACACTCATCTCCCTGCTACCTTCAGGTAGAAGGTACAGGAGCCTGAAGACTGCAACAACCAGGTTCAGGAATAGCTACTTCCCCACAGCCATCAGGCTATTAAACCTGGCTCGGACAAAACTCTGATTATTAATAACCACTTTCTGCTATTTGCACTTTATCAGTTTATTTATTCATGTGTGTATATATTTATATCATGGTATATGGACACATTTATCTGTTTTGTAGTAAATGCCTACTATTTTCTGTGTGCAAAGCAAGAATTTCATTGTCCTATACAGGGACACATGACAATAAACTCACTTGAACTTGAAATGGCTTACTCCTTATTCTTAAACTGTGGCCCCTGGTTCTGGACTCCCCCAACATCGGGAACATGTTTCCTGCCTCTAGCGTGTCCAAACCCTTAACAATCTTATATGTTTCAATGAGATACCCTCTCATCCTTCTAAACTCCAGAGTGTACAAGCCCAGCTGCTCCATTCTCTCAGCATATGACAGTCCCGTCATCCCGGGAATTAACCTTGTAAACCTACGCTGCACTCCCTCAATAGCAAGAATGTCCTTCCTCAAATTAGGGGACCAAAACTGCACACAATACTCCAGGTGTGGTCTCACTAGGGTCTCACTGTGGTCTGTACAACTGCAGAAGGACCTTTCGTTGTATTTCCAATTGGCCTTGTTGACAAGGAACTCCAGCCCTCCATAATCATCGGTCTCAGAGTCTGTTTAGAAGTAATGCAGATATTGATCTTTCCAGTAGGAAATCCCACATGCAGTTCCAAAGGGAAAAAAAATATTTCACTTTCTTCCACCATGAAACTTTCTCTGATACCGCAAAGGCTGTACCAACGCCAGGCAGATTTTAAGTAGAACAAGGGGATAATGAGAAGATATTTTCTCTGTTGATGTGAATCTAACATCTGTGGTCGGAAAGTTACTAGAGAGTATTCTGAGGGATAGGATATGCATGCATTTAGATGGATGGGATGATGGGCGGGATGGCTGATTAGGGATAGTCAACATGGTTTTGTACGTGGGAGATCGAATTTCACAAATCTGATTGAGTTTTTAGAAGATATAACCGAAAAGGTTGTCGAGGGCAGAGCTGTATACATTGTATAAATGGATTTCAGCAAGGCATTTGACAAGGTTCCGCATGGTAGTCTGCCTGAGAAGGTTAGATCGCACGGGATCCAAGCTAAGATAGCTGACAGGATTAAAAAAATTGCTTCATGGAAGTAGGCAGCAAGTGATGTGGAAGTTTACTTTTCAGACTGGAGGTCTGTGATTAGCGGTGTACCTCAGGGTTCGGTGCTGGGCCCATTACTGTTTGCCATCTATATCAATGATTTGGATGGGAACGTACAAGGCATGATTAGCAAGTTTGCAGATGATACTAAAGTGGGTGGTATTGTAGATAGTGTTGTCACAATTGAGCAGAATCTTGATCGGTTGGGCAGGTGAGCTGAGGCATGTTTGTTGGAATTTAGTACTCAAAAGTGCAAGGTGGTGCATTTTGGGTAGTCTAACAAGGGCAGGACCTACAGTGAATGGCAAGACTGGGTGGTGTTGTAGAGCAAAGGGATCTAGGAATGCAGATATTAGTTCCTTGAAAGGGGCATCACAGATAAATAGACAATAGGTGCAGGAGTAGGCCATTCGGCCCTTCGAGCTAGCACCACCATTCAATGTGATCATGGCTGATCATCCCCAATCAGTACCCCGTTCCTGCCTTCTCCCCACATCCCCTGACTCCGCTATTTTTAAGAGCCCTGTCTACCTCTCTCTTGAAAGCATCCAGAGAACCCGCCTCCGCCGCCCTCTGAGGCAGAGAATTCCACAGACTCACCACTCTTTGTGAGAAAAAGTGTTTCTTCGTCTCCGTTCTAAATGGCTTACTCCTTATTCTTAAACTGATTGCCCCTGGTTCTGGAAATAGGTGGTCAAAAGGCTTTTGGCGCATTGGCCTTCACCACTCAGAGTATTCTGTATAGAAGTGGACACAAAATGCTGGAGCTATTCAGCAGGACAGGCAGCATCTCTGGAGAGAAGGAATGGGTGACGTATTGAGTCGAGACCCTTCTTCAGGCTTCGATTTAAACCAGCATCTGCAGTTCTTTCTCACATATTCAGTATAGACGTTGGGAGGACATGTTACAGTTGTACAAGGCATTGGTGAGGCCACATTTAGAGTATTGTGTTCAGTTTTGGTCACCATGTTATAGGAAAGATGTTGTCAAACTGGAAGGGGTGCCGAGAAAATTTAAGAGGATGGTGCCAGGACTTGTGGGCCCGAGCTATAGGAAGAGGTTGAGCAGGCTAGGGCTTGATTCCTTGGAGTGCGGGAGGATAACAGGTGATCTTATAGAGGTGTAGAAGATCATGAGTGGAATAAATTGGATAAATGCACAGATACTTTAGCCCAGAGTTGGGGAATCGATAACCGGAGGACATAGTTATGCAGTGAGGGAAGAAAGATTTAATAGGAATCTGAGAGGTAACCTTTCTTTTTACACAAAGGGTGGTAGGCATATGGAACGTGCTGCTGGAGGAGGTTGTTGAAGCAGGTACGATCATAATGTTTAAGAGACATTTGGAGAGTTACATACATAGGATAGGTTTAGAGGGATAAGGACCAAGTCCGGGCAATTGGGACTAGTGTAGATGGGGCATGTTGGTCGGAGTGGACAAATTGGGCCAAAGGGCCCGTTTGCATGCCGTATGACTTTATGAATTTCAATTTCTCTTTAATGCAGATGCTGTGTTTTAAAGCTCCACTTCATTGGATTTCAAAATCAGTCAGGTACAAAATGGAAAGCCAGAGGCTTAATCAGATTAAATGCAGGGGCTTATTTCAGCAGGAGTAGAACAGGCAGCATCTGGAGTATCAAGTCTTAAGATTTCAAGTCAGAACATTCCTGATGAAGGGTCATTGACATGCAAAATTATCTGATTCTCTTTCCACTGATGCTGCCTGACCTAGGGAGTGTTTCCAAGATTTTCTGTTTTTATTTCAATGTCCAGCATCTGCAGCTGTTTTGATTTTCAATACAAACAGGTCAAGTTTGTTTTTAGTTCTCTCTCACCATACATTCCCCCTCCCCCCTCGCCTAAATACACTAACATTGTGCTACTGTAGGATTTCAGGACAGTGATTACTGAAGCGTTGTGCCAACAGGAGCAGACAGTGTACAGAGCAGCCTGTAGCATGGGCTGATCCTGGTTTTAAATCCAGCATTATCTGCAATTCCAAAGGGTTTTCTTCTTCATGATGATTGGCATACTGCAAATAAGATGATTTTTAACTGCTTACTCAGGGGGTTTTCCAATCCACTGTGGCAGCCCTACCTCTGTATTAAAATCAATAGGGCCAAGGACGATGTGTAGGCCTTTCATGTTGTGTGTGGCTGAGTTATCCATTGGCTAACCTTTCTAAGCATCAAGAGATAATAAATGTGGCTACTTACATTAAGTCTCAGGTTTTCTGGGAAAGCATCAGGACCCAGCAAGCCAGCAAATAATTTACAGTGCATGTATGTTGGGCAGGTAGATGGAGAACAAATTGAATCAGACCCTGAGACACACTCTCAACCAGCTAAAGCTCATGTTTTCAAATTGCAATACAACACAATATATTAAGTTAACTAACTACCCGAACTGAAAATTCTCATATTACTACGCTGTAGAGGGTGCAGATGCGACACACCAGATATTACGTGGGATAGGAGGTTTCAGTTAGGAGGATAGACTGGGTTTATTTTCCTTGGAGCGAAGGAAAACGACAAGATAATTGACAGATGTGGTAGATAGAAAAAAAACGTTTCCCCTTGGAAGAGGTGTTCACGCAAGGCTGCAGGCCCGGATGGAGTCCAGGGAAGGGTACTAAAGGACTGTGCTGTACAGCTGGAGGAGGTATTCACGAGGATCTTTAACCCGTCTCTATCTCTGGCAACGGTCCCCAACTGCCTGAAAACAGCTTACCATAGTGCCGGTGCCGAAAAAGTCTAAAGTCACCAACCTGAATGACTACCGCCCGGTTGCCCTAACTCCAATACCAATGAAATGCTTTGAAAGGCTGGTCCTCTCCCACATCAAATCCAGCATCCCTGCCTCACTGAACTCTCATCAATTTGCATACAGGGCAAATAGATCCTCTGGCTCTTCACACTGTCCTGACTCACCTGGACAGACAGGGCACGTACGTAAGGATGCTCTTCATAGACTATAGCTCTGCCTTCAATACGGTCATCCTCACCAAGCTCACCACCAAACTCCACCAGCTAGGCCTCAGCTCGCCGATATGCGATTGGATCCTGAATTTTCTGACGGAGCGACCGCAGGCAGTGAGACTGGGCCCGCACCTGTCCTCCACTATCACCCTGAGCACCGGCACACCACAGGGCTGTGTACTGAGCCCCATGCTCTACTCCCTCTTCATACACGACTGTGTTCCTGCATTCGACACCAACAACATCGTGAAGTTTGCAGACGACACAACGGTGATCGGGCTGATCTCCAACGGTGATGAAACAAAATACAGAGCGGAGGTGCAGAACCAGGCGGACTGGTGCGCACGTAACAACTTGTCACAAAACACCTCCAAGACCAAGGAGCTGATTATCGACTTCAGGAGGTCACATAATGGAGAATACTCCCCAATCTCCATCTACGGGGACAGTGTGGAGAGAGTGTCCAGCTTTAAGTTTCTTGGCATTCACATCTCAGAGGACCTCACATGGTCCACCAACACGCTGTGCTGGTCAAGAAGGCACAGCAACGACTGTTCTTCCTGAGAACATTAAAAAAAGACTGGTCTGCCCCAACAGCTGCTGACAACCATCTACCGCTGCACGACAGAGAGCATATTAACGTATGGCATCTCTGTGTGGTATCTCAGCTGCATGGAGGCGGAGAGGAGAGCTCTTCAGTGCGTCGTCCACAGAGCGCAGAAGATTATTGGGACACCGCTACCAGCCTTGGAGGGCATCTGCCACACAGGGTGCCTCAGGAACGCCGTCAGCACCAATAAAGACTCCTCACACCCTTGTAATGGACTGTTCGAACTACTTCCCTCCGGCAGACGTTACAAGACCTTCTACGCCCGAACCTCCAGACTCAGGAACAGCTTCATTCCCAGAGCTATAGAGGCTCTGAACCGGCCCTGCTGAGTGCCCCCCCCCCCCCCCCCCCCCCCCACCCCCATGGACTGTCTCCCTCGGATGGTCATTTTGCACAGACACATCTGCACTTTAGTCTGTTTGGACTGTTTTACTGTTTTAATGTTCTTTTTTCAAACCATGTCCTCGGGGTATCTAAATCTAAATTTTATTAGTTATTTAAGTTATGACATCGGATGGAAGCTGCATACCAAATCTCGATGCACTTATGTGCAATGACAATAAAAGATATTATTATTATTAAAATTAGAGGGTTTAGGATAGGTAATTATTGAGGTTTGGAAGAAATTTGAGGAAGAAACTTATCAGCCAGAGGGTGGATGGCGGAGGCTGGTACTACTCTGACAGTATTTAATAAATATCTAGACGAGCACTTATATCAACTTGGCAAAGAAGGCTGTAGATCAAGTGGTGGTCAATGGGATTAGTATGGACAGGTATTCATTCGACGCAGCATGAACATGATGGCCCAAAGGACCTTTTTCTGTGCTGTATCGCTCTGTAACTATCTCACCCAGGGGGTGAAAAGCAATTTACAAAGGGGTCAGATGGTTCTGACTGCACTATTTTATCAAGAAAAGTTGTAGTGGGAGGTTATTTAGGAAATAAAAATGCTTCTCAGATGGCGACACACTGAAGCATCAATGCCAAGACCTCAGTTTGCTGCTGGAAGCAATTCACAACCAACATTTCATTCAAGGAACCAGGAGGCAAGCCTTTCAATACGTCTTTGTTGCATTTATGTGCTCAGATGACCTATGATGACCTTCCTCAAAGAGACAGCACGAGCCCTAATCTGGGATTCACGCACCACTCTTTTAGAGGTGAAGGAATGATGCTGCTTGAAAGGATGCGAGCAAGGGGAGCACATTCCAGGCACTCTTCAACAAAGAGACACAGATGGCCCCTTTCAGAAGGAATCTTCTCACTCAATAACCAAGAAATAGGAGACCAGCAACTAAAGAATGTATGACTGCTACTTTTCAGACATCTTTAATGTTTTCTCTACATTATGCTGACATAAATCACTAAACAAGGAAGCTCCAAGAATTACAACACAGCAATCCAAAAGTGCGCCTCAAAAAGAATCCAAGGTGACAATTTTGTCTTTATGGGCATTTATTCAGGCAAATAGGTCACTACCCAGAGGATCGCTAGGCTGCATCAAAACTTTGACCTCACTAATTTCAAAATGTGCTGTGGAACTTCCCCACTGGTTCAGCTGGCAATATGCATGATTCTGCCATCTGCATTCTCACAAATTCTGCCTAAGGCTCCTCACCAAACTTGTACCTACTATCAAAATAGTAGGTAAATGAACCTGTACCCACAATATCAGTTCAGAGTATGGGCCGAGAATGATGTCAGCGTGGACTGGAAGCGAGGGTGGAGCTCGAGGCTGGAGAGAGTGTCACAGAGTCAGAGTCGTGCAGCACGGAAACAGGCACAATGACTTCTGGGTGCTACCCCCTCCCTCTTGAGAATGTTCTGCAGTTGCTCTGAGACAGCTTGGACCCTGGCACCAGGGAGGCAACACACCATCCTGGACTCTCGTTTGTTGTAACAGAATCTCCTGTCTTTCCCCTTAACTAATGAGTTAATACAGCAATAATGAGTCTCCTATTACTTTGACTTTGCCCAACTTTACCATCCCCCCTGTGCCTCAGAACCAGGCCTGGTACCACAGACCCGACTATTGCTGCTGCTCTTCCCTGATGGGACATCCTCCCCAACTGTATCCAAAAGGTTTTGTACCTGTTTTGATGGGGAATGGCCACAAGGGATTCCTGTACTTGCTGCCATTTCCTGATCCTCACACATTTACTCTCTGCCCACACCTTAGGTGTGACCACCTCATTGTAACTCCCATCTATGATGCTCTCACACGTCGGATGAGACTGAGCTTGCCTAGCTGAATTGTAGGTGTAGTCCTCAGGAACACTCCCCGATTTCCAACATCCTTCAGTAGGAGCATTCCACTATTCCACCTGCCATCTCCTCTGCACCAAGTACAAGGGAAAGGAAAAGAAAATCTCTCACCCAAAATAATAGACTATACTTTAACCTGCAGCTGCCTGCTACACAGCTTCCTTGCTGAAGCCTCAAGCCAAAACTTCTACACTTATCCTCAACTTATCAAGTCGCAAAACAGTCTCTCTCCCAACATGGCTGCTTGGCCTCCCAATGTGCTAATCCAATGGCTGTCTTTTTAAATCTCACCAACTGTATCCAAAAGGTTTTGTACCTGTTTTGATGGGGAATGGCCACAAGGGATTCCTGTACTTGCTGCCATTTCCTGATCCTCACACATTTACTCTCTGCCCACACCTTAGGTGTGACCACCTCATTGTAACTCCCATCTATGATGCTCTCACACGTCGGATGAGACTGAGCTTGCCTAGCTGAATTGTAGGTGTAGTCCTCAGGAACACTCCCCGATTTCCAACATCCTTCAGTAGGAGCATTCCACTATTCCACCTGCCATCTCCTCTGCACCAAGTACAAGGGAAAGGAAAAGAAAATCTCTCACCCAAAATAATAGACTATACTTTAACCTGCAGCTGCCTGCTACACAGCTTCCTTGCTGAAGCCTCAAGCCAAAACTTCTACACTTATCCTCAACTTATCAAGTCGCAAAACAGTCTCTCTCCCAACATGGCTGCTTGGCCTCCCAATGTGCTAATCCAATGGCTGTCTTTTTAAATCTCACGCTGCTTCAGAGGTTCAAATTGACTGCCTCGATCCAATCCAAACTTTTTATAATCTCCACGTGCTTTGCAGAGCTTCTAATTAGTTGTAGAGCTAAGATTTAAAGTAAATAACATGAAGAATGTCAAATTTCAATGTAAGTGGAAACTAGAGCACCCAGAGGAAACCTCGCAGTCATAAAGTCATAAGTGATCGGAGCAGAATTAGGCTATTGGGCCAATCAAGTCTACTCCACCATTCAATCATGGCTGATCTATCTCTCCCTCCTAACCTCATTCTCCTGCCTTCTCCCCATAACCTCTGACATCCATACTAATCAAGAATCTATCTCTGCCTTAAAAATAGCCATTAACTTGGCCTCCACAGCCTTCTGTGGCAATGAATTCCACAGATTCACCACCCTCTCACTAAAGAAATTCTTCCTCATCTCCTTCCTAAAGGAACATCCTTTAATTCTGAGGCTATGACCTCTACTCTCCCACTAGTGGAAACATCCTCTCCACATCCATTCTATCCAAGCCTTTCACTATTCTGTGTGTTTCAATGAGGTCCACCCTCATCCTCCTAAACTCCAGCGAGTACAGGCCCAATGCCATCAAACGTTCATCATATCTTAACCCACTCATTCCTGGATAATTTTTTTAAATCTCCTCTGGACCCTCTCCAGAGTCAGCACATCCTTCCTCAGATATGGTGCCCATAATTGCTCACAATACTCCAAATGCAACCTGACCTGCACTTTATAGAGCCTCAGCATTACATCACTGTTTTTGTATTCTACCCCTCTTGAAATAAATGCTAGCATTGCGTTTTCCTTCTTTGCTACCAGTTTGACTTGCAGATTAACTTTTTGGGAATCCTGCACCAGCATTCCCAAGTCCCTTTGCTCCTCAACTTCCCCACACTGTGCAAACACTTAGTGCATGTACCTTATCTACTTCTCTCATGATCTTGTACAGCTCTATAAGAACATCCCTCATCCTCCAGCGCTGCAAGGAATAGAGTCCTAGCCTGTTCAACCTCTCCCTATAGCTCAGGCTCTTGCATCCTGGCAACACCCTCAATTTTCTCTGCTCCCTTTTCAGCTTTCCAGCAAAAGGATATTTCATCTGTCGGCTCGGAGAACACAAATACTATAAATTCCTCTTCAGTAATTATTAACTCTTCCTTTATAAACATAGATAAAATCTTGATGTGTTCGCCAAAACAAAGAGTACCAGAATAGATCCAAAACACAGCTCGCAAACATAAATCACATATCCACAATCCTTGTTTGTTGTTACAGTTCTGCCAAATATGCAAGGAGGCAGGGTTGCAAATGAGGATGCCACATTTCTATCACTTTGGTCAGCCAGAAGACTGGCGTGGATTAATTGTAGTTCCATCAAAGTTGAAAGATAGCTGTAGATAGTTAACACTCACTAAATCTGGGAAGGCAAAAAGCTGATGGGTTGAGTAAATCAGAGCCTCAATGGACTGTAAAGAAAAGATGTGTTTCTTTTAGCGCAGTAGTTCCCACACCAATGGTTACTATTACACCCACTCCCAGATTTACCTCATTCACCATCAACATTATCTGTCTGCCTCCCCATCCCACATGCAATTCTTCTACCACAGCTTCCATCCCAATCATCGACCATTACAGCCCCCACCTAACATACTTGCTATTCAACTATCGATCCTTCCTCCCAAATCATCTACCATCACAGCCCTCACCCAACCTACCTAGTCAAATTCTACCTAACCAACTCTTTCCCACATCATGTCCACAACCTTGTTCTTCAGCCTGACTTCCCACAACTGGGTATCTGGAGAATTCCTATACCTTCCCACCCCATCCCAGAAGATATGCACAGCCAAAAAATTCTAGCAGTACAACATCTCTCCCATCTAACCCCTTTCCAGTGAGATGTATCAAGTATCCCAGAGATCTCTGCCTCAGAGGGCGGTGGAGGCAGCTTCTCTGGATGCTTTCAAGAGAGAGCTAGATGGGGCTCTTAAAAATAGCGGAGTCAGGGGTTTCGGGGAGAAGGCAGGAAATTAAAGATTAGATTAAAGAAAATGTTCAGAAACTACCAGAATATAGGCAGGAGTAGTATCATCCTCTCCAGCAATTGGCAGACCTCGGCCCTTAATACCTAATGGTCAGATTCCATGAACTTTTAAACAAAATAAAAGTGCAACAGTTCACTTTCTTTGAAGTTGAAATTAATGGAATTAGCGTCAAGCAACATTAATTAAACCACAGCTGTAATCGGTAGGTTAATGGAATAAACTTTCTATAACGGGGTTTCTATAATACATCTCTAAGAAGAACCCCCCCATGGCATCGTCAAAAGGGTCAATGTAGAGCAACACTAATCTTTGACATTTGTGGAATCAGCCTCAGGATTTCTCTATTCATTACATCTAAAAAAAAGCCTGAAAGATAGAATTATTTAATGGTGCGGTGGACTGATATTTCACAGTAGTTTGTGTCACTTCCAGAGATGTTTAACAGAGGTCTATTCCTGCCTAGGTGGGAGTGAGTGACAAACCTGATTATCATCACTCAGATTCCAGACAGAAATATCACGTTGATTTGAATGATTACGACAATTATTATAATATTTCAGTGCAAGCTGTGTTAGGATCAATGTTTGGTTCCGTGTACATTTTAAAATATACGACAGAATGTGAAGGAAGAACAGCTTTTAGAATTGAACTAATCTGAGCTGAGGGTTCCTGTGGTTAAATGATAAGAATGGGTCACAGACCCAATCCTTGTCTCTACCAAATTAGACAACTTCAAGAAGGCCAGCACGGTTGATCTTGGGAATGAATGTTGGGAAAACTCAAGCTCCCGACAACTTTTCAGTGACCTCTGATCAGGGTCGGAGGCTTGAATGATCAGTGGGTGGGGTAAGGCGATGTATAATATGAGCTGAAGGAGGAAGTCTAGCTAAGGGAGACACCCACCATCCCACATTGTTACAGATCAAGTCTCATCATTCAAACCCATGCCTGTGAACCACAGAAAGTAATCTTGGGACAAAAATGCAACCCAGAAATAACCACAATCACCTGGCAATATATAAAAATACACCATTTGTATAGAGTGCATTTCTTAGCTGGTATTCTTACAAATGTGCTCAACTCTGAGTGCTCCCGTTTCCTCACACACTCCAATAACGTACAGGTTTGTAGGTTACTTGGCTTCTGTAAATTGTCAATTGTCCCTAGTGAGTAGGGTAGTGCTTGCATACAGGGATCACTGGTCAGCACAGGCTCAGTGGGCTGAAGGACCTGCTTTCACAGTGTATCTCTAAAATCAACTGAACAAGGACACAATAGAGCCAAATTAAGAATGATAAATAGTTAATGAGCCATGAACAGTGATGAGCAGTCAACAATTGAGCTTTGAAGTCTACCATCAAACCCCATTGCATGAAGTTCTTCTTTGTTCCTCAGATTCCACTATAGCCAGTCTTACTTAGTTAAAGCACTCTTGAAAGGTAATTTGTTGACCTTGGGCAACATCATTACAACTGCTGCAAACAACCCGACAATTCAACAGCAGCCAATTGTTTAAATAATAGCTACGCTCGCAATAACTGAAAAGGCTTACAGACAACAGGTTTATTTAGTGGCAATGCAACTGTGGATAGCAATCAAACCCTGTGCTTTGGAGTTGAAGAACTGCATTCTCTATTGCACTTAATAAGGTGTTGATCTGCAGGAGATATGCACCATGAGTCCGAGTTCAATTAATTCAACAAATAAAAAAATGGTGATATCTACAATAGCTTCAGCTGCACTACATGGGATTCAGTCCAGATTAATAGTAAATTATCATCTTCCCCACTACATCTGATGGCCATCCGCCATTGTTCCCAGTCTCATGAAATGTGGGAAGAAAATAGCCAAAGCAAGGAGATTGAATGAACCCATTCATGCTGCAAGCTCTCAAATGGTGTGTAAAATTTGTGGTTAGATACCATATGGCAGGCAGACTGTACAGCAAGCAGAACAGAGTTATAAATCCAGCCAGTATTTCGATATGGTGATGCTTAGAAACACAGTTGAGGTGTGGTGCTATCTAATTCAGCAAATGCAATTCACTGTGTCTGTATTCCAATTAATATTGAGGTAACATTTGTGTGATGAACTCTCCACTGCAGTTAAAACTAACTTTATTACTTCGCTCAACACAATAAGAACTGGTTTCACCCCAAACCAATTTCACAAAAGTTTGTTGCGCGTTCGAATACTTCCAAAGAAAGTAAGCTGATGTGGTTATTGAGACCAGAACAGAAGGAATGGGACTTCCTCCAGGTGCAGAATAGTGAGACTGGCCAGCCCGAAATACCTCCGCTCGTGCACAGTATCCACTACAACTCCACTGTAGTATCATTCCGGAAGTGGCGGCGCTGCCAAGCAGCTGCGGCTCGCCTGCTGTCCGTCTGTCTTTTCCTTTTTTTGTTTTGTTTTGTTTTGATAGATGTATGTTTTAGTTTATTTTTAGTTGTGTATGTGTGGGGGGTCGGGGAAACTTTTTTTTAAACCTCTTCCTTCAACGGTGATACGACCTTTTCCTTGTCGTATCTCCGTCTCAGTCTGCGCTGAGGCCTAATATCGTGGAGCTGGCGGCCCCCAACTGGAATCGACCTTGAGGCTCCGGTGGCAGAGCCTGTGGACTTACCATCACGGAGCTGGCTGACTTTGGAGGCTGTGGTGTCACTGTGGCTACGACCCGACTTCGGAGCTTCAGAGGCTTCGGCCGTGGGCCCTGTGGACAGTAACATTGTGAGCTCGCAGGTCACATTGGTGACCGATTCTCGGGAGTTCCCGCAACAACAGCTTCGTCTGCTGGACTGGAGGGTGGCAGCTTCGTCCGCCCTGGGTCGCGGAGTTTGAATCGGCCCGTTCGCGGAGCTTGGAATTGGCCGCGGGACTTACCGGGGGGGGGGCGCCTCCAACATCGAGAGCCTTGATCGCATCGACGCACCGGAAAACAAGCAAGGAAGAGATAAGCCTTTTTGCCTTCCATCACAGTGACGAGGTGCCTGGAGAGTCACTGTGATGGATGTTTGTGTTAAACTGTGTTCATTGTGTGTTTTGTTGATTTTTTTCTGTCATGACTGCAAGGTACGCAATTTCGTTCAAACTATAGTTTGAATGAAAATAAAGGAAATTCAATTCAATTCATCTGACAATTCATGTTCATAAGTTATAGGAGCAGAATTAATCCATTCGGCCCTACTCCGTCATTCAATTATGGCTGATCAATCTTTCCCTCTCAACCCCATTCTACTTCTTTCTCCCCATAATCCTTGACCCCCTTAATTATCAAGAATCTGTCAATCTCCGCCTTAATAATGTATGATTTGACCTCGACAGCAGTCTGCCGCAATGAATTCCAAAGATTTCCCACCCCGACTAAAGAAATTCTTCATCTCCTTTCTAAAGGTGTGTCCTTCTATTCTGAGGCTATTTCCTTTTATTCTGAGTCCTTAACTCTGCCACTAGTCTATCCACATCAATTCTATCCAGCCCTTAAATGTGGTCCCCCCTCACTCTTCTAAACTTGAGTGAGTACAGACCAAGTTCCGTCAGTGGTCCAATGCCTCATTTTTACTCTTTATATATATATATATAAAGAAACTTTTGCTATCCTCTTTCGTATTATAGGCTAGCTTACTTTCATATTTTCTCTCTGTATATTCTTTTTGTTAGCTTTTGTTGGGTTTTTTTTTAAATAAAGCTTCCCAATCCTCTAGCTTCCCACTAATTTATGTAGTGTTGTACACCTCTTTTAACTTAATGTCATCTTCGACTTCCCTTGTCAGCCACGGTCACCTCATTCTCCACTTAGAACCTTTCTTCCTCTTTGAAATGAAAAGATTCTGTGTTTTCAGAATTATTCCCAGAAATTCTTGCCATTGCTGTTTCACTGTCATTCCTGTTCGGGTCCCTTTCCAATCAACTTTAGCCAGTTCCTCCCTCATGCCTATGTAGTCACATTTGCTCAACAGTAATACCACAACATCCAATTTCATTTTCTCCTTCTCAAATTGCAAGTTGAATTTTATCATATTACTAGACTTAAGGGCCAGTCCCACTTTCACGACCTAATTCACGACCTCTGCTGAGTTTGCCCTTGACTCATATTCGCAGCATGGTCGTCGCGAGGTCGTAGGTAGGTCGTGATGCTAGTCGTAGGTACTCGTGGCATCAAGTAGGTCGGGGCGTTTTTTCAACATGATGAAAAATGTCCACGAGTAAAAAAGGTCGTGAATTCGGTCGTGAAAGTGGGGCAGGCCAATGTGGAACCCATTGGGTCCCAGTAACAAGGGAGGCCTGGTCCCCCAATACAACCCATTCCCAATGCAATATTCCACTATGGTGTGGGAGAGGGGGTGGCATGGGGGGTGGGTTGGGCAGGGGTGGCATGGGGGGTTGGGGTGGCATGGGGGGGGGGTGTGGGGAGAAGGGGGGGGAAGTGGGTGTATGTGGGGAGGAGGGGGAGGGGGAAGGGACTCCACTCAGTGGCCACTGGCCATGTACACAGCGACTTTCCCGACTCCACTCTTGCGGACTCAATCAGCACTTGTTCACTCAGCCCCGCCTCCGGAGCTTTATTCTCCAGCGAGTGCCGGAAGTGGCGTTACCTTCATGGTGACCGACAGGTGAGGAGACCAATCTGCTGATCTCACAATATTTTAAACCTTCATAACTTTTGTAATCTTCCACCGATCGGAACAAAACTTGGTGCGCTTGGAGAAGAGGAGAACGGTGAGTAAGGTGTCGGAAAAAATCCTAGCGGTAAAGGGCACCGTTTTTGCACACATTAAAAAAAAAGCAAACTGGAAGTGGTCAAGATGAGTTTTAGTAATAGTATAGATGGTCACTACCTCCTAGTGGATGCTTTACCATAAGCTCCCTAATCAAATCTGGTTCATTACATGATACTAAATCCTAACTATACCATATCCAGAATTGCCTTTCCCCTAGTAGATTCAACTACAAGCTGCTCTAAGAAGTAATCTTCACGAGTTAAAGGGTAATGATTGCTCCAGGAGAACTGGGAGCAAGATCCATGTCAGACATTATTAGCAATGGGACGATTTGAATTGGAATAACTAAGTACTGTGACAGTGTGCCAAGGTTATTGGTGAACAACACAACTCCCCCATTCCATCTGTAGTGAGACTGCAGATGCCGATGTATTTTCAAAGTCACTGAATACAACGGTGATGCCTGCACACAAGAGAAAAAAAGTCAGCGCGATCGAGCAAATAAATGCTCGTCCAGCATAATGTGCTTAAATTCAGATTGGCTACTGAGATGAGAAGGAAAAAGGATGTAACAGCGTTCAAGTGACTCGAATATGAACAATTTTCATGATTGATCAAGAGAATTCAGATTCAGAAACCACACAGAAAATCTGTTCTTGTTTTGCCACTGGCACATTCAAGGGTGCTCCGTCTCCTCATTCCTCTGCTGGGGATAATGAGCTACAACAATACATCACATTATATCTATAGGTCCTCTCTGAACAGTTTCACCAGGATGTTGCCAAATGCACTATTCGATGGGCCGAATGGCCCAATTCTGCTCCAACAAACCAATGGCTCTGCAATGTACTGTGGGTTTCACTAAACTGGCTAAGAATTGGATGTCACTTTCATTCATTCACTATAAAGCTTTAAATACTCAACTGTTTATTGTAATGGTCACTCTTCAACTGAAGCTATGAGCATGGTATGACCATACAAATGATTAACCACATGATCTCATAGCAACCCCACTATGCATTAGTCTCAGTGATTAGACATACACCATGTCTGACAGGATATTCAAATTATCTTACACATTTTGTCACCCTTCATATTTTCATTTAATGTTGCTCAATGAGATTCTCATTGGCAAGGTCTGAAAGGCCAGGCAACAAGCCCTTTTCAATCAGTAAGTACCTTGATTTAAAAGATCCCAAAACTCAACCGCAGTCAAATTCAAAGGTACTAGAGGAGCTCCTCTAGGATCTTTGGTCAAAATGATCAATGCAATATTAGATGGGAGGAATATTCTAAGATTTGGTTTTAAGGCTATTGCAAACACAAATTCTTCATCATGAAGAACACATTATTTCTTGCATTTTTAAAAAAATACGAGCATGCAGACAACTCAGTCCACTCCAGGTGTTAATAGGTGTTTCTAGATTTGATGAATATATTCCACCATTGGCATTCAATAAGGAAGCTCCCAAATACAAATCCACTCAAACATCAAAGCACTTGTGGGACCCACAAATAGTTGACTTCCAGAGTCTGCAGTCGGACGCATTAATCGAGTCTCACTCATTCACTGTGCCCAAAGTCATCAAATGCCAATGACTGTAAGAAATAGAAAAAGAGTTGGCCCGATATCCAAAAATAACAGATCTCTGAAAAGGTATTGTTTTAATATTTTTCCCACAGCACAATCAACAATAAGGATTTAAAAATAAGCATCTGACTTAAAGTGCTCCCATTCCACAGAGGCAGCAGAAAGCTCTCCGCACTGCTGTATTAACACTGTGGCACATGGGCAACTACGCTTCAGTACAAAGTCAAAACTATCACCTTTTCAGAATATTTAGATTCATACCAAGGAGCAAGTCTGAGATATGGTCCACCCCCAGCCGCAAGGACCAGCCCATGAATAAGAAACTGGAAATACAACATGTCCACCACTCTTTACATTTGATGCTCAATAATTCAACATATCCTCAGACACATTCCTATTCACTGTTACAAAAGGAGTAAATGGTCAGTCATTGTGTGCTTTTTGTGGCGAATCTTCCTGGCATAGAGCACGACTAGAATTACTTACATGCCTTTCACTACAGCCAGGAAGCTAATCGTAGTGTGAAATGCTTCGTTTATTCACTTCAAGGGCTGTCAACGAGGACATTCACAAAGGTAATCAGTGAAATGGAAAGCTATTTATTAAACCTGTTCAAGTGCCCACAAGCCAATGAACAGCTCCACAAAGAGGTGTGAATGGGCAATTAATTGAATACAAGAAATTCTATTACAATCATTTTGTTGACTTGTTTAATTTTAATTGATGCTTTGACAAATCTATAAACATTTTTCAATGATTATCAGGATATTTTCTGGTTGCTTTTTTTTCCAGTAATGATCTCATCTTAATCTACGTGGATTTGGATTACAAATAGGCACTTTTTAAAATCCTAAGGCCGATCAACTTTTTCTTGGGCGTGAAATAAAATTAAAACATTTGTTCTTGCCATGGAAGCAATTCGACCCATTGAGTCCACTCCACCATTTAATAATGGCTAATCTACCCTTCCCTCTCAATCCCATTCTCCTGCCTTCTCCCATATCCCCCAACACCCATACTAATCAACAATCTGTCAATCCCCACCTTAAAAACACCCAATGACTTAAGGGCTTGTCCCACTTGGGCGTCATTTGCACGTAATTTACGCGACATCATTTACGCGTCACGACGCATGACGCGCGTGTCGTGCTGCACATGGTGCGCATTACGCCCGCATGGTGCGTGGTGACGTAGGCAGTGATGCGCGGTCGCGCCCCAGGATTTTGGGATGTACAAAATCTTTGCGCGCCATCTGCGTGACGTGCAAATGACGCCCAAGTGGGGCAGGCCCTTTAGCTTCCTCAGCTATCTCCAGCAATGAATTCAACAATAGACAATAGGTGCAGCAGTAGGCCATTCGGCCCTTCGAGCCAGCACCGCCATTCAATGTGATCATGGCTGATCATCCCCAATCAATACTCCGTTCCTGCCTTCTCCCCATATTCCCTGACTCCGCTATCTTTAAGAGCCCTATCTAGCTCTCTCTTGAATGGCGGTGTGCCATCAGATGTGCCATTCAATATGATACCCTCTCATCCTAAATTCCAGAGTGTACAAGCCCAGCCGCTCCATTCTCTCAGCATATGACAGTCCCGCCATCCCGGGAATTAACCTTGTAAACCAACGCTGCACTCCCTCAATAGCAAGGATGTCCTTCCTCAAATTAGGGAACCAAAACTGCACACAATACTCCAGGTGTGGTCTCACTAGGGCCCTGTACAACTGCAGAAGGACCTCTTTGCTCCTGTACTCGACCCCTCTTGTCATGAAGGCCAACATGCCATTTGTTTTCTTCACTGCCTGTTGTACCTGCATGCTTACTTTCATAGACTGATGAACAAGGACCCACAGATCCTGTTGTACTTTCTCTTTTCCCAACTTTACCCCTTTCAGATAGTAATCTGCCTTCCTGTCTTTGATACCAAAGTGGATAACCTCACATTTATCCACATTAAACTGCATCTGCCATGCATCTGCCCACTCACCCAACCTGTCCAAGTCACCCTGCATTCTCATAGCATCCTCCTCACAGTTCACACTGCCACCCAGCTTCGTGTCATCTGCAAATTTGCTAATGTTACTTTGAATCCCTTCATCCAAATCATTGATGTATATTGTAAATAGCTGCGGTCCCAGCACCGACCAACACCACTAGTCACTGCCTGCCATTCTGAAAGAGACCCGTTAATCCCTACCTCTTTGTTTCCTGTCTGCCAACCAATTTTCTATCCATATCAGCACTCTACTCCCAATACCATGTGCCCTAATTTTGCCCACTAATCTCCTATGTAGGACCTTATCAAATGCTTTCTGAAAGTCCAGGTACACTTCATCCACTGGCTCTTCCTTGTCCATTTTCCTAGTTACATCCGCAAAAAATTCCAGAAGATTAGTCAAGCATGATTTCCCCTTCGTAAATCCATGCTGACTCGGACAGATCCTGTTACTGCTTCCAAATGTGCGACTATTTCATCTTTTATAATTGACTCCAGCATCTTCCCTACCACCGATGTCAGGCTAACTGGTCTATAATTCCCTGTTTTCTCTCTCCCGCCTTTATTAAAAATTGGGATAACATTAGCTACCCTCCAATCCACAGGAACTGATCCTGAGTCAATAGACAATAGACAATAGACAATAGGTGCAGGAGTAGGCCATTCGGCCCTTCGAGCCAGCACCGCCATTCAATGTGATCATGGCTGATCATCCCCAATCAGTACCCCGTTCCTGCCTTCTGCCCATATCCCCCGACTCCGCTATTTTTAAGCCCCATCTAGCTCTCATGAAAGCATCCAGAGAACCCGCCTCCACCGCCTTCTGAGGCAGAGAATTCCACAGACTCACCACTCTCTGTGAGAAAAATTGTTTCCTCGTCTCCGTTCTAAATGGCTTACTCCTTATTCTTAAATTGTGGCCCCTGGTTCTGGACTCCCCCCAACATCGGTAACATGTTTCCTGCCTCTAGCGTGTCCAATCCCTTAACAATCTTATATGCTTCAATGAGATACCCTCTCATCCTTCTAAACTCCAGAGTGTACAAGCCCAGCTGCTCCGTTCTCTCAGCATATGACAGTCCCGCCATCACGGGAATTAACCTTGTAAACCTACGCTGCACTCCCTCAATCGCAAGGATGTCCTTCCTCAAATTAGGGGTCCAAAACTGCACACAATACTCCAGATTTGGTCTCACTAGGGCTCTGTACAACTGCAGAAGGACCTCCTTGCTGCTATATTCGATTCCTCCTATATTCGATTCCTCAGAGTCTATAGAACATTGGAAAATTATCACCAAAGCATCCACAATTTCTAGAGCCACTTCCTTAAGTACCCTGGGATGCAGACCATCAGGCCCTGGGAATTTAACAGCCTTCAGTCCCATCAGTCTACCCAACACCATTTCCCGCCTAAGGTGGATTTCCTTCAGTTTCTCCGTCACCCCAGATCCTCTGGCCACTAGTACATCAGGAAGATTGTTTCTGCCCTACTTAGTGATTTTAACAGATTCATCACCTTCTGACTACAGAAATTCCTCCTCATCTCCTTTCTAAAGTTGCGTCCTTCTAGTTTGAGGCTGTGGCCTCTGGTCCTAGACCCTCCCAGTAGTGGAAAGATCCTCTCCACATCCACTCTATCCAGGCCATTCACTATTCGGTAAGTTTCAATGAGGTCCCCCCTTATCCTTTTAAAGACGAGCAAGTACAGGCCCAGTGTCGTTAAATGCTCATCATACATTAACCCAATCATTCCATTTTCGTAAACCTCCTCTAGGACCTCTCCAATGCATTACATCCTGTTATTATATTCTAGTCCTCTCAAAATAAACGCTAACAATGCATTTGCCTCCCTGACTACCGATTAAACTTTCAAATTAACTTTGTGGGAATCCTGCCCCAACATTGCCAAGTCCCATTGCACCTCTGATTTCTGAATCCTCTCCCCATTTAGAAAATAGTCTACACCTTTATTCCCACTACCAAAATGCATAACTCCACACTTTGCTACGCTGTATTCTATCTGGCACTTCTTTGCCCACTCTCCGAGCCCGTCCAAGTCCTTCTGCAGCTTCCCTGCTTTCTCTACATTGCCTGCCCCTCCACCTATCTTCATATAATCTGCAAACGTGGCCACAAAGTCTTCAATTCCCTCATCAAAATCATTAATATACAAGGTGAACAGAGTAGTGACCCCAGTGGAACGCCGCTAGTCACTGGCAGCCAAACAGAAATAGCATCCTTTATTCCCAGTCTTTGTCTTGTACCTATCAGCCAACTTCCCTCTAATATCATGGGCTCTCATCTTCTTTTGCAACCTCACATGCAGCACCTTATCTAAGGCATTCTAAAATTCCAGGTAAACAACATTCACTGACTCTCCTTTGTCTATCCTGCTATTTCCTCAGAAGTCCAACCGTTTCCACCATCGGCCACATGGGACCTTTCCTTTCATTTGCTCCATTATTCCGTCCCCACCAAATATTCCCCTTCTTATAGCACTTCCACTCGCAATCATAGGCATTGCAACGCTTGTCCTTTGATCTCCCTTCCCACCATCCAAACACTCAGTGTTTTGAGTTAAACAATTAATTTGTACATCTCCCAATCTAGTGTACTGTATTTGGTGCTCATAATGTGGCCTCATGTACATTGAAGAAACCAAACAAAGATGCAGGCTGAAGGTACACAAAATTGCTGGAGAAACTCAGCGGGTGCAGCAGCATCTATGGAGCGAAGGAAATAGGCGACGTTTCGGGCCGAAACCCTTCTTCAGACGCAGATGCAGGCTGACCTGCTTAGTATATCCAGCATTTTCTAGTTTCGTTTTGGATTTTCAATATCTGCAGCTTTTTGATTTTCATTTTGTTTTTATAGTTCAGTGTTAAAAGAAGGATATTGTTTGAAGTGTCACCGTAACGTATTTATAATTTCAGATTTCTAAGCTCCCAAGTAACAGATGTGTCCGGAGAGAAACACTGCTCAAATTTCTTTATGCAACTCTGGATTCCAATTTGAATCTCGGTCGCCTATTGTATAACCGATTGCTTGAAATTTGAACCGGTTCTCAAGATCTGCAGGCGAGAGAGCACAGCTGATATTGATCTCGGATTCCGTAACAGTGAAAACATAGCATCATTGACTCATCAGACCGGATAGAAAGATCCCAAGCAGTTTCATCAGGAGCAGGTAAACAGGCACAGTACTTGCCTATGGGCAAACTAAAACAGAAACTATAAAATAACATCACAGGAGAGCTTTTAATCGGGACATTACATTAAAAACAGGTTGTCAGTTGAAACTAGGCACAGCTCTTCCGGGCATTAACATTTCCATGGAATTTCAATCAGCATTTAATTATGAATAATCAGCTCCTTCATCAGGAAGCATGGGCTTAATATTCAAAAATAAATTCCCTTGTGTGGAAGAAATGGATTTGCATATGGCATTATCCGTCACTAACATCAAAAAATAGGTCCACAATGAAATCTTGTAGGGCAGTTTTCTCTTGACCTGTTCTAGCAAGGGATCACAATCATTGTAATCAACTTGAAAATATTTCAATTCCCTGATCACTTTTCCTTAAGACAATTAAAAATTAATTATCTGCATTTTACTGAAAAGGAAGAGCATCACTTGATTTTATTATTTCATTATGAAGTAGGTTGTATGTCTGGCTGTGTGTGTACACATGACAATCAAGATCCTCACCCCATAGGTAACACAGAAGCACTTATAAGGCCTGAAAATAGAGTAAAACAAAACTTTTCTTCATTCCCATTAGCATCCGATACCATCAAATTGAAGCTGGAAACAAATCCAAGTTTTATCCTGGCCCCGCTGAGTTACTTCAGCATTTTATGTCTACCAAGTATACAGTATCCTCTTTCATTCACGTCATCAATTAATTAACTCATAATAAATGGCTCCTTTATAAGAAGGATATAATTAGTGTGATGAGAAAGATGTTAAATTACTATTTCACAAGGCAGGAAAAAGTCAAGCAGACCAACAGTGTGCAACTCAGCACAATGGTAACATCCAGTGAAAATGTAATCACTATAAAGTAGGCTTGGTTTGGTAAGCACATGAAATGGATTGCACTAAATCACAACTCTTCTGATTGAAGAGAACTCGAAAGTGAGTGCAGCTTTTGGTAAATCACACAGACCATCGAGTTTTGGCCACAAACCATAATGCTGTCATTGCATCACACCCTAAACAAAAAGGTAAAAGCAACAAAGAGTACCTGAAATCTGTTGCTTCTTGCATTCTACTTGCACTGCAGCCAATGGATTACTTTAACTTTGGTATACTGTGCGACCTTGCTTAAAGTAACAGAAAATTGGATTCATGGAAGGGAGCAGAGGGTGATAGTGGAAGGTTGGAAATGCATGACTAGTGATGTTCCTCAGGGATTGGTGCTGGCCGCAATGCTGTTTGTGGTTTATATCAACAATTTAGGTGAGAATGTACAAGGCAGGATAAGTAAATATGCAAATAACACTAAAGTGGGTCGTATTGTAGATAGCAAAGATGGCTATCAACCTTTACTCATGATCTTGATTAATTGGGCAAGTGGACTGAGGGAATTTAATACAGAAGATCAGTGTGAGATGTTGCATTTTCGGAAGTCAAACAATGGCAGGACCTTCACAATGAATGACAAGGCTCTGGGGAGTGTTGTAGAGCAGAAAGATTTAGGAGTGGAGGCACATAGTTCCTTGAAAGCACCATCACAGGTGGATAGGGTGGTCAAGAAGGCTTTTGACACATTAGCCTTCATCAGTCAGGGGATTGAGTATAGAAGTTGAGATGTTATGGGCTGAAGGGCATGTTTCCATGCTGTATAACTCCATGACTCTATTCCCTGTGCCTATCTAAAAAACCCTTAAATGCCAGTATATCAGCTTCTACCATTCTCTGTACAAAACATTTGCCTTGCACATCGCCTTTAAAGTTTCCCCTTCTGAATTTAATACTATGCCCTCTAGTCATTGACATTTCCATCCTGGGAAAACGATTCTGATCACCTACTGATCTATGCCTCTCATCGAGTCATACAGCGTGGAAACAGGCCCTTCGGCCCAACTTGCCCAAACCAACCAAAATGTCCCATCATAATTTTATATATATTCCTAACAGATCTCTCAACCTTCAATGCTCCAGGGGAAATAATCTGGCTGTGCAATCTCTCCTTGTAGTGAATACCCTCTAATCCAGACAGCTTTCTGGTAAACCTCTCCAGCACCCTCTACAAAGCCTCCACATCCCTGTAATGAAGTGACTAGAACTGCACATTCTTGTCCAAATGTGGCATAACCAATGTTTTAAAAAGGTGCAACATGACCTAACTTTTAAACTCAATGCACCAGGGAAAAGGACAAAACAACATATTTGGAATGGTCTGAGAAGGATTTCTAAAAGCGGATGTTTCTAGGGTGGAACGGTGGGCAGGGGAATCCCTACATAGCTCTGGAAAGAAAATGAATGGACGAGATCAGGAAGCCGACACAATCCAATGAAATGATCCCCGTTTCCTTGCTGCATGATGACAGCACATGTACTGTGTCCTACACTACATAGAAACTAGAAAATACATGAAGCTTGCTATCAATCTTCTTCTAACATGCACCTTCAAGAGAATAATCTCCAATTCCCCTCTTCCCCTCCCAAAATTCTCCATCTCAGGCATTAGCTAGTGACCATTGTCCACTTCCATCCCACAGCTTTGCAGTTATCTTGGCCAATTTTCTCCTAACCTGTTTCTTGCATTAAAAATCCAATCCATTATCCCAGTCTATCACACAATAATTTTGACTATGCTCTGTCATGATAATGCCATAATGAGTTTCCTTTTCTCATCATGAGAAAGGTTTTGCTCTGACTGTGGTTGACTTGTGGTTGACAATGTGCCTCGAATTATTCGCATTGCATTTGCCATCCTAATGTCACCCAATCTACTCTTTTCTAGAACCACTTCCAGGTTCCATTCCCTTTCCACTCTAGAAATCTACACATATCTCAGATCATCACCTCTGGAATATCGGAACCTCTTGCCTGATGCCACCACAAAACACATTGCTTCCCCCGCGTACGTTTTAAACTTTCCAATGGGACAATTTCCTTTGTGATTCACTCCTCCGTCGTTTCTTCTCTTTCCACTGCATTTTTCCATGCCAACAGATTAGATGCCTACTCATTTACTTCCCCCTTTTCCACTATCCAGGATACCAAACATATTTCTCAGACACGCATCATTTGCTGTATTCAGTAAATTCAATCTCAATTCAGTAAATTCAACCTCAATTCAGTAAACAAACATGATAAAACCTCCAGTTACCAGCCACACCCCCTCTTTCACTCTTCATTCAATTTTCACTCTTCGCTCAGCCTTTCACATTGTTTGAACGAAGCTGAGTGCAGGCTCAAGAATAATCCTTTATTTATCAACTGGATGTATAGCAGCAGATAGAGTCCAAAATGGTGATTCTGCTAATCCCATTTTCACTTTTCTCAATCCATCTTGCATTTCTTTGTATTCCATTATAAATATTTGCTGGCACCATTGAATTTTTTAAAAATCGTTTAACCGTGCCAATTGGCCAAAAAAAGTATTGAGACTAATTCTAATTCCCAGCTCTTGGTCCTGTTTAAAAAATAAAAACAAATGTTTTGAGGATTCTGTTTCCACAACAATGGTTGTTTTATTCTAAGCTTTGGGCAACAAAAGGCAGACATGCCCAATGCTTTCCTAATCAGCTTATTAATTTTTAAGCAAGATGGCACCCAAGCAAGGAGACTCTGCATGTTGGTCCCAGAAGTGGATCTGCAATCATTCATTACAATCGCTCACAGGGTGAATGTGCGAACAGCACAGAGCAAAATAATGTCATGGAAGACAACTTGCAGATCACAAAATAGTGAGTCATACAAGGTAAGAAGTCATTGCACCATGGTGTTTTTCTGCATGCACTAATCTTTAATGAGCCATACATACTCCACTTGCTTTTGTCTCTGGTTGCAATTTCAACTCATCAACTCGTGATAGTTAACATCGCCACTAATTTCCAGGGGTTATTCAGCATCCAATATTTATTTTCAAAAGTTAAGAAAATGTGAACAAAAGTTGTATTTATACTATAAAAACTGCTGTTACCAAAATTATATATTTGGCACCAGGAAGAAACCTCCACGGAATGCATTGATACAAGGGATTTATCAACATTGTATAGCTCTGCATCAGTGGCGCCTGGCAGGAATTATAAACTCCTGCAGAAAAACAATGACCTTTATCAGAGCCATCTTTGTACATAAATCAAATCCTGCCCAACCCTGCAATGTACAGGGATACAATTGTCAAAAGAAATGCAGGCAGTCTAAATACAGTAGCTCATTCAGGGAATCAGACATTCTTCCCACGCTTCTGAAACTCAATTGAAACAAAGTCTGATTAAAAAAAAAGGACATGCTGTAACAGCATAAGTGCAACACTAAGTCAAAACAAAACATGGTCTCAGAACCTAGGTTCAAAACACATTATGAATCACAGATTTTACTTCCACATTCTGGGTCAGCAAAGTGAAGAAAACCTAGACTTACATCAATTCAAAATCTTTTTCCTTGAACTTTATTAGAACTCTTAGATTTTATTTTACATTTCAAATAAGAAGAGCTCGGTCTTTACAAATTTTATTGAATACTTTGCCACAAACATTCAATTGTCAATCTGGCTATTTATAGGAAGCCCTCCTCATTCCCTAAAACTAAATTCAACCCCAAAAGTTTCAGGTTATTCAGTAACATTTCAACTGTGCAATGTAACCATCACGCAGGGAGCACTAAGTTTTTGAATCACAGCAATGATTTAACAAAGCATTACACTGCAAATAAATTGGCATTTTTTCAGTGCGATAGATTCACTATGCGTAGCTGCCAAAGCCTTTTGCTGCCAAAGCTCTAAGCTTCTCATTTACTCTCTGAACTCTCCACCACTCTCTGATCCTCTTAAGATGCTCCTTACAATGATTTTTTGGTCATCAACCTTTACATCTCTCACCACTAATGTTACTTGATGAAGCACTTTGTGATGCTTGAACCCTTGTACTGTATATCCAAATGCATATCCATCTTATCCCTCAGAACACTCTCCAGTAACTTGCTCACTGGCCTATAGTTCCCATGCTTTTCCTTGAACAGGTACTTTTTAAACAGAGTCAACACATCCGCCAGCCTCCAGTCTTCTAGCAACTCCCCGTATTTAATGATTCATAGCTCTCAGCCAGGGTGCCTTTAATTTCCTCTCTAGCTTCCCATAATGTCGAGGGATATATATGATCAGGAGCGGAAGATTTTTGCTATCTTCATAAGCCTTAGAATATTCAGTTCAATTTAGTTTACTGTCACATGTTCCGAGGTACAGTGAAAAGCTTTTTATTGCGTGCTACCCAGTCAGTGGAAAGACTAAACATGATTACAATCAAAGATAGAGAATGGAAATAGTTAGTTGTGTGTGTGTGTGTGTGTGTGTGTGTGTTGCCTGTGCGTTATGTGTGTGTGTGTTAGATGTCTGTGCGTTATGTGTGTGTGTTATGTGTGTGTGTGTGTGTGTGCGCGCGTTGCGGGGGAGGGGGGGGGAGGAGAGAAGGGAGTGAGGGAAGTAGAGAAAGAAGGGAGGGAGGGAAGGAGAGAAAGGGAGGTAGGGAGGAGAGATGGGAAAAGAGAGGAAGGAGAGAAAGAAGGGAATGGGGAGGGGAGAAAGGGAGGGAAGGAGAGAAGGAAAAAGAGAGGAAGGAGAGAAAGAAGGGAGGGAGGGAAGGAGAGAAGGGAAAAGAGAGAGAGAAGGGAGGGAGGGAAGGGGAGAAGGGAGGGAGGGAAGGGGAGAAGGGAATGAGGGAAGGAGAGAAGGGAGGGAGGGAAGGAGAGAAGGGAGGGAAGGAGAGAAGGGAGGGAAGGAGAGAAGGGAGGGAAGGAGAGAAGGGAGGGAGAGAAGGGAGGTAGGGAGGGAGAGAATGGAGGGAGGGAGAGAAGGGAGGGAGGGAGAGAAGGGAGGGAGGGAGAGAAGGGAGGGAGGGAGAGAAGGGAGGGAGGGAGAGAAGGGAGGGAGGGAAGGAGAGAAGGGAGGGAAGGAAGGAGAGAAGGGAGGGAGGGAAGAAGGGGAGGGAGGGAAGGGAAGAGAAGGGAGGGAGAGGGCCGGCGGCAGGAGCGGATGCCAGGGTCCGGGCGAACGCGTGTGAGCTGAGGCCGAGGTTTGTAAACGTTGCTCCAAACCCCGGCCCAGCCATCCCTGTATTGTTCACCGCGTCTCCCCAGGGAGAGAGAGGGGTGGAGCCGGGGCTGTGTGCGTGAAGCACGGCGACTGGAGGGGCGGGAGCGCTGCCCTGGTACCGTGAGGGACCTCCCACTCTCCCCCTTCTCCATTCCCCCTCACACCCCCTCCCCTCTACCCCTTTCTTCCCCTTCTACTCTCTCTCCACCCTCCACCCGGGGTAGATCTACCCGAGCAGAGAGTAGATTACTCCAAAGATCCTAGAGCGGAGCTTTGGATTACTCTAGCGAGGGGCCCCACTTAGGCGCGGGGCCCAATTGGGAGCAATCGGTCCAATCGGCTTAAGGCCGGCCTGCCCATAGCAGAGTTGTCTAAAACAAATAGGTTTAGTGCAAGGTGTTGGAGATTTAGAGGGGATCAGTGGAAGAACATAGAACAGTGCAGCGCAAGAGCAGGCCCATCTGCCCACATGTGTCCAACATGATGTCAAGACCATCTCTGATCTACTTGCACTTAATCCATATCCCTCCATTCCCTACATATCAATATGCCTATCCAAAAGTCTCCCAACCCCGACAGTGCATACCAGGTACCAACCACCCTCTGTGAAAAACATTGACTCTATCTATCTATCTATCTATCTATCTATCTATCTATCTATCTATCTATAACTAAAATTGTCATTTTGTTATTTTCCGGTTTGCGTTGTTGTTACATTTGTGCAAAAACAGTACGCGATAGCTCTACAATTTTTTACCACCTTTCTCACCATTGCCCTGTGCTGCAAATGCACCAGGTTTTGTTCCGATCGGTGGTATATTTTAAAAGTTAAGTTTTAAAATATCTCTTCTCCTGTCAGTCACGGCCGAGACGGCGATGCCCCTTCCTGCACCATCGCCGCACTGATTGGCCAGCCCTCGCTGTCAGACACCAGCTGCGCCTGCCTACCTCCGGCGCCCACCTTCCTGTCGGCGCCCACCCTCCGAAGCGACACGCCTATCTGCCTGCAGCTGCCCGAAGCCCGCAGCCGCCGCTCCGGCACGTAAGGAGGGAAAGGAGCGGCAACCTGGCGATCCTGGGGATGTGAAGTGGGAGAGTGGGGGGACTGAGGGAGAGGGGGTAGGGAGGGAGAGGGGAGAAAAGTGGGGGAAGTGAGGAGGGCGAGTGGGGGAAATAGTGAGTGGGGATTAGAGGGAGAGGAGGGCAGTATGGGAGGGGGAGGTGAGGAGTGAGGGAGAGGATAGAGGGATGGGGGGGTGGGTAGGGAGGGAGGGGAGAGGAGTTAGAGGGAGGGAGTGACTGAGGGTAGGAGGAAAGGAGAGTGAGGAAGAGGTTAGGGAGGGGCATGCAAGGAGGGAAAGGAGCGGCACCCTCGAGATCGAGGTGAGGAGGGAGAGTGGGGATGGAGGGGGCATAGAGGGAGAGGCGGGCAGTGGGTGAAGTGAGGAGGGATAGGGGAGGTGAGGAGTGGGGGATGGAGGGATATGAGGGGGGTAGGGAGGGGAGAGGAGTTATGGAGAGAGGGAGGGTGGGAGGGAGGGAGGGAGTGACTGAGGGTAGGGGAAATGAAAGGGAGGGGGAGATTGGAGGAGGAGAGGGGAAAGAAGAGGGAGGGTGAAGAGGAGGGGGATATGAGGTGAAATGAGCCACGCCAACGCAGTTGGGAGCTATGGGTGAGCGGTGGAATGTTGCGTTGGGTGAACGGATTGCGTTGGGGGACCAGTACTCCCGTGCGACAGGGACTCAACTGGTCCCACTTAGTTTAGCCTCCTTTAAATATTGCCCCTTTCACCGTAAAACTAAGGCCTCAAGTATTTGATTTTTTCATCCTGGATAAAAAGGTCTGACAATCTACACTATCTATGTCTCTCATAATTTTATACTTCTATCAGGATTCCTCACAAACTCCAGTGTTCCTGAGAAAACAATCCAAGTCTGCCCAAGGTCTCCCTGTAGCTAATACCCCCTAATCCAGGCATTATTTTGGTAAACCTCCTCTGGACCCTTTCCAAAGACTCCACATCCTTCCTGTTAGGGGGCAACCAGAACTGCACGCAATACTCCAAAATGCAGCCGAACCAAAATCTTATAAAGCTCCATCATGACTTCCTGACTCTTATACTCCATGCTCCGACCTATGAAAGCAAGTAAACCATATACCCTCTTTACCACTAACTGCTTGTGTTGCCACTTTCTGGGAATTATGGACTTGGACCTCAAGATCCCTCTGTACTGTCTGAAGAAGGGTTTCGACCCGAAAAGTTGCCTCCTTCGCTCCACAGATGCTGCTGCACCCGCTGAGTTTCTCCAGCACTTTTGTCTACCTTTGATTTTCCAGCATCTGCAGTTCCTTCTTAAACCCTCTGTACATGAATGTCATGCTATTAATTGTATATGTTTACCTTACATATGACCACCCATAGTGCAGCACCTCACATTTGCTCGGATTAAACTCCATCTGCCATTTCCCCACCCATTTCTGTAGCTGAACATTTTTACCCAGAAGGTGGTTGGAATCTGGAATGCAAAATCTGAAAGATTGCTGGAGGGAGAGACTCTCACAATGCTTGCCAGTAAAGCAGCAAATCTTAGTCAGTCAATAACATTGGCTAAATCTGTTTCACTATATCTGCTTACAAGTCAAATAGGTTACACGATACAGGGAGACAAGGGATTGAAAGCATAGAACCTGCAAAAATCCAGAAAATCAGACGAATGGCAAAATTCAATGTAAAAATAGATCTTTAGGTCTTCCAGTAACTACCTGACCCGAGTGATGGCCAGATTCAGATCAAATGTATTAAAAGAACCAACCATATGATAGCTTCATTAGATCAACACTGTGCCTGCTTCTAAATTATACAATGCAATTTCCCAGTGCAGAAAGTGGAAATATTCCACTGCTAAAATAAAACTTTATTTTAATTCTATGTAAACAGAACACATTTTCCAAAATGGTTGAGGGAAGGGAGTGGTGGGTGGGATACAAGGGAATTAATTTGAAAGGTAAAACATACCAAATTACTGTTAATTTACTCTCCAAGCATGAATGCTTCCTGACAAATTCAAGTTGACAGCAGCTAGCATCGTCGTGAACAATTTATTGATGAGTGAAAATATTCAGATTTTTTTTTGGAAAGGAAGAGATCATACATAGGCTTATACCTACAGCTGTCTCTGTTCCAACTGACTCTCTATTGCAGTCTTATTATCAAAATCCTTGAACAGCCGAAGGTATTCAGTAAGTAAATTAGCATATTTTCCATATGTTTCTCCTCCTGATAATGTACAGGGGCCATAAGCTACCACCCAGCTCAACAGTGAGACATAGAAACATAGAAAATACGTGCAGGAGAAGGCCATTCGGCCCTTCGAGCCAGCACCGCCATTCAATATGATCATGGTTGATCATCCAAAATCAGTACCCCTTTCCTGCTTTCTCCCCCTATCACTCATGGAGGCAACAAAAATCTGTCAGTTGCTCCTCAATATGAACAGACATCTTGAAACTAATTTCCAGACATTCAATCCAATTGTGACGTAGTCATTTAAGGAACATTCTGTTCTCAACACATTTTGAATGGGCCAGTCTGTTAATGTATCAATATTGTTGAAGCAGGCATTCCATCCAACGATGGGGTGGCAAAAAATGGTGGTAAGAAGATGCGGGAACCAACAGAAAAGTTTATTGTTGTAAATGTAGGACTATATAATTTGCTGTACTGCTCCACAAAGGCTTTCTTTTGTCAGGAGAGAGGAGTGCCTAAATCACATCTCAACTATGACCTTGCTTGACATTACCATGAAAGAGAGTTTAGTGCAGTAGTAGCAATCCCTTGTACTTCTACTACTTAATCCAATCCAACATATCATCCAAGATCACATGCAGTATTCCTTAGATTTGATCCAAAATTTCTATTTCTAACGATGGAACAATTAAAAGAGAAATGTTTCAACTTGCTTTTCTCATGCTAGTTAACACAAAAGTACATTTACACTTTAAAGTTGAACAAATTCAGATCAATATACAAATACACTTTGACGTTTGCAAGAAGAATAGCAGCAAGCACTGAAAACTAAATCTGTCAATCTGTTTTTTGTAGAAGCTGCTCTGAATTGGAATGGCAAGGTGGATAAACAAAGCAGTCACAAATGGACCTGTGACCTGTGTCAACTCAATTGCCTACAGGCCAATACACTCAAGTCTCAACAATTTCCTCAGCAAATGGAAATCTCCCATCAAAACTTGCCTCAGCATCACCTCATCAGCCAAGAATGTGTCTTTATATCAGTCTTTCCACATTTAAATAAAAGCCAAAATAACTGCTCACCACTGGAACTGAGATGTTATCAAGAGCCAGTATGCTTTGAGTATAACACCAGGTCACCTAGACCTCAGACAAGGCCGATCAATGTGCCAAACATTCAAAAATGCAAATAAACAGGGTGTTACTTTAATAAGTATGGGGTTAACCAGGTGTAGACTGGTGATATACAAAATAAGAGGCATTTGAACGCACCCATGGAAAATAGAAATCAAGGTAAGTGAAATATAATGGCAATAGCATAGGGGAAAATACAGAGTGGAAAATATAGTTCTCAGCATTACACTGCATCCGTTCCATAGACTATGTCACTTAATCCAAAGATTGTTTAATGTGGATTCCCTCTTCTTTCCCACCTACCTGTACAGTGTCAAGGTACGTAACTGTGGGGAATCTTATCAAGGCTCTTAGAATCCCTGTGAAAGGTAGAAGAGAGAATATTCAGTAAGGGTTTAACCAGATAACAATCTGACAATCTCTTGCCCTCACTTTAGAAAAATCAGAACACCTGGCTCTGCTCCTTCTTCCTACGTAGAGGCAGCAACTGAAAGGTGCAGCTCCAGCAGTTAGGAGCGCAGAGCTGGCCGGGGAGACAGAGAAATGAAGACTTGGTGTTGTTCAAGGACTCAGCAATGGGTCTAAACAAATACATCATGGTTGTTCATGAGGAAAAGTGTGGAACAGTGTGTTCCCACCAGGACCTGCAGGGTAGTGATCTCAGGATTGCTTCCAGTACCTCGTGCTGCTGAAGACAAGAATAGGAAGATAGAGGAAATGAATGTGTGGCTGAGGGGTTGGTGCAGGGATTCAGATTTCCGGATCATTGGGATCTCGTCCGGGGCAGGGGTGACCTGTATAAAAGGGACGGGTTGCACCTAGACTGGAGGGGGACCAACATCCTAGTGGGAAGGTTTGCTAATGCTACACTGGAGGGTTTGAACTAGATTGGCAGGGGGGTGGGATCTCGTGCAGGACAGGCACATGATAGGCTAGAAGTTGGTATGGAGGGTGGTGTGGGAAAGTTTAGTGGACAGAATAGGCAGGTGAAAGGTGAAGAGCAAGGAAGGAGGCATGGTTTAAACTGCACGTATTTTCATGCAAGGGGCCTGACGGGCAAGGCAGATGAGCTTAGGGCATGGATAGGTACGAGTGACTGGGACATTGTAGCCTCGACTGAAACCTGGTTAAGGGAGGGGCAGGACTGGCAGCTTAATGTTCCGGGATACATTGCTGGGCCCGTTACTGTTTGTCATCTATAAAAATTATTTAGATGAGAACATACAGGGCAAGATTAGCAAGTGTGCTGATGATACAAAAGTCAGTGGTTTTGCAGATAGTGAAGATGGTTGTGAACGATTGCAGCAGGATCTGGGTCGATTGGCCATGTAGACGGAGGAATGGTTGATGGAATTTAATACAGAAAATTTTGAAGTGTTGCATTTTGAGTTGTCTTACAAGGGCAGGACCTACACAGTAAATGGTAGGCCTCTGGGTAGTGTTGTAGACCAGAGGGATCTAGGGGTACAGGTGCATGGCTCCTTGAAGGTCGAGTCACAGGTAGATAAGGTGGTCAGAGGCTTTTGGCACTTTGGCCTTCATCAGTCAGAGTATTGAGTATAGAAGTTGGGAGGTCATGTTGCAGTTGTATTAGACGTTGGTGAGACCGCATTTAGAAGATTGCATTCAATTCTGGGCACCATGTTATAGGAAAGATATTGTCATGCTTGAAAGGGTTCAGAAAAGATTTACAAGGATGTTGCCAGGACTAGAGCGTGTGAGCTATAGGGAGAGGTTAAGTAGGCTGGGTCTCTATTCCATGGAGCGCAGGAGGATGAGGGGAGATCTTATAGAGGTATACAAATTCATGAGAAGAATAGATCGGGTAGATGCACAGAGTCTTTTGCCCAGAGTAGGGGAATCGAGGACCAGAGGACATAGGTTCAAGGTGAAGGGGAAAATATTTAATAGGAATCCGAAGGGTAACTTTTTCCACACAAAGGGTTGTGGGTGTATGGAACAAGCTGCCATAGGTGGTAGTTTAGGCTGGGACTATCCAATCGTTTAAGAAACAGTTAGACAGGTACATGGATAGGACAGGTTTGGAGGGATATGGACCAAGCACAGGCAAGTGGGACTAGTGTAGCTGGGACATTGTTGGCTGGTGTGGGCGAGTTGGGTTGAAGGGCCTGTTTCCACACTGTATCACTCTATGACCACCCGAGTGTTCCCTAACCAGAAGCCATGGATGAACTAGGAGGTCCACAATCTCTGAGGACCAGATCTCAGGCGTTCAAATCGGCCAATGAAGGTTAAAGTACAATTTCAATATGTCAAAAATGAGGAGAAGTTGCACTTTTGCTCCAAGCTGGGGGATGAGACTGACATTCGTTAGCTGTGCAGGGCTTGCACATTAACATTTCCTGCAAGACACAATAAAGTAGTAGCTCAAGTGACAAGGCATCACTCCCCGATGAGCTCAATATTTTCTACTGCCACTCTGAGAGGGAGAACATCAAGGTACTTGTCCAGGATCTGATAGCCCCCAGTGATATTGTAATCTTAACCGCAGGGTCCGATATCAGAAGATTCTTCATGAGGATGAACCCTCGGAAAGTCTTTAGCCCCAACGGTATACCTGGCCACGTTCTTAAAACCTTCAAGAATCAACTGTCTGAAGATTCTGCAGACATTTTCCACCTCTCAATACCAATATCCGAGGTTTCCACCTGCTTTAAAAGGACATCAATAATGCCGGTGCCCAAGAAGAGCAAGGTGACAAGCCTCATTGACTACTAACTGATGGCACTAATGTCCGTAGTGATTAATTGCTTTGCGAGGTTAGCTATGATGCATATCAACTCCTACCTTGGTAAGGACCTGGACCGACGACTGCAGTAGATCAACAGTAGATCACTATAGACTCGTTATTCTATAGTGGACAACTTGAATAAAAAGCACACATACACCAGGCTGTTGTGTCCAGGACTTCAGCTCAGCATTCAAAACCATAATTGCCTCAAAAATTGTCATCAAACTCAGAGAACAGAGGTTTGAGGTAACTGGATCCTTGACCTACTCATTGCCAGACCACAGTGAGTACGAATTGGACAAAATACTTCCTCCTCGATAACCATCAACACAGGAGCACTTAAAAGGCATATAACCATGACTGTGTGCCAGACTGTAGCCACAGTTCCAATGGCATCCTTAAATTGACAGTCAATTGTTCGCACCATGGCCAGGTTCGGCATTTTGAACACAGACGAATATTAGACACTATCTGCTCCATCACTGGTACTGACCACCCTACCATCCAAAGGATCTATAGGAGGCAATGCCTCAAAAAGACAACCAACATCAAAGACTCGCACTACCCAGGCATGTTCTCATTTCACTCCTACCAATGAGACAAACGTTCAGGAGCCTGAAAACCATGACTATTGGTTCAATAATAGTTTCTTCCCAGCAGCTATCAGGTTCTTCAACACGACACAACATTACCTCAGTGACTACAAACTTCTATGGACTGTGTCTTTGGTTGCAGTACAGACTACACTTTTTTGGACTAGTATTATGGTTATTAAATTATTATTTTAATTATTATATTTATCTATGTATACTGTTTACAGGCCTGTTCAGCTGCTGCAAGTAAGAATCTCATTGTTCCATTGACATTTGAGTTAATGTGCCCCTGTGCATGGCTCGTATGCTCCTTCCACACTTTATTAGTCAGTAGGATTGAAGGTCGGACAGTTGAATAAAAATAAAAATTTGAGCATATGAAAATATATCTCATATGAGTCAGTACATTGAGGAGGAGAAGTGAGAAAATTGCATGGTGTTTACGGATGACGGAAATTCAGAGTTGCAAATAGCAAGTTTGTCATAAGTTGACAACGGAATACACACATCCACCCGTCCCTGTGGCTTAAAGCCAAATTTCTTCAAAATTGGACACGCTGGTTAACGTTTGAATGTTTTTTTCCCAAATTGATTTAAACTCTGAGTAACTTTTTGAAGGGTTTCCTTTCAAATGAAATAAATCCTGCAAAAATCCACAAATACTAACCATATACAGCAAACATTCAGCTGATAAATACGAGTCATGATCAACCTAACAACGCCACAGTTCAGTGAAGAGTCAGAGTCATGGAGCATGGAAACAGGTCCTTCATTCAAACTTGCCCATACCGACCAAGATGCCCCATCTAAACTAGTCCCACCTGCCCACATCCCTCTAAAATCTTTCCTATCCACGTACCTGTCCAAATGTCTTTCAAATGTTATAGTACCTTCCTCAATTACCTCCTCTGGCAGCTCGTTCCACCCCATCATTCTCTGTGCAAAGAAGTTGCTCGTCAGGCTCTTATTAGGAGATGAGGAGGAATTTATTTCGTCAGAGGGTGGTGAATCTTTGGAATTCTTTGTCACAGAAGGATGTGGAGGCCAGGTCAAAGGATATTTTAAGGCAGAGATATATAGATTCCTGATTTGTACGGGTGTCAGGGGTTATGGGGAGAAAGCAGGAGAATGGGGTTAGGAGGGAGAGATAGATCAGCCATGATTGAATGGTGGAGTAGACTTGATGGGCCCAATGGACTAAATCAGCTCCCATCACTTGACCTCAAGTCCTGGTCACAAACTCATAAACCTTCTCTGCACACTTTCGAGCTTAGCAACATCTTTCCTATAGTAAGGTGACAAAAACTAAACACAATACTTCAAATGTGGCCTCAACAACTTGTACAATGTAACATAATATCTCAACTTCTGCACTCAATACCCTGACTGATGAAGGCCAATGACCTTCTTGACCAACCTATGTACCTGTGACGCCACTTTCAAGAAACTGTGTACCTGTACTACTAGGTAGACAAAAGTGCTGGAGAAACTCAGCGGGTGAGGCAGCATCTATCGAGCGAAGGAAACAGGCAACGTTTCGGGCCGAAACCCTTCTTCAGACTGATGTGAGGGTGGGAGAAGAAGAAAGGAAGAGGTGGAGCCAGTGAGCTGAGGGAGAGCTGAGAAGGGGAGGAGAAAGTAAGGACTACCTGAAATAAGAGAAGTCAATGTTCATACCGCTGGGGTGCAAACTGCCCAAGCAAAATATGAGGTGCTGCTCCTCCAATTTACGGTGGTCCTCACTCTGGCCATGGAGGAGGCCGAGGACAGAAAGGTCGGATTCGGAATGGGAGGGGGAGTTGTAGTGCTGAGCCACCAGGAGATCAGGTTGGTTATTGCGAACCGAGCGAAGGTGTTGGGCGAAGCGATCGCCAAGCCTACGCTTGGTCTCATCGATGTAGAGCAGCTGACATCTAGAGCAGCGGATGCAATAGATGAGGTTGGAGGAGGTGCAGGTGAACCTCTGCCACACTTGGAAAGACTGCTTGGGTCCTTGAATGGAGTCAAGGAGGGAGGTAAAGCGACAAGCTACACTTGGGTTACTCAGGCAGAGTAAATTCAAGGATTGGCAGAATGTCCCACCCCATCCCGGGCAAGTATCGCGTGAGAGGATTCCCACTTCTCCATCCAAAACCAAAACCACAAGCCTCATTCTCCACACTTACCTTGACATTTAAAATAAATAGATCTACCAAGCTGGGGTTGTGGATATATGTGAAAATTAATTTATCTTCTCCTACCAGGTAGCACATTTTCCTCAATAAAGGAATAATTAAGTTTCCTTGAACCATGGTGGTTTTCAGCACCAGTTCTGTATAGATTGTCAATAACTGGCAGAGAAGTGCACTGCGGCAGGATTACCACTCTCCACAAACCCTCTGCAGTCAGCATGAAGCAAAGCTCTAATTAGTGCCTACTCTGAAGAGGCTACTCACATCACACAACCTGCTGCTATAGCTTTCTTCCTGAAAATATGCTTTTCCTCCTCTACACCCCCCCCCCCCCCCCCCCCCACCCCAAATCTCCACCACTGCCTTCTACCCTCAAAGCAAAACCTTCCAGTATTTTGCAAGTTATTTGAAATGAAATGGAAGCAATGCAATTGTGAATTTCAGAGTGTGTATAACTGCAAGGTAACTGACAACTTCCTATGAGCTGGGGAAGGGTAGTGACAGTGGTTGTAAGGAACTGAAACCTTCACCTATTATTAGACACTTTATCCCCAGCGAGGAGCACACTGTCCATACATCCTGTCAAAACTGTGTACTTTTAGTTTTCATTAAAGATCAAGTATTTTCTGACCTTTCAGTGGCGAGTTGTCCACCCTGGTTGCTGCAATACCAACCGGGATAATGCATTGTTCAAACTCGAGCTTGTGTTGCCACATCTTATGTCTACCACCCAGGCTAGCTGTTCTAGCAGTCAGGAGAGGACGAGGGGCAGGAATATTTAAATCAGCCTGAACTTCCAAACAAAACCACTGCCCATTCTCCTCTGCTGAAAAGGTTTTCATGTACGAGGTTGTTTGAGAAAACATTGAATTTAGGTTAACAATGTCACCCGTCATCAGCAAATATCCCGTTACACAGAACATCCAAACACTTAACAAGGGATGCTTACAAGTCATATTTACAAGATAGGAACTATTTTGTTTCCATTGGCGACTTTGTATCAGAACCAACCAACGTGACGTGTGGAGTACCGCAAGGTTCGATCTTAGGGCCCTCTTTATTCAACATCTACATGCTCCCACTAGGGCAAATCATGCGAAATAATAATATTGACCACCACTGCTATGCCGATGACACTCAAATCTATGTAGCGCTATCACCAAATGACTATCGCCCCATAGATCTGTTGTGCCAGTGCATTGAGCAAGTCAAAGACTGGATGTGCCAACATTTTCTACAACTAAATAAGGACAAAACGGAGATAATTGTTTTTGGTGCTAAAAAAGAAAGGCTTAAAGTAACCCAACACCTTCACTCTCTGTCCCTGAAAACTTCAAACAAAGCCAGAAATCTTGGGGTCATTATGGATTCAGATTTAAATTTCGACAGTCACATCAAATCAGTAACAAAATCGGCCTACTATCACCTCAAAAACATAGCAAGATTAAGAGGACTCATGTCAGCTCAAGACTTAGAAAAACTTGTACATGCCTTTATTAATAGTAGGCTAGATTATTGTAACGGTCTCCTTGCAGGACTTCCAAAAAAAACTGTCAGGCAGCTACAGCTTGTTCAGAACGCTGTTGCTAGAGTTCTAACAAAGACCAAAAAATTTGAGCATATTATACCAATTCTTAAATCCTTACATTGGCTCCCTGTATGTCAGAGAATTGATTTTAAAATCCTGCTGCTCACCTATAAATCACTACATGGTTTAGGGCCAAAGTATATCACTGACATGCTTCCACTATATAAGCCTTCTAGACCGCTAAGATCTTCTGAAACCAATCTGCTAGTGATTCCCAGAGTAAATACAAAACATGGGAAAGCAGGATTTAGTTACTATGCAACAAATAGCTGGAATAAACTTCCTGAAGATTTAAGACTTGCCTCAACTTTGACCACTTTTAAAACAAGACTGAAAACTTTTATGTTTACTTTAGCTTTCAGCTAAATCTTAACTACATTGCACTTTTAACTTTTGCACTTTTTATAATGCATTTTTAATTTTGCTTTTCTTTTCTTTTAGTTCTTCTATTTTATTTCATTTTATTATTTCATTTATTGTATGACATGTTTTTATGTGAAGCACTTTGAGTCTGCCTCGTGTATGAAATGTGCTATATAAATAAAGTTGCCTTGCCTTGATGCTGCCTCAATGATGCAATGAAGAGATAATGGACAAGGCCCCTTAGCACTGCAGGACTCAACTTACTTAGAAACAGGAACTTTGTCTGGAACAAAAATGTTTATTGCCCAAACTCCTCAAAATATATTACATATGTTTAGTTTAGAGATACATAGAAACATATAAATAGGTGCAGGAGTAGGCCATTCGGCCCTTCGAGCCTGCACCGCCATTCAATATGATCATGGCTGATCATCCAAATCAATATCCCATACCTGCCTTCTCTCCATACCCCCTGATCCCTTTAGCTACAAGGGCCACATCTAACTCCCTCTTAAATATAGCCAATGAACTGGCCTCAACTACCTTCTGTGGCAGAGAATTCCACAGATTCACCACTCTCTGTGTAAAAAATGATTTTCTCATCTCGGTCCTAAAAGACTTCCCTCTTATCCTTAAACTGTGACCCCTTGTTCTGGACTTCCCCAACATTGGAAATAATCTTCCTGCATCTAGCCTGTCCAACCCCTTAAGAATTTTGTAAGTTTCTATAAGATCCCCCCTCAATCTTCTAAATTCTAGCGTGCACAAGCCGAATCTATCCAGTCTAAAATGGAATAAAGTCACAAAATGGAAACAGGCCCTTAGGCCCACTGAGTCCAGGCTGGCCCTTGATCACACATTCACACTAGCTCTATGTAATCTCAAAATAAACCTAAAATATTGGAATCTTGAATAAAAAACATAGCGCTGGAGGAACACGGCATCCGTGGAGGGAATGAAGTCGGAAGGGTCCGGACCCAAAACATCACGTATCCATTTCCCTCCACAGATGCTACGTGACCTGCTGAGTTTCTCCAGCCCCCTTTTTTATTTTTACTGCAGATTCACGAATGCGCAGTTTTCTGTGTCTCCGTTCAATTAGCAAAGGTTATTTTCAATTTCGCAGATTACAGTGTGCATGAGAAGTTAAAATACTTTAATTTCCGGGAAAGCTAAACTCTAATCTGTGCACGGAAACACTAATTGAGATTATTCCCAATGAGCTTTAAATTAGACTAAATTATATTTCCAGCAAGTAAAGGGTATATTCCTTTGAGGTTTTGGTAAGAGCTTGTTTTAAAATTAGCCACCTGCGTTCTTTGTTATCTACTTTTCTTCATTGACCCTCCAGCCCTTCATCAACAACCTCAGTTAGGTGACCTAGATCCAACTATCCCACAAGTCCAATGATATAATTCAGCTACATGGTGAAAACATTCAGCGCTACTAGATAGCAGACTGGCTCCGGAATCAGCTTTGATTTTATTTTCTCACGCAAAGATTAGAATATCCCAATAGCTTGTCGAAGCTACCGGCATGAAATTAAATATTTCAACCCTTTTTTTAAACCCCACCCAACATCATTAAAAAAACTATTATGACCTTTTTCCTGCTGTTATAGGGGAGGATGTATTGCTGGAGAATGTATTGAGAAATTGGTTTCTACCCATTCAGGCCTGAGTGCATTAACGATTTGGTTGACAATACAATTAACATTGTTAGTAAATTTGCAGATGACACCAATATTAGTGGTCAAGTGGACAGTGAGGAAAGAGAGAGATTTACACCAGGATTTAGATCAGTTGGGAAGGTGGGCCAAGGAATGGCAAATGGGACTTAAATCTGACAAGTGTGAGGTGTTGAACTTTGGAATGTCAAAACATTTAACACAGTAAATAGCAGGATGTATACAGTAAATGGTAGAGCTCTGGAGAATATTGCAGAACAGGGATATCTGGGAAAACAGGTGCATGCTTCCTGTGTGGAGATTACATGTTCTCCGTGCTCACATAGGTTTCCTCTCACATCACAAAGACATGCAGGTTCGTCGTCATTGTATTAGTGATTGTAAAATTGCCCCTCATGTGCAGGCAAGCGGTAGAACCTGGGATGACTTGATGAGAAAATGGGATTACTACAGGATTAATGTAAACAGGTTTTTGATCAGCATGAATTTCTTGGGCTGAAAAATCCTTTTCCATGTTGTGCGATTCTGTGAAAGCATTATCCACATCCTCAACCTTCCCGACCAATCTAAATGATGTGTAGACCTTTACCCTGAATGACTTAGTCCCCTGCATCCCAATGAGAACAGTAAACTTCATCCGATAGTGCCTCTCCTCAATACCAAAATACATCATCTCACACTTTTCCTTAAATTTCATCTACCAGCCTGTTTATATCCGGCTGTCATTTATCACAATGCACTTCACAATTCACAGTACTGCTAATAGGTGTGACATGACCCGAGTGCACATAGTTCTGCTATAACGTGCGTTTCCACAACATGAATTGCATGCGATGTGATTGATAAATTAGTTAGGTTATGTTAATTATTGCCACGTGTATCAAGGTGCAGTGAAAAGCTTTGGTTTGCGTACTATCCAATCACATATGTTAACACTATACATAAATACTAGCTGGCCAAACTTAAGTTCAATAAGTAGGGCAAAGGAGAAGATACAGAATCAGAATATAGTTCTCAGCATTGTAGCACGTCAGTACCATGGACAAAGTCCAATGTCCGAAACGGGGTGGAGGTGAATCAGACCAGTACCTTTGCTTATGGTAGGATCATTATAAAGACTGATACCGAGCAGAAATAGTTGTTCTTGAATCTGGTGGTGCATGTTTTCAAGCTTCTGCATCTTCTGGCTGATGGGAATGGGGAGAAGGAGGAATGACCAAAATGGAATACATGTTTGATCTTGTTGGCCGCTTTTCCAAGGCCAAGTGAAGTGTAGATGGATTCAATGGTGGTCAGGTCTGCGTGATGGACTAGGCCGCATTCACAACTCTCTGCAATTTCTCATGGCCTTGGGAAGAGCTGTTTACCAACCTAGCAGTGATGCAACATGGCCGTATGCTTTCTGTGGTGTATCTTTAGAACATTTTAAGAGTCATTGGAGACATGCCAAATTTTCCAGAGTCCCCTGAGGAAGTAGCGGCATTGCTGTGACTTCTTGGCTCTTGCTTCACCAGATCATTGATAATATCAATGCCAAAGAACTTGAAGCTCTCATCTTCAGGGGGAAGTGGTCCTGACACCATGTTACTAAGTTCTCTATCTCCTTCCTGTACTCCATCTCATAATTGTTCGAGATTATGAGTTAAAGTCAAATTTGGCTGTATACTCTGTAGGTCATGTTACATCTATTATCAGTTTTGAGTGTAAAGGGAGCATAGTCGGGGACTGAGAACACATGCTTACCAGACACAGTGTTAAGACTTATTGCGGAGGAGATGTTGTCACATGACCTCACTAATTCTGGTCTATGGGTCAGAAAATCACGGATCCAGGAGGAGGAGGAATGATTGTGATGGGAGGAGGAGTCAGAAACAGGATCCGAGGAGAGCAGAGGTTGGGGGGCAGGTGGCGTCTTGGGGGAGGTACGGTGGTGGGAGAAGGGGTCTCAGAGGAACGGGAGGTCCACATGGTTGTGTACGAAGATGGGGCAGGGGAAGTGCCATGGTTATTATTTGAGAAAGGGCAGTGGGACCCAATGGTGTTGGTGTTTAGAGACCCAGATTGGAGGCAACCAGGAGGGCAGTAGGACCAAGGAGAGTCAACCAAATCAATCATTGGATTCAGCAAAGTCATCACCCTGGCCTGAGGGCAACTGTAATGGAAATAAAGACCAGCAAAGTCAGTGGCCCCAGCTTTGTGAGGACCAGCAGAGTCAGTGGCCCCAATCTAGGACTGACCAGAGACGCAGTGAGGGCCAGCAGCATCGGTGGTCCATTCTGTGGATGGTCGGTGATGCGGTTGTACTAGGTGTCATCCGGGGAAATGCTAGATCCGGCGGAAGTGGTGTCATGGGTGCGTATCCTGGAGGCTGTCAGGTGTCCAGATCTGGGCCTGTCAGGAGCAAGACTGGACCCATTAGTGTCAAGCGGGGAACACGTTCTGGAGGCAGACGGGCTTGTGATACTTTGTGGAAGTCAAGATTCAGAGCCAGGAGATGGGTTGTGACCCGAAATGTCGTCTGTCCATTACGGTACGATAGATGGCACAATGGGCTAAGTGTTCGGCTGGCAACCGGAAGGTAGCTGGTTCGAATCCCGCTTGGAGTGCATACTGTCGTTGTGTCCTTGGGCAAGACACTTCACCCACCTTTGCCTGTGTGTGTGGATGTAATTATGTGAAGCACTTTGGGGTCAATGCAAGTTGACTAAAAATGTGCTATATAAATAAAGAAATTTAATTTAATTTAATTTCCCCACATGCTGCCGGACCCACTATGTTCCTCCAACACTTATGTTGTGTTCAAGATTCCAACACCTGCAGTTTCTTGGGTTCTAGCTGTAGTTTTATTTTTTCATTTTCACAATACTGCTAAGTTTTGCATTATCAGCAATTTATTTAATTGTGACTAACAACCCAAGTCCAGCTCATTAATACAGATTACAAAAAAAATCAATGCCTCTCATATTGATCCCTGGGTACACCATGATTCATCTTCCATCAGTGTGGATAATCTATATTTGCTATCTTTATCAAAAGTTTTCTTAATTCACTGTGGATTACAATTCTCACACATACAACACATCTTCACAATGTCTGACTTCCAAACTAATATAATTCTTACCTCCTTGGATAGGCGTGGATAGATAACTTTTCTCAAGAGAGTTTTCATTTTTCTATGGAATGTGCATTCGTGACAACATCTATAAATGTATCTAATTAATTCCCATAGTTTATCTTCTAGTAATGTATTTACTATATTTCCCCATCGTAGCCACTTCTGGCTATCCCACACACCGACAGACTCGAGGTGAGTTTCAGACAGAGCTGGTTCTCTTGAACTCCTTACAATAGTTATGTTGCAAAGCATACCTGAAGCATCGCTGAAATTCTGTCCCAGCCCGTGTGCGCGATTTTGGCGCCGTTTAGAGGGGGGCGGGTTTAAAACGCGATTTTCTCTAGGCTGTTCAAATCGAGGATGTTCAGCCTAGTTAATTATTAACGAAAAATCGCTGGAAGATTCCGTCGCTTTAGCTATTATTACTTTTAAGGGCTTTATCTAATTGTTATAGGGTTAGGGTTTAATGTTGCGAGTAGCTAATTTTGGGCCCATTATATCCCGCAGTATTATTCCGGGCATTTGAGGGCACAAATCTACCGCAATGTGAACTTTCTAATCCAGCGCGTTCACAGGATCCCACTAGAAAGCTGATTTAAATGGACTTTAATTTACAGCAATTGAACACTAAATTCCTTCCATTTGGCCTATAAATTAATCTAAATGAGATTTAAAAATCACGTTTTATTGTGAATTATTTGTGAATATTATTTGGACACTTAGGCTATTTAAAAATGCTAATCATTTATTAAGAAATGGATAGATGTTTAGATCTAGTAATTGACGTTTGAAATTAGCTACAATTGGGTAACTAACTAATTATATGCTTTAATTTCAGGTCATCCAATTAAGATGATTTTATATGTGTTTCAGAATGCTTCAATCTATGATAACTGAAAATTTCATTCAGTTCTCTTAATTTTTAAGAAAGTTGTGGGCTTTTGACTGTCCACGATCACAGCTTTTTTGTTATGTCCAAAGAAAATCAATAGGGAACAAGATGCTAATTTCCGAGTATGAAAATGGCCATAACTTTTTAAATACTTGAGATATGAAAGTGAATTGGGTGTCAAATTAAACTTCTTTTTATGCTTTATCTGATGGGATAAATTGCAGACTTGATTTTTAAAATCTCAAAACTTTGTAACATTACAAGATAATCATATTGTGACTACTTTTCCCAAAAGGATCTTTCACTCAAGATTATTAATTTACACCATCTCATTGCAGAAGCCATAAGATAGCCTGTTCCCCAAATGCTTTCCTGGTCTTGTTGAAATAAACTATTCCCAATACTGAGCTGAGAGCCAATTACTGTTCAAATTACTGAGCTGAGAGCCAGACAGAAGCTACCAAGCTACCATCAACAATCTTCCATCATAATCAGTTCTGCCTACAATCACTGCTTTTGGGAATCTTACTGTATTTTCCCATCTTTACCCATGCTGATACAGTTTCCTGTTCTGCTGAGCCAAGATCATTCATCTTTAGTGTTCTTTTTAACTGGAGCCACCTTATTCCCCACCATGTCTCTTTTCATTCTGTCTTACCTTCCTGAAAGTGACATTTTTTAGAATTTTGAATCTTGAATCGTTCAACTATGTTTCAGTGGTGACTCTTAGCCCAAAGTCTTTTGGTCTTAAACTGTACCGACCGATATATATCTCCTTTCTGCATTCAGGTACAATTCACTCAGATTTTAATGTTTAACCACTTTTTTATATTGTGGAAGACTAATGAAACTGCAGATGCTGGATTCTGAAACAAAAACTGAAATACTGAGAGTTCAGCCAGTCAAGCAGCATCTGTGGAAAGAGAAACCAATTAAACTTTCCGATCAGTGACCCTTCCTCAGAATTGGGGAAAGGGAAAGAGTTGAGAGGTGTACAGTTTTCACAGCAGAGTGGTGTAGGAGTGAAGTGCAAGACAAAAGACTGTTTAGCAATAGTGTAAGACAGATCGGAAACATGTACTGACCTTTAGCAAGACATTAAAGAAACGGATGAGAAAGGGACATAAGCATATTAATGAGAAACAAAGGGAGAGCAGCTTATCTGAAATTGGAGAATTTGATGTTCATTCCAATGAATTGCAAAGTGCCTACACAGAAGATAAAATGTTCTTCTGGTTACATTGGCCCTCAGTGGAAAAAGTTGCAGACAGACGGGTCAGAATGGGAGCAGGATTGAGAATTAAATAGCACCCAAAAGAAAGCTCAGGTTCACCCCTGTGGACTGAGCACAGGTGTTTCACAAAGCAATTACCTAATTGCATTTAATTTCTCCAGTGTTGAGATCAAAGATCCTATCGCTATAAGATCTTTGGTTGAGATGGTCCCATTGTGTACAACAAATGTAGCACACTAGCTTGGACAAAGTGCAAAATTTTTTATAACTTAAGTATTACTAAGGTAAAAAAGGCATATGTTATACTTTCCTTCATTGATCGTGGATTTGAGTATAAGAATCAGGAAGTCATGCTGCTGTTTTATAGATCTTTAGTTAGACAGCATTGGAAGTATTGCGTGCAGTTCTGGTCATCCCATTACAGGAAGGATGTAATGGGTGGGTGATCGATGGTCAGCAAGGACCCAATGGGCAGAGGGCCTATTTCAATCAATCAATTATTCTCCACAGACTCTCAAGATAATGGCTAATGTTATTTGTAACCTCAAACCGGTAGGAGGGGGCCGACTCTGGTGTCCACGCCGCAGAGGACGTCCCGCAGCCCCGACGTCGGACTTGTATCACCCCGGCGAGCGGTCCTGGACATCGGGCCGCCCGTAGCTGCAACTGCGGAGGGCTTGGGGAGGCCCTGACCACGCGGAACAGTGGAGGAAGAGACTGACTTTGGTGCCTTCCCACACAGTGGGAAACTTTGATTCTGCTGTGTGGGGATGTTTTATGTCAAATTCTATAGTGTGTTGTGTTCTTTATTTTTATTGTATGGCTGTATGGGAATTTCATTTCACTGTGCCATCTGGCACATGTGACAATTAAATGTATCTTGAATCTTGAATTCTGTATTCATATGCATGAAAGGTATTGGCACGCACACTCCTGCAAAGACATACGGCTCATCAAAGAAGATTTCATGGTCATGAATTCCTCAGCCATAGTTCAACTATGAATACATCTAGCACTGGCTGGCCACCATTCTCCTGTTAACAACTTGCTTCTGCATTTGAAGCCCAGATTTTTTCCTTCATGCACATATGGACTCCAATCTTGGAGCAACAGCAAACTGGCATTACATGGCAGCTGGCACCGCTACTGCTGTTCCATGGAGAACTTGCACAGGTACAGTATATGCACAGGCATCAGTAATTCCATTTCAAACTATGTGCGTTTTAATACATGAACATGCTGATTGCTTTTCATTTTCAATTTTTCATTTCCATTCTAATGTGCAGAGCCAAAAAATTCACCGCGTGAATGACTTTCAAACGCAAAGTTTCTACTGACTATTCTCATGAATCGGATCTCTAGAACATAGATCGGTATCTCTACACCATCTGAAGTGATTGCCTAATTCCTATGTAACCTGATGGCACAAATGGACACAATATACTGTATAAGGTGAGATTTGACCAGAATCTTGCACCCTTTGATACTGATTTCTTCCAACATTCATTCTACTTCATTATTCCACTACTTTTTTTTTTAAATTGCTGCTTGACATTGGCAAGAACTGTTAAACACTAAGGAGAAAGCATAAGGATGGCAAAGTAAGGGTACCTTGGATGACCAAGGACATCATTGTATACTAGGTCAAAAAGATATAGGAAGTACATGCAATGTTTAGGAGGTTGGAATCAGACTGGACCTTTGAGGAATATAAAGAAAGAGGTGAGTGATCAGAAGGGACAAAAGGGCCTGGAAATGGCTTTCCTCGTTAGTACAATGGTTTTGGCTAGTCAGATTTTTTTTTTAAATCCCAAAACTATTTATACCTATATTAAAAACAAGAGGTTAACCAGGAGGAAGGTAGAACTGCTCAGGATCAAGGAGGGAATTTGCCCTCGGAGTCTGAGGAAGTAGACGATATACTAAACAAGTATTTTGCATATGTTTTAACCAAGAAGGACATAGAGGACTGAGATCTGTGTGGAGAATACTAACATGCAAGGGCAGTTTGACATTAAGGAGGGGTTGGGGTTCTTGAAGAACAATAAGATGGATAAATCTTCAGGACCTGATGGCGTTTACCCCAGAAGGAAAGCAGAGACATTCCCAGGAATTATAAGACGGCGAGCCACATGTCAATGGTAGGGAAACTATTGGAAAGGATTCTCCAGGATGGGATTTACTTCAGTTTGGAAGAGAATGGATTAATGAGAATCAGTTGGCATTGCTTTTACACAGTAAGTCGTGTCTTACTAACTTAATTCAGTTTTTGAGGAAGCGGCCAAGGTGATCAATGAGGCTAGTGGATGTTGTCTACAAGGATTTTAGTAAAGCATTTGGTATGTCCCACATGAGAGGATGATCCAGATGATTAAGACACACAGGATTAATAGTGGCTTGGTTTTATGGATTTGGAACTGGTTTACTGACAGAAGTCAGTGACACTGTGACCAGTGGAGTACTGAAGGGATCTGTACTGGGACCACTGCTGTATGCAATATATGTAAATGACTTGGATGTATACGTAAAAGGATTGATTATAGGTTTGCAGATAACACAAGGTTGCGGACTGGGAGGAAGGCAGTCAAAATATACAGCGGGATATAGATCAGCAACAGAAATGGGGAGAGAAATGGCAGATGGAGTTTAATCCGAGCAAGTGCGAGCTGTTGCAATTGGGAGGTCACGTGCAAGGGGAAAATAGACAATTAATGGCATGACCCGTAACAGATGTACAGAGGGATCTTGGGGTCCAAGTCTATAACTCCCAGAAAGTGGCAACACAAGTCAAGTTTATTTGTCACATACGCATACGAGATGTGCAATGAAATGAAAAGTGGCAATGCTTGCGGATTGTACAAAAAAAAAACTACAAAACAAAATAGAACAGAATCAGTAATTACATATTTGTGAGAAAAAACCCCAGCAATTTTAAAAAGACACAACACAACAGTAAATTGGTACAGTAAGTTAGTCCCTGGTGAGATAGGAGTTTATAGTCTTAATGGCCTCTGGGGAAAAACTCCTCTCTGTTTTCACAGCATGACAGCTTGCCTGACTATAACAGCTGGAAGAGTCTGTTGCTGGGGTGGAAGGGGTCCCCCATAATGTTGCTGGCTCTGGATCTGCACCTTCTGATGTATAGTTCCTGCAGAAGGGCGAGTGTAGTCCCATAGTGCATTCGTACTATGGAAACTACAAGTAGATAGAGTGGTAGAAGTTTATGGTAAGCTTGCTTTCATAGGTAGGGGCATTGAGTACAAGAGTCAGGAAGTCATGATAACCTTTATAGGAGTTTGGTTCGACCGTATTTGGCGTATTGTCTGCAGTTCTGGTTGCCCCATTACAGGAAAGGTGTGGAGATTTTGAAAGGGTTGCAGACAAAGGTTACTAGAATGATGCCATGATTGGGGGAGGTTGGAGAGACTTTGATTGTTTTCTCTAGAATGCCGGATGTTGCGGGGAGACCTTTTTGAGGTATGTAAAATTATGAGGCGCAGATAGGGTAGACAAGCAGAACCCGTTTCCCAGGATTGGACAATTAAATACTAGAGAGCATAGCTTTAAGGTAAGAGGGGCAAAGTTTAAAGGAGATGGGGAGGTGCCTGAAACGTGTTGCCAGGAGTGGTGGTTGAAGCAGATATATTGGTGGCATTTAAAAGACTGTTGGGATAAGCAGGGAATGGAGGGATATGGATTATGTACAAGTAGATCTTGGTATCATGTTCGGCACAGACATTATGTGCTGAAGGGCCTGTTCTTGTGCTGTACTGGTCTATGTTGTACTTAAATGCTGGCATTGTCAGTGATGCCCATAGCCTAACAATAAAGTAAAAATAGAAATAATTACCTCCTTAAATTACATTCATCATTAATTAATCTGTGTGAATTAATTTTTTATTCAATTCTATTTTTTTGTGATTTCTCAATTTCTTCCTCCACTGCCATGGTTGTCAGTATAATTGACCGTTTCCCAATATCTTCCTGCATCCAAAGCATAGATGTTAATGTACAACAAGAATGGTCCCAAAAATGAACCATTGCAGACAGCAATGCCAATCATCTACCACGACATAACCTTTTCTTTTCCCAAATACATTTACCTGTAGACTCCATAGCTTCAACTTAATTTTCACATGGAACTTAAGGGCCTGTCCCACTTGGCGATTTTTTCGGCGACTGCCGGCATCATTGACTGATGCATCAGGGCACCGAAAAATTTGCGGCATGATGACGTATGATGCGGCGTGATGACGTATGAAGCGCAGTGTCGCAATTTTTAATTTGTCGCCGCTGGATTTTGAAATGCTCAAAATCTTTTGCCGACACTGATATGACGCCAGCAATCGCCGAAAAAAAATCACCAAGTGGGGCAGGCCCTTTAAGCTTGCTGCTGATCCAAAATCATGTATTTACAAGACAAAGGAAGCAAAATGTCAAGAGAGAAACAGAACTCGATTAAGTAGTTAGATCGATGTCCCAGATTTAGAATTATTCAGGGCCAGGTACCAACATAGTTTTGTGCACTGGTCAATTACGCTCTTCCAAAGTACAAAGTAGGTCAAAGCTGCAGAGTCCATAATGTTTGTTTAGTTTTGAGATACAGTATGGAAACAGACCCTTTAGTCCACCAAGTGCACGCTGACCATCAATCCCCGTTCATGCTAGTTCGATGTTATCCCACTTTCGTATCCACACCCTTACACATATAGGCCAATTTATCTACAAATCCACACGTCTTTGGGATGTGGGAGGAAACCAGTACATCCAGAGAAAACCTACGAGGTCACAGAGAGAACATGTAAATTCCACAGATAGCTCTTATCATTTCACATATACATATTTCCCCCACCTCACACAAGCACACTATTTAAACCTAAATGGCTTACCCCTTATTCAAGATGGCCGCGCCGTTGTGTCTGGCTGCCCGTCGTCGCTCGTCTGGAAGTCCGCATGATCCGCAGGCAGTCTTAGCCTACGAACACCAGGCTCTCCTGAAGATCAGAGCCTGTAGTCGACTTCTTCGTCCGAGCCTCTAGACAAAACTTCCTCCAGTGATCGCTCCTCGCTCAACTCCCGGTAGGTGTTCGGGCCCAGCCTTACAGTTATCGCCGTACGAACCGAACCAGCCAGGCCATCTGTGAAACGCAGCCGCGTGGTCTCCCTGAACCTCCGCCCGCTGGCATGGGAGCCGCTAACGGACCACAACTCACCTGCTGTCCCTGCTAAAGTGGCCCTGATCAACGCAAGATCCTTATTGAACAAAACCTTCATCCTCAACGACTTCTTCACCGCACGTGGAATGGACTTGTTACTGGTCTCAGAAACCTGGCTTAATCCTGGTGAGCTTGCTCCACTCGTGGAACTCTGTCCTGCTAACTGTAACTTTTTCAGCTCGCCCAGGCTCTCCGGACACGGTGGGGGCCGAGCCACTGTGTTTAAGAAACATTCCAACTGCTGCCTCCTGAACACTGATCATTTCTCCAGTTTTGAAGTGCAACTAATTATAGTTGGTCTAGTCTATCCCCTCTTAATTGTTCTTGTGTATCGCCCACCAAAAATGTATAAGGACTTTATCACCCAATTTGCTGATCTTATCTCTAGCCTTTTGCCCAAATTTGACAGAGTCTTGATTCTTGGTGATTTTAACATTCATGTCTACTGTCCAACTAAGCCTCTGGTGAGTGAATTTACGAACCTGGTTGAGTCCTTCAATCTGACTCTACTTACCACTAGACCCACTCACAAGCTTGGCCATACAGTGGACCTGGTGCTATCGTCCGCTCTCCCAATTTGTAATATAGAAATTATTGACGCTTGTCTGTCAGATCATAGTGCAATTATATTTGATGCATCTCTGCCTTTCTCTCCCTGAAAATCTCATCTCCCTGTTCGCTACTCCCGCTACATAAACTCATTGATTGCCAGTAAGTTCTCTGAGGCTCTCATAGCTGCTCCCGACATCTGCACCATCGAGGCTTCTCCCCTCCATCTCAGCACTGACAACCACATTTTTTTATTCAATACCACTTGCTCTTCCATCCTGGATTCTGTTGCTTCTCTTAAAATGAAAAAGTCTAAGCCTAAAGGTTGGTCTTGGCTCAATGACACTACCAGAGCCCTAAGAAGAGAGTGCAAAAAATCAGAACGGAAGCATAAATCTGATAAACTTCAAATTTCCTTCGAACTTCTGAGAAACAATCTTCTCAAATACCAGGAAGCAGAGAACACAATACTTTTCCGACCTTATTTCCAAAAACGCTCAAAATCCCAAGGTCCTATTTAGTACTATTACCTCTGTCATATGTCCCGCCCCCAGTACCAGCTTAGCCTTGCCTCCACTATGAAACCTGCAACCTGCCCCCTCGACGTTGTCCCCACTGCCCTTCTGAAGGATGTCTTTGCAATAGTCGGTCCCAGTATCCTCTCTATCGTCAACAGTTCTCTGGCCACTGGCGCTGTTCCAACCTGTTTCAAGTACGCGATGGTCCAGCCCTACCTGAAAAAACCTAACCTAGACCCCACCTTGTCTAGTAACTACAGACCAATTTCCAAACCGCCTTTCCTCTCAAAAGTCCTTGAAACGGTAATTCTAGACCAACTAATGTCTTATCTACACCAAAATTCTATCCTGGAAAGTTTCCAATCAGGTTTCAGGGCCCACCACAGTACAGAGTCTGCCTTGTTGAAGGTACACAACGACCTCCTTCTCGTCATCGACTCCGGCGACTGTACAATCCTGCTCCTTCTCGATCTCAGTGCAGCTTTTGATACTGTGGACCATACCATCCTAATTGACCATCTCCAGTACAGGGTTGGTGTTGATGGCACTGCCCTGAGCTGGTTCATTTCCTACCTAAAAAAATAGGAGTTTCTCTACTAACATAGGCAATTATTTCTCTTCCCCAGCTAGCCTTTGCTGCGGGGTTCCACAAGACTCCATCCTAGGCCCCATTCTCTTCTCTTTCTACATGCTCCCCCTTGGCCAAGTCATTCAAAGGCATGGCATTTCTTTCACTGTTTGCAGATGATACACAGCTCTATCTCCCCCTGAAACCCAACAACCGGTCTAATTTAAACAGCCTCATGCACTGCCTCGATGACTTAAAATGTTGGGTGGCTCAGAACTTCCTCCAACTTAACGAGAGCAAGTCTGAGGTCATCCTACTTGGCCCCTCCGACTCCATCAAAACGATAGCAGGCAGCCTTGGAAGCCTAACCTCCTTAGTCAAACCGCACGTCAAAAACCTTGCCGTGATATTTGACTCCGCATTAAAGTTTGACAAACGTCAACTCTGTGGTAAAAGCTAGCTTCTTCCAGCTTCGTACCATAGCTAAAATCTAATCATTCCTCGAATTCGACAACCGTGAAAAAATCATCCACGCATTAATCTTCTCCCGCCTTGACTACTGCAACTCCCTATACACTGGCATCAGCCAATCATCCCTGTCCCACCTGCATTTGGTCCAAAACGCCACAGCACGACTTCTGATAGGTACCCGTAAAGGGACCACATCACCCCGATCCTGGCCTCTCTCCACTGGCTCCCAGTACGGTACAGAATCAAATTCAAGCTCCTCTTATACGTATACAAAGCCCTTAACGAGCTTGCCCGCCCCGTATCAAAAATCTTCTAACCCACCATTCTACCTCCAGCTACTGACTATCCTGCGGTCTAGGCTCAGGGGTGACTGCGCTTTTGCGGTTGCAGCAGCTAGACTGTGGAATAGCATCCCGCTCCTCATCAGAACTGCCCCCACCATCAACTCCTTTAAGTCACGACTCAAAACCCATTTCTACTCCCTAGCGTTTTTGAGCCCCTCTGAGGGGGAGCTGTAAACAGTTTATGTATGTATTGTTAGGTCTGTCTACCGTTGTATGTATCAAATTAGTACCTACACTAATGTAAAGCACTTTGGTCAATGTGAGTTGTTTTTAAATGTGCTATACAAATACATTTATTATTATTATTATTATTATAAACAGTGTCTAGTAGATTACAGTGTGCCTATTGGTCCTCTGAGGTAATCACCACCAAAAAAAACAATTGCGCAGATAACCAACATGGAATCTTAATTGATCAAACAACCTTATGGCATTGGACAACATCAATGAATCATAAGGATGCAATCGACTGGAATATTTAGATAAAGGACTGCTTTGTTAATTTTCTTTTGTTTACAATAGTAGAGGTTGCTCCAAAAGAATGCAATTAATTTGGAAATAGCTTAACACAAACACACAATGATAGAGCAAGGACTTATCAATACAAACTCAGATTTGTTTTAGTGAACTAACAGTAGTTCAAGCACTCACTGTTCACCATGACTTGCTAAATTATTCAATGCCTGATGATTTTTAAAACTGTATAAACTCATGAAATGTTTACCTAGCAGAGGTCAAACACATCTACATACCAGATAAAACCAATATCATCTATCTACCAACCTATGTTTTATTGTAAACTATTAAGATTACTATCATAGAGACTGATGCCAGTGTCTCAAACCTACAGGATACCATCACTGTGCAGACAGTACAAGTCTGAGACAAACCAGTGATACTGCCAGACTGGGAAAATACCAGTCAGTAATTTCACAAAGTAAATGCGAGGTCCAACAAATTAGATTTTCTTTCTAAGATGTTAACCTTCAAGTGGCATCAGGCATTTATGAAGCAATTGGTCCAAGATAAACCTTATAATTCAAGAATCTTGCAAAGGTTAAATAATTCTTAAAATTTGAGAGTTAGAAAGATATGCAACTTTCCTGCTATTAGAATATTTTTCACTCCCATCAAGAATTTGAAAAAATCTTCATTGATAGTCGCCTTGAAACTAGCTGTTTTTAAAAAAAAAAAAGAACACAATCTGTTTCACTAATGATCTTCAAGGTAGAATTTGTTTGAAATGTGATCCCAGACCCACAATACTGTGGCTCAATCTTATCCGCCATCTGAAGTGGGCAAGGTTGCATTTGAATGCACCATCATTGTTATGTTAAAAACAAATGAATGTTAAAATTGGTCAGATCACCTGGCACACAAAGTTATTGTCAGTCCAGTTAACCTTGCAAACTCGTTTAGTTTAGTTTAGAGATACAGCAAAATAGGCCCGTCGGCCCACCGAGACCACACTGAGCTGCTATCGCACATACCCCAGTTCTATCCTACACACTAGGAACAATTTACCAAAGCCAATTAATCTACAAACCTGCACGTGGGAGGTAACTGGAGCAGCCTGAAAAAACCCACACGGTCATATGGAGAAAGTACAAACTCCATACGGACAGCACCCATAGTCAGTGTCGAACCCGGGTCTCTGGTGCTGTCAGGCTCACCACTGTGACTCACTGCACTCACAAATAACTGGGGACTTTAGTCTAAATTGGAAAACTGCAGTACAGACTAATCAAATAACAACCTGACATAGTGTCATTGAACAGAAGTGGGCTGTTCAGTACCACTCGTCCATGCCGAGCAAGATGCCCCATCTATGCCCATGCTTAGTACATATCCCTCTAAACCTTTCCTATCCAAATGTCTTTTAAATGTTGTTATGGTACCTGCCTCAACTACCTGCCTCTGGATTATTCCATATTCCCACTTTCATCTGTGCGTAAAAGTTGACCCTCAGGTTCCTATTAAATCTTTCCCCTCTTACCTTAAACCTATGTCCTCTAATTCTTTATTGACCTACGATGGGGAAAAACTGTGCATTCACCATATCCATTCTCCATGTGATTTTATACACATAAGATCATCCATTAGCCTTCTGTGCTCCAAGGAACAGTCCCAGCCTGCCCAATCTTTCCCTGCAATTCAGGCCCTCAAATCCTGAAAACATCGTCATAGTTATATTCACATGATCTTACTGATAACATGCCTGAGTTCCTGGATATATCCTGCCCAATAGGAGAAGCAAGGAGCAGTACAGTGGTATGCAGTAGCCTTGGGACCTTAACGTTCATGCCAGACTTCATAAAGTCTTATGTCAGATTCTCACGAACCCAAGCTACTGATTATCACCAATCATCCTCCTTTAGCTGAGGAGTCATACTCTCCCATTTGAGCAAACTTAGATGCAGTACTGAAAATTTCAAGGGCTCCTAATGTGGGTCTTCAATATTCTGGGGCCGTGGAGCATTTTTGAAGGTGGGGGGACTGAGCGATCACTGATCATCGGCCTTGGGGGTACCCGGCTCGGTCGCTCCACTCCCTCGCCAGGGGAGGGTGTTGAAACATTATGTATTAAAATCATGTTTTAGTGCATTGTAGAAGTATTTTTCAATGTTTTTTGTTTGAAGTATTTTTAAGATAATGAGGGGCCTACATGAGAGATAGAAGGAGGTGATTATTATTTTTGTTATTGCTCGACCTCCAAAAACTGGGGAATAATGCAGGCCATCCCCACCTCAAAAAGTGGGGAAGGGGGGGGGGGATATATCTCTCCCCCCCCCCCAGGTTCGGAGTCAGTCCTTCCACGGTACAGAAAATTTGACAAAAACTTTTAAATGTGTTATAATTTCAAGTGCTTTTTTTTTTCTAGTTGAAAAATGGGACAAGAAATAATCATAACATTTCCTGTTTTTGCAAAGTCATACAAATTATGTTTTGCGCATGGAAAAAAGAGTATTTTTAAAGTATGCATTCTCCTTTTGATGTATATTTCATTTTGATTTGAATTTAGAATCATCAAACCATCACATTAATAAAGGGGGTATATGTTTGTGGATACGTTACCTTTTTAAAAGTAAGACTTTCGAGAAATCTAAAATGCATTAGAAATATACGTTTCAATACACTGTCTCTTGCCCAGAGTAGGTGAATCGAGGACCAGACGACAGATTTAAGGTGAAGGGGAAAAGATTTCATAGGAATCTGAGAGGCAACTTTTTCAACACAAAAGGTGGTGGGCCTATGGAACAAGTGGCCATAGGAGGTTGGTGAGGCAGGGACTATCCCAACATTTAAGAAACAGTTAGACTGATACATGGATAGGACAGATTTGGAGGGATATGGACCAAAAGCAGGTAGTGTAGGTGGGACTTGTTGGTGGGTGTGGGCAAGTTGGGCCGAAGGGTCTGTTTTCACACTGTATTACTCCACGACTACATTATACCTCCACTATGCATGAATGCTTCAAAATCAGGTGGTCAAGATTTATTGCCATATACTCAAGCATGAGCAAGTTACATAGAAACAAAGAAAATAGGTGCAGGAATAGATCATTCAGCCCTTCGAACCAGCACCGCCATTCAATATGATCAAAATGTAACTTTCTCTTGAAAACATCCAGTGAATTGGCCTTCACTGCCTTCTGTGGCAGAGAATTCCACAGATTCATAACTCTCTGGGTGAAGAAAAGTTGTCCTGATCTCAGTCCTTAATGGCCTATCCCTTATTCTTAAACTGTGACCCCTGGTTCTTGACTCCCCCAACGTCGGGAACATTTTTCCTGTAGTTACAGTAAGAGTGAAAATCTAGCAGTCAAGCAGGATGCTTTCTCCAACCACTCCCATTTGAAGGCCACTAACTTCCACCGCTTCTACCCAGTGCTTGGTACCTACTTCCAGCAGCCACTGGTTGTCCTCCACGATGCACCAAGCCTAGTCCATGCCGGACACCAGAGCGAATTTGGCACAGAGACTCTCAAGGCAGCGGTGCAACGCTTCCTCCTCGCCTTCGACCCGAGGCCTGGCCACCTCCGACGGCCCGGGACTCTTGCACTTTGGCTGCTCCATGGCTGGAGCTGCAGCGAGCGGCTCGTCTGCCCCGCAAACACTCGCCAGCCCCGGCTCCCCATCTGCATCTGCCCCCGCCTCTGCTTCCATCCCTCCCTTCGCCCCGGCTCTCCAACACCCATGACCAGGTTGCTCAGACCACAGCAGTGCCTCGTCCAAAGCCAGACATTGAAACATGCCTAGCAAGGGGGGGGGGGGGCTGCAGCCCCCAGGTTCCACGCCCCATGATATTCATCACCACAAGAGGTTTAACCACTGACCAAGACGGCCGAGTGCTGAAAGGCATAGTTGACTGGCACCCCGAGAAAAAATGAGCAAACCAACATAAGCAATGTCCATTTGACCTTGCCTTCAAAAGACCACTGGCAGATGCGCCTGTCCAAGAGTGACCATCGTACAGCCCATGTGGAGGCCAGGTCCTGCATTAAAAATAACGGACATCCTCCATTATTATGATACGATAAAACTTTATTGATTCTCGGAGGGTAATTGGTCGGCCGATAGTCACTACACCCAAGAAAACAAACAGAAAAAGACAAGAGACTGTTGTCTGGTTGCCGTGTGCAACGCCTTCACTGGAACAAATGAAGGGGCGAGTCGGACCTGTTCAGGCATATTCTGGTCGTCAGTCGTCATTCTGGTCGGCGGCGACGGCGCGGTTGTTCGGCGGGTGGATTGGGCCCGCGCGGCTCCCTGCTACACTCCCACTGCGTACGTGGTTCCCCGGGACACAGATTAAAGATCAAAATGGATTATAGTGGTTTTTAAAGGCAGATTTCTGACAGAATTTGTAATAAAAAGGGGGATATTTGTGGTAAATATATAATTACTGGGTTTAAGGGGGCGAGCGGCTGGATTTGTATTAAAAAGGGGGATATTTGTGGTAAATACATAATTGGGGGGAGGTGTGAGGAGTAAGGGGGCGGGTGGTGGGGTTACTAAGGAGCGTTACTCTGAGGGGTTCTACTATCATGTTAATTGAGACAGTGTCAGCAGAGAAATGGCAACTGAAAACCAGGCTTCCTGGAGATACTGTGATCGATGGCAGCAACAGATACATATATTACCACAATCAGAGTGTCTTACCATCGTTCAGAATGTCACCATTGATCAGAAACTCAACCAGAACAGTCCCATATACACCACGATTCAACAATAGATAAGAGGCTGAGTACCCTATGGTGGTTAACACACCAACTAACATTACAAAACCTTTCTAGCAATCCTCAAGGCAGGAATGTTCTCACTAACTGCCTGAATGAGTGCAGCTCCAACAAATGTCAGATGGTTTGACACTATCCAGGACAAAACAGCCCACAGTATTGGCATCCCACCCACCACTCCAAACATTAATCCTCTCCAACTTCAATGCAATACTGCAGCAGTGTCTACCATGCACAACATACATGCATTTACTCTTCAAGGATACTCTGACAGCAGCCTCGAACATGCACCACTTCCTGCAGATTCCCTTCTAGCTTACACACTGTTCCGGTTTGGAAATATATTGCCATTTTTTCATTATTGCAGTATATCGATTTAATATAACTGGTGGAAGGACTAGAGACAACTTGGGGGAGCTACTGAAGAGTGGCTGATTGTTGAAAATCCTGAAGTGACAAAAAAACAAAAACAAATGGCAAAGAATTCTGCAATTATCAGGGTGATCATTTGATTCATCCCAAACCATCAAGGCTATGGAACTGGGAGTCTGATTAAGCATGATCATTCCTTTTTGGCAGACTGGGACAAAATGGGCTGAAGCAAACATATAACACAAGAAAACAAGATGTAGCACAATTGGCCCCTCAAGCCACTCATCTACCCCCACTCCTTGATTCTTTGGTCATGCAAATGTCCAGCAAACTCTGCCTTGAATATATTCAGAGTTCACCTTAACAACTCTCCAAAGAATCACGACCTAGAGAAAAGCAAGTTCTCCCCATCTCCATTGTACGTGGATGACCCCATATCTGAAAAATGCTTGCTAGTTATTGAAAATATCCTTTCAGCCATCCAGCCTATCAAGTCAGAATCTTATTGTTTAGTTTAATTTAGAGATACAACGTGGAAACAGGCCCTTCAGCCCAACGCCGGTCAGTGATCCCCGCACACTAACACTATCTCCACACACTAGGGACAATTTTTACATTTACCAAGCTCATTAACCTACAAACCTGTATGTCTTTGGAGTGTGGGAGGAAACTGAAGATCTCGGAGAAACCCATGCAGGTCACGGGGAGAACATACATACTCCGTACATACAGCACCCGTAGTCGGGGTCGAACCCGGGTCTCCGTTGCTGCATTCGCAGCAAGGCAGCAGCTCTACCGCTGCACCACCCTGACCAATAGGATCCCCTCTAAACACCTATGATTACACCAACCCCTTCATCCCAGGAGCCAACCTAGTGAACTAGTACAGTGCCTCTAGTGTAAGCAGAACATGATTTAAACTGTAGGGAATCTCACCAGCTGAAGTTGCATCAACATTTCCCAACTTTGCTCCACGTGCCCAACATTCCATTAGCCTTCTTGCCCACTCTCCCCAATGTTATACATTTCATTGATCCAGCAAATTTATTGTATGAGATCTTTTAAAATAAGGACTGCAAAAGTTTGTCCCAAATTCAATATCATTTTCCAGGGCAGTTTTCATTTTACCAAGATTTAAATTGGAAATGATTGAACATTTGAGTTACAGCCAGATCTTCTTTATTAGCAAGAACCACCTGAAGCTTCAATAAGATGAGTTTTTGTCATACAACATGGAAACAGGCCCTTCAGCCCAACTTGTCTAGTCCCATCTTCTGTATTTGGCCCATATACCTCTAAGCCATTCCTATCCATATCTCATGTTCTTAACTTATACAAGCAGAATTAGGCCATATGGCCCATCATGTCATACATGGATATTTGGCCCATCAAGTCATACATGGAAAGAACAGGTTTGGAGGGATATGGACTAAATGTAGGCAGGTGGGACTAGTGTAACTGGGACATGTTGGCCAGTGTGGGCAAGTTGGGCTGAAGGGCCTGTTTCCACACTGTGTCACTTTACGCCTCTAAGTCTACTTCACCATTCAATCATGGCTGATCTATCTTTTCCTCTCAACCCCATTCACCTGCCTTCTCCCCATAACCCCAGACAACCATACTAATCAAAAATCCATCAATCTGTGCCTTAAAAGTACCCAATCACTTGGCCACCACCGTCTGTGGCAATTAATTCCACAGATTCACCACCTTCTGACTGAAGAAATTCCTCCTCATCTCCTTTCTAAAGGTTCGTCCTTTTATTCTGAGGCTATGGTCTCTGGTCCTAGACCATCCCACTAGTGGAAGCATCCTCTCCACGTTCACTCGATCCAGGCCTCTCACTATTCGGCAAGTTTCATACCCTCATCCTCCTAAACTCGAGCGGGTACAGGCTCAGTGTCGTCAAACGCTCGTCATATGTTAACCCAATCATTCCTGGGATTATTCTCGTAAACCTGCTCTGGACCCTCTCCAACGCTAGCACATCCTCCCTCAGATATGGGGCCCAAAATGCCCACAATATTCCAAATAAGCCTCTGCATTACATCCCTGTTTTTGTATTCTAATTCTCTCAAAATAAATATCAGCATTGCATTTGCTTCCCTTATTACCGATTCGACTTGCAAATTAACTTTTTTGTAAATCCTGACCCAAGTCCCTTTGCACCTCCGATACCGAATACTTGTTTGGTCATCATAATCAACGCAATCGCATTACTTTCATACTTCAAACACTGTTTAAACCGCCGTTCCTCCTGGTCGTTAAAACATATAAGGGTCAACTAATCATCCTTAAGGAAATCCATTCTTGCTCCAACCTGATATTCATTGACGAACAGTCGAAAGGAGATCAGATTGAAAATGTGTCGATTTCCCCCTCCTCTTAAAGGTACTTGGTTGAGGTCACCAGTCAAGGATTGAGCCGTGACTGTCACAGTGATACAGGCCCCAGTAAATGAAGCCCAATACGAAACCCACTATCATAGGGTTTTGTAACCCGTTCAGATTTATATGCCACAGTGTGGGAGGCGAAAGGATCCTGTTTAACTTCACCAGTTTAAATCAAACTGGTTGATTTAGCACTACACAACGTTTCATACAAGTCTGAAGCAGTTTCAAAGATAAGATTACATACAAGCTCCCTTCAGCAGTTCAGGTTGAATGCAAATTCCACAGCTGATTGTGTTCCACTTTCCTGCCAGCCACCGACGGGATTCCTGGAGTTCCCAACAAGCGGGAGAACGGGCGGCTCAGTTTCCACGATGCCCTCCCCCCAAGCAGCAGGACAAGTGCATTGCATAAAGTGTAGGGCAGACACGCAAGACCACCACCGGAGCCTAATATCCCGCGCATAACCAGCCAAACTGAAGAAACCAAAAGAAACTCGCCAATTAATCCCAACACTGTCCCTACCCCCACCGCAGTGTTTATTACAAGATTACACTCGCTCCACTATCACGGCAGCAACTCCGCCCGCAGGGACACAGCCAATGACCCTGTAGTTTCCACACGTACCCCTCACATCTAACCGCAGTGACTGCTGCCCGCTCGGGACACCACCGGCGGCGAGTCTCGTAACCTGCTGCTTTACCGAGGCTGTCGGACAAACTATACGTCCTCCCAGTTCAGGCGCGCTCACTGGACTAGACCGCTCTCCTGGTTCAGATTTAGCGCACTCGAGTACACGCACTCTTTTCTGCCCTGGTTTAGACTGAGTGTACTCACTCGTGTAGGGTTCGCTCCTTTCGGTTCCAGTTTAGCTTGGATTCATTGGGTTAACCGGTGGGCTCACTCAGATGGTTTTCACTCCATTCTGCCCTGTTTTCCACTGGATGTGCTCAGGAGGACGGCACTTTTTCCTCTCCCGCTCAAGACTCGGTGCAGTCACTGAAAGAGGTTTCAGGTCATCCGCCTCTCCCACTGACACGCTGTGAGAGTGCAGCCAGCGCTAATCTGACTTTACTCGATGCAGTGGCAAAGTCAGTGGAACGGGCCGCCGCAAAAGAGGGACTGGATAATTCAGGCAGTACGGGGTTGGATCCTTCGGCAACAAAAAAAAGGACTTTGAACTCCACTGGTTGTAAATCGACAAGTTGATCGTTAATAGATGTCGACCCGTAATCAGACGCGAAAATGATATTCAGTTCGCAACGATGGGACATGCAGCTTGTCCAATAACATTGAGTAAGGCTCGGCTACAAAAGTTGTGGATGCAGTTATAATATATTCAAATATGGATTTTTAAAGGGACAAGGTGCTTACTCCCACTCAATCAAAACACAAGGTGCTGGAGGAACCCAGCGAATCAGGCAACATCTGGAGTCAGAATGCACAGGTGTTGGTTCGCGTCGGGACCTTCTTCATACTGATCCCTAGTTCCACTCAATGTTCCATGACCCTACAACATTCCGGCATCGCGGGTACACACAGACTCATTCACACAGACTTTCACACTGAAGCAGTGTCCAGTCCGAAACGTATTCTGTCCATTTCCCTCCACAGATGCCGCCTGGACCGTTGGAACTCAAAGTTGCAGCATCTGCAATCTCTTCTGTCTCTGGACTTTCGCGCTCCAATGCACGCACACACCACAGACTTAAGCAGAGCAAACATACCCATGCACACACTGCATGCCTACAGATCCGCTCAGATCAGAAGAGTAGGCACAGAGCCCCAGCAGAAAAGTTTGAAACACAGTGTATGTAAAGGAAATAAACAACTCCGAAGAAACTAACAATAATGAAACAACTGAACAAGCTGGGCAGCAACTGTGAAAAGAACACCAGCGTTAACGTTTCAGGTCAAAACCCCATTATCAGAACTGGTAAAGCGAACAAAATAATACAATGGAAATAGGATGTTTTACCGAGTTGATTTCTGAAATAAACATTTGCTGACAACTAAAGAAATAGAAAAGCTCCAGGAAACATTTAAAACAGTGATCAATCTACTCCAGGGTACATATACAGCTACCTAAAATGCACAAACATGTTGCATATTGATACACACAGTGAACGAATAAAAAGATACGGACATAATTCAATGTAACAAACGTGCATTAGATACATTGACAGCAAAAGACGAAATTACAAAGAAATTTATTAATTTCCATAAAGCGTGGTACAATGGCGCAGCGCCAGAGACCCGAGTTCGATCCTGACTGTGAGAGTTCCCTGCACGGGGTTTGAACATTCTCCCTGTGACCACATGGGTTTTCTCCAGGTGCTCCGGTTTCCTCCCACAATTTAAAATAGTGAAGATCTGTAGGTCACTTAGCTTATGTAAATTGTTCCTAGTGTGTTCTAGGAACAAATTGTTCCTAGGCTAGAGGATCGTTGGTCGGCACTGGACAGTGGGTGGAAGGGTAATTCCATGCTGTATCTCTAAATTAAACTTAACTAAACAATGCCCTTCAGTCTTTGACATTCCCACTTTGGGTAAAAAAGATTCTGTCTTGGAGTTATCTGACATCTTAGGTCCTAACATAGGAATGAATCCTGATTTAGTGTCCTGATTTTGATCCTGACTCAAACCTACTTGGACTGCCTTTAGGAAATCCAAGATGTCCACCTTCCTCAAGTTTGATCCGTTAACCTATGGCAGCTGAGCCAACATCCCCATACACACACCACAAATCATCCCCACCAACCTAATGTCCCCCTGGGTTCTTAAATATTTATCCAATCCCATTGCCTGCTCCTCTGATTACCCAGCATGGGGGGACTGCTGTGTAGAACAATAGGGACCCGGCGTGGGGGAGGGGGGAGCACTTTAGTTTTAGAATCCTCTGTCCAGGGGATAAGCCTGTATTTGTTTGTTTGTTGTTCGTTCCGGTTTAGTCGCTGTGCACAGCCAGTCAGCCAACCGTCGCTTGTCCTTTTTTTGCACTTTTAATAAGCGAGTTCAGTATTCCGAAAACGCAAGGAATCATGGGATTTGTCAAAGGTCACTCGCAATAAACATTCTCGACAGCTGTGCGGCTGCATGAATAAAGGCCTGTATTTCATCCGTAGTCAGGATCGAACCTGGGTCTCTGGTGCTGCAAGTGCTGTTGAATTGCTACTGGGCTGTCCCCGTCCCCTCCCGAGCGTCCCATCCCCGTCTGGCAGCGGCCGGAGATGTCCGGGGTGACCCTGGACTGATGGGACACCGGCCCGGAGCAGTGGCGGCCCAAGCTTACAGGCAGCGCGGAGAAGAAGCGCTAACTCCAGCTCAACTCTGCCTGTCCCGCTGGGTTAACCGACAGCCCTGGACTGACGGGACACAGGCCTGGAGCAGTGGAGTTAGCGCTTCTTCTCCGCGCTGGCTGTAAGCCTGGGCCTCCACTGCACCAGGCTGGTGTCCCGTCAGTCCAGGGTTGTCGGCAAAGCGCACATCACAAGCGCGAAGTGCCTAGCGGCCGGGGTCCAGGGCCAGGGGGTTTTAGATGCTCTCTGGTGCATTCTGAGCCTTATTTTGGAGCGTTTTTGCACCACATTTATGACAAATATTACAGAAATTATTTTGGTTGAGTCAAGAGTAATGAGTGGGCGGAATGGGATGATTGGGGTCATTGTTGTATACATTTTTAAAAATCAAGAATTGAGTTGTCCTTGTTTTAATGATCAAGTTGTACGGTTGTAAAATGTTATATAAAATGTTATAAAGGAGCATGCAAAATCTGCAAATAAAATACTGTAAGCTTTTGAAGTAAAGAAAACCTTTTTTTAGAAAATGTTTTGTGTGTTGATTTGATTGCTTGTTACTGTTAGACCGTGTTAGTGTGTGCAGTGCACCTTTAATGGTCCTCCTGACCTAACAACTTCACATCAATTTCAACATGGAATAGTGATGTGAATACAACATTTAGTTCAACTTCAATTTCCTTCATGAAAATTGAAGTCAAACTAAATGGTGCATTTACATTACTTTGATTGCTTTCAAACTAACCTATTTTACTGGTAAACTATTATAACAAATTCTGGTTCCGTAATGACTCATAAACAAGATCACAAATCACATTTTGAATTCTTAAACATTATGTGATTGTGGACAATTGCAGAGCTGCCACGTTTTACTGAGCATTTCCGTATTTTGATGGCTGAAAATCAGTATTTTGTTGGGGAAATCTGTATTTCTCACATAAATGCAATAGAACGTACTACACAGAAACTGGATTTTTGAAAATCAGTATTTTACATGCAACCTCATGTATTCTCAAATATCAGTATGGAATTCTGAAAATCAGTACTACTAAATTGTGAAACCATTTTTGAAATGTGAATTTATAATTCTTGATTTTGATTCAATAACGTATAAAAATATATAATAACATAACATAAAATTCACAATTCATCATATAGCTTACCAAACAATCAAACATGCTGGCATGATGCTGCATAATCATTCAGGTGCTCCTGGTAAATGTCACATAAAGGTGAGTAGCATGGTATGTACAATTCAAAAACAATCACTCAGTGTTACTATTGTTGAGCCATGCTGACTAGCATGACTGGAATGAGTTCTTAGTTCACTGTCACTCAGCACTCCGCATGCTGGCATGATGCTGCAAAATCATTCAGGTGCTCCTGAATGTATATTGCCATTTACCACTACTTCTACTAATGCAAGGGCATTCGTTGGCCTTAGCCTATATGCCATCCAAGGTTCCATGAACATAGCACCTTAGACCAGTTTATCTAGCATGGCAGTCCTCAGTTTTTTAATGCTGTTAAAGCATGTGTCGTTCCACAGTACACTGATGTAGGTGGCCCTACAACTACCTCTTTTTGTATTGCCCCGTTTGGTCTCCCAAAGTGTGACTTTATCTTTAATGGCAGTCCTCAGTTCGTTAACGCTGTCCAAGGCCTGTGTCATTTTGCAGCTAGTACACTGATGTAGGTGGCCCGACTTTTTGCAGTGCCCTGTTTGGGCTCCCGAAGTGTGAGGGGATTAGCAAACAGTTCAGGGTTCCTCTCACAAACTTCGACAACACTCGTGGCAGGCCGGCATATATTGCCATTTAGCCATAAATCATATTTTCCAGTTCCATTTTCCAAGAAGGTAACTTGTCAAACCTAGTCACCACTTTGTCCAGGTCATGGGAAATGTTATAGTGAATGTGGATTAAGGTGAGTGCAGACAGCCTGTTATTGCTCATGGAAGTCCTGGTATAGTAATGAAGGTGACGGACACTCGTGGCAGGCCTGCATATATTGCCATTTAGCCATAAATCATGTTTTCCAAATCCATTTTCCAAGAATGCAACTGAGCAAACTTAGTCACCACTTTGTCCAAGTTATGGGCAAAGTCATAGTGAATGTGGATTAAGGCATTTGCAGACAGCCTGTTATTGCTCATGGAAGTCCTGGTCTTTGCTTCTTCGCGGATGTGAAAACGTATTTGGCCTCGTTGGCTGAATCAAAGAAAGATGTTGAGCGAGATCGCGCCCACTGCAAGCATGCCGCCCGAGGCAAGTGTCTCTCTGCCGCTCAGGCTCCTGACCAAAGGTCCCAGCTACCTCTGCAATCAAATGGAGGGGCAGGGTCGGCAGAGCGCCGTGGAGAGACTGGCTGCCGACAAGGCCAAGTACGTGAAGAGCCAGGCGGCGAGGGGGTGCAAAGTGGAGCCCAATGGTTTGGGCAGCTCTGCCTCCGAAGAAGGCAGCAACAGCGGCAGCGGGGCCAGCAGCAACACGAAGATTTACCTGGCCTCCGGCAGCCCCCAGCAGAGTGGGCAGCTGGGGCTCCCTCCTGACATCGTGCGTTGTTCCAGCTGCAAGAGGCAGCTCAGGCCCTATTCGCTGGTCACGTACCAGCAGAAGTGCGAGTTTGTGCGGGGAGCGGCAGCCACCAGCAGTGCCCGCAGTTTCAAGGGTGGTGGTAGCCTGGTCTGGTGGCTGCTGCCCGGCTCTAGCGGCCCGGGCGACAAGCGGCTGGGGCCGGCAATGGGAGCAGCAACGTTGGAAGGGGGAGAATTAGCAGAGGGTACAGAGGTACAGAGGGTACAGGGTGCACAAGTAACCACACCAACCAGCAGCACCCAAGTGTGCACAAGTAACCACACCAGCAGCGCCCCGAGAAGCAGCAGCAGGTCGCCCCAAAGAGCGCTCAAGCGGCGGGTTGGTGAAGGCGGATAGCGGCGCTCACACTCCGACCTCAGCTGCCGCTTCTCCCGAGCCTGCTGGGGCTTGGACAGTTTCTTTGAGCTCTGCGGACTCGAGCCCGAGGTGATCGAGAACCTGGCCAGGGAAAAGCTTGCCGCTGACGCCTCCTTCGACAGTCTTGCCCTCAAGTTTCGCAACGTGAAGGGCCTGTCCCACTTGGGCGATATTTTCGGTGACAGAGGTTGTCATGTCATGGTGGGTTCGTTACGCGGCGTGATGCGTGGTGACGCATGTAGTGATGAGCGGTGATGCGCAGGTGACGCGCGGTGTCTCCTTGTCGCCCCTGGATTTTGGAATGTTCAAAATCCAGAGGCAACATTTGGGTATCTCATCATGTCGTGCGCCCTGTCACACGCTAACGTGTGCTGTCCTGCGGATGACACCCTGTTAGAGCTAGGGTTGGGGTTGGGGTTAGGGACCACAGATGGGCTGTAAAGTATTCTTCCTTCAATGCATGGATTTTAAACTAATATATTAAAATGAATACAATAAAATCAATTGTGCAAATGAAAAGATGTCTGAGTCATTCAGCTTTATTTACAGACTAGACTAAGTGGGACCCGTTGGGTGGCCAATGGGGGGGGGGGGGCTTTCTGGAGTGCTAGTATGGGTGTTTAGGGCCAAAGGGACTGGTTTCCAGAGGGCTAGTATGGGCATTGTGGGCCGAATGGATTCTTGGGCTGGCAGCTCAGTCACTCAGGCCTGGTGAACTGGCAGCTTAGTCACTCAGGCCTGGTAGGCTGGCAGCTCAGTCACTCAGGCCTGGTGGGCTGGCAGCTCAGTCACTCAGGCCTGGTGGGCTGGCAGCTCAGTCACTCAGGGCTGGTGGGCTGGCAGTTTAGAGACTGCCAGAAATTCTGCCCAAAACAGGTGAGAGACTCTGTGAGAGAGAAGGTGGAGAGGGTGGACAATCAATTTTTGAAATATTTCATCTTTTTCTACAGATCACAGCAATGAAGGAGGAAAATCTATCCTGGCCTGAATCTCACAGAGAGTCAATGAAGGGAGGAAGAAAAATACTGGGGTGAGGTTTAATACTTGCAGGGGGAATACTTACTGAGGGGCTGAAGGCACTCCTCCTGGGCTAATACAGGACTGATGGGCCGAAGGGGCTCTTTAAAAAAAAACTCAGTGAAAGGCATTTTTCTGGACTTTGCCTGGCTTGGCACGGGGCTTTTGGGCCAAAAACTCCTCTTGGGCTAATACCGGCATTGTGGGCAAAAGGGACTGGTTTCTCGGCTAATAGGGGCCTTGTGGGCCGAAATTAGTGGTTCAGGCAGGCCAAACAACTAATTTCATTACATTTCCATTTCAATTTCAAGCACAGGGCAGGCCAAACAGCTCATTGCATTTTCATTTCATTTCCATTCCCATTGCAGTTTCAAGCACAGGGCAGGCCAAACAGCTCATTGCATTTTCATTTAATTTCCATTGCAGTTTCAAGCACAGGGCAGGCCAAACATTGGTCGGTGGGGGCCGTCAGCAGCGTGTCCATTTTTTTGTTTTTTTAGTATGTTTTAAAGTATGTTTTTTGTGTTTCTCTGTGTGTCTTGTGTGGGGGGTGGTGTGGGGGGAGGTGAGGGGGAAACGGTTTTGGTCGCCTCCTCCATGGAGGGGCGACTTTTTCCAGGTCGCCTCCCCCGTGGCCAAACAGCAAGGATCGGCGCGGCCTTTCCCAGAGACGCGCCCGGGGCTTCAGCGGCGGGCGCAGCGTGGACTCTTGGCATGGAGCGGGCGAGCCCTCACTGGGGCTCGCTGGAGGGGAGCGCTCCGTTTCGCTGGCCCGTGGCAGCCAGCAGCCTGAAGCCGCAGTCTGCAGAGCTCCAGCTGGCGCGGCGTCCGCAGCCCGGGATTCATCGTGGGGGACCCGGGAGAAGAAGGAGCTTCCACCGCCGGCCCGCGGCCAACTTCTACCGCGGACCCGGCGTGGACTTACCATCACACCGAGAGGGGCGCTTCGACCGCCGGCCCTGTGGTCTGCGGTGCTTCTGGCTGTGGCGGGGACTTTAAATCTTCGACCGCCGGCCTACACCAACCTAAAGCCGCGGTCTCCGGTGGGGAAGCTCCGATCCTGAACTGGACTCTGGTCCCGACCACGGGGGAAAATGGAGGAGGACTGGCCAATTTTTGTGCCTTCCACCACAGTGATGAATGCTGTGGTGGATGTTTGTGTTAAATTTTTATTGTGCATTGTGTGTTCTTTATCATTGTACCGCTGCTGACAAATTCATTTCACTTGCACTTTATGTGCAATGTGACGAATAAAACTGATTGTATTGGTTGTATTGACATCTCATTGCATTTTCATTTCATTTCCATTTCCATTGCAGTTTCAAGCACAGGGCAGGCCGAACAGCTCATTGCATGTTCATTTAATTTCCATTCCCATTACAGTTTCAAGCACAGGATAGGCCGAACAGCTCATTGCCTTTTTTGTTTAATTTCCATTCCAATTGCAGTTTCAAGCACAGGGCAGGCCAAACAACTCATTGCATTTTCATTTCATTTCCATTCCCATTGCAGTTACAAGCACAGGGCAGGCTAAACAGCTCATTGCATTTTCATTTCATTTCCATTTCATTTCCATTCCCATTGCAGTTTAAAGAACAGGGCAGGCCAAACAGCTCATTGCATTTTCATTTCATTTCCATTCCCATTGCAGTTTCAAGCACAGGGCATGCCAAACAGCTCATTGCATTTTCATTTCATTTCCATTTCCATTGCAGTTTCAAGCACAGGGCAGGCCAAACAACTCATTGCATTTTCATTAAGGGCTAACAAATAATTTATTGCAAGTACATTGCAGACTCACAGTTCAGTTGATTCACAGCTTAGAATCACAGTTGTGGCCTCTCCCTAGCGATCAGTTACTGACTCACGTCCAGGTATCCGGGGTTTTATTGCCCTCCCCCCCCCCACCCCCCCCCCCCACCCCCCCCCCCCCCCGGAAGGGGCATTACCTTCATCACGGTGATTGACAGGCGAGAGAACCAATCAACTGATCTCAAGATTTTTTAAACTCATACTTTTTTATTTTTCATCGATCGGAGGAGGAGGCCAAAAATCATAGCGATATAGGGTAGCGCTTTTTCTAAAATCAATATAGAGCGCAGACAGGAAGTGGTCAAGACGAGTTATATAGATGTACTAGACTAAGTGGGATCCATTGGGTCCCAGCATCACACGGGAGGGCTGGTCACCCAACGCAATATTCCATCTTTCCCCCAATTCCAATATTGCTCGCCAGTGGGGGGGGGGGGGACTTTCTGTTGTGCTAGGATGGGTGTTGTGGGCTGAAGGTACTGGTTTCCAGAGGGCTAGTATAGACATTGTGGGCCAAATGCATTTTTGGGCTGGCAGCCAACACAAACTTTAAAAAAAAGGCGAGGCAAACAATTGGGCTGCAGCCACCTGACAACCAAAATTCATTTTGTGAACACAAACTTTTTCAAAAAGGCGAGGTAAACAATTGGGCTGCAGCCACCTGACAACCAAAATTTATTTTGTGAATACAAACATTTTAAAAAGGTGAGGCAAACAATTGGGCTGCAGCCACTTTACAGCCGCATAGAGGGGACTCACCATGGAGTAGACGTGCGTTCAGTGTTATTCGCAGCTCAGAGAGCCGTGACTCTCTCGCTTCCTGGGTCTGGCAGAGACTGAGTAAGGCACTACACTTCAGGTTTTTATAGTCCCTCCCCCTGCCGCCAGCAGGGGCAGCAGAGAGAATGGCTAATTTGTTAAAAACATTAATATCTCTCTGATTTTTCATAGTTGGGAAAAATCCTCCAGTCATGGAAGGCGGAGGGGGGCTCTGAGCGAGGTGGCCAAAAGCGGTCAAGATCAGACTTTTAGTAATATAGATTAGTCAGCTTCCAGATCCAAACACCGTCTCTAACATTTCACAGGGATGGATTCAGTGAGTGTAGATTAAACTCCCCTCTCCAATCCCCCCCCCCTCTTCCCCCCTCCTGCCCCATCCCTCCTTCTCCACTCCCCCCACACCATTCCCCCCTTCTTCCCTTCCTCCCTCTTCCTCCCTTCTGCCCACTCCACTCTTCTCCCCCTTCTCCACTCCCCTCACATCCCCTACCCCCCTCTCCCTCCTTTCTCCCATTCTCCATTCCCCCCCCCCCCCCACTTTCCCCGACGCCCCCCATTTGTGGACCCAGCCTGTGACAGCTAGATCCCACCAATAGTACTGCACAAAGGCCACATCATCTGTTTTTGTAACATTGACGATTGGATAAATGCAGACTTTGGGAACAAGACCCTAGGGTTAGGGTTACGGATAGGGCTAGAGCTAGGGTTAGGGTTAGGGTTAGGAGAAGGGCTAAGGCTAGGACTAGGGTTAGGGTTAGGGTTAGGGCTAGGGTTTGGGATAGGGTTTCCTCCCGCACACCAAAGACGCACAGGTGTGTATAAATTGTCCCTAGCATGTGGGATAGCATGCGGAGGCTGGGTTCACAAATGGGGAGCATCGGGGAAAGTGGGGGGGGGGGGGATTGGAGAATGGGAGGAGGAAGGAAGAGGGGGAGAAGGGGATGTGAGGATGGGTGTGGAGAAGGGGGAGAAGAGTCGAGCGGAGAGAAGTGAGGAAGCGGGAGGAAGGGAAGAAGGGGGGTGGAGAGGAAAGGGGAGAAGGGTAGGGGAAGGGTGGAGAAGGAGGTATGATGGTGGGAGGGGGGAAGAGGGGGGTGGAGGGGAGAGGGGAGTTCAGTCTACACTCACTGAATCCATCCCTGTGAAAAGTTAGAGATGGTGATTGAATCTGGAAACGGATCAATACATCTGTAAATAAAACTGAACAACAGACATCTTTTCGTTTGCACAATTGATTTTATTGTATTAAATTTAATATATTAATGTTTAAAATCCACGCATTGAAGGAAGAATATTTTACAGCCCATCTGTGGTCCCAAACCCTAACCCTAGCCGTAACCCTAACCCTAGCCCTAATCCTAACCCTAACCCTGACCCTGACCCTAACCGGGCGTCACCCGCAGGACAGCATACGTCAGAGTGTATGTCGTACAATTTGACGGTTTTACGGGCATCAGTCACTGACGCTCGCTGTCAACGAAAAAATCGCAAAGCGGGACAGGTCCTTGAGCTGCCCAGACTCGGATAGCGAGTCGTCCCGACACAGCAGCAGCGATAGCGGCAACGAGCCCCCACCCTCTGCCCTCTCCATCATCGAGCGCAACGCCAGGGTCATCCAGTGGCTGTACGGCTGCAAGAGGGCCAAGGAGCCCAAAGGCAAGGCTTCCTCTGCCCTGGTGTAGAATAAAAATATATTGCGCCCCAATTTTTTTTTTACTCTGGATTTTTTTTACTGCACACATCGCACCCCTCCTTTCGGACGGTCATGCAACATCTTGATGAGCTGGGCAAGTGGGGTGAGGAATGGCTAATATGGTTTATTGCAGATAAGTGCAGGGTGTTGTATTTTGGAAAGTCAAACCAGGGCAGGACCTTCACATTCAATGTCAGCGCCTGGGAAATGTTGTAGATCAGAGGGATCTCGGAGTACAGGTATATAGTTCCATAAAAGTGGCATCACAGGTAAATAGGGTGGTCAAGAAGGGTTTTGGTACATTAGCATTCATCAGTCAGGGTATTGAGTATAGAAGTTGGGATGTTATGTTACTGGCACAAGACATTGGTGAAACCGCATTTGGAGTATACTGTTCAGTTTTTGTCAAGCTGCTATAGGAAGGATGTCATTAAGCTGCAAAGAGTGTAGAGTTGATTTACAAGGATGTTGTCAGCATTCAAGGGCCCTTGCTATAGGGAGAGGTTGGGAAGACTAGGACTTTATTCCTTGAAGTACAGAAGGCTGAGGGGTGACCTTAAGGATGTGTGTAAAATCATGAGGGGAATAGATTGGGCAAATGCACAAAAGTCTTTACCCAGAGTAGGGGAATGAAGAACCAGAGTTTATCGGTTTAAGGTAAGAGGGAAATGATTTAACAGGAAGCTGGTGGGCGTGGCAACAAATTCACACAGAGGGTGATGGGTATATGGAATGAACTGGTAGATGAGGTAGTTGAGGCAGGTATAATAACAACATTTAAATACATTTGGATAGCTACATGTATAGGAAAGGTTTGGCCAATTTCGGGCAGGTGGGACTATCATAGATGGAGTATTTTGGTTAGCATGGTCAAGCTGGGTCAAAGCGAATGTTTCTGTGCCATATGACCCTTTGACTCTAACAATGTCCCAAAACCTTAAGGGGTTGAGATTAACAGGCAGGAAAAGAAAAACATTCAAGAATGCACAGAAAGCCTCCTTGCAGAAATCAATGTTCTTACCGATTCCTGGGAATATTTGCCATTACTGTTCTAGAGAAGTAATGGGTCCATACATTGGAAGCACACAAATGCCCTCCATAAGCAATGGAAGAAGCAGATTTCATCATAAATACTTAAGGCAGGTCATACCCATCTGTATGAGTCTGCGGTTCCTATATACCTGTAGGCTCCATCATTCTCCTCAGATTCCACAAATGTAGAGTGGAACTGAATTGTCTCCACTCTCAGCACCACTTCCTGGGCTCACTGTCTCCCTCACCCAGTTGTCAATATCCATCCTCACAGTGTCTCCCTCCCTATCCCAAAAGAGTGTGTAACTGGGAAATCACAATGATCTTGACCCATGTTGAACAGATGGATCAGAGTGAGTCACACTGCCACAGACATATCCTTCCCATCAAAGTTTTGGGGAACATTGTCCCAAAAGAAAATCCAGGGCTTCAGGCATTTGGCAGGCATTCTGGAAGACTCTGGAGAATCAGGCAAATCAGGAAAATTTCACTTGAGGTCTGTGTTGAGTGCCCATTCACTTATTTGCTTTTAGTAATTGAACTCACTTCTTCAACATTTTTTATTATGCTACATCATAGGAAGAAAGAGGAGTGAACTGGTGAGAACAGAGAAGAAACATTTAAAACCATTATTTTATAACCTGTGATAGTGGTGTGCTGGCTGCTGGGCCCATTGCCCCTTCTCATCTATATCAATTGTTTGGATGAGAATGTACAAGGCATGATTAATAAGTTTGCAGATTACATTAAAGTGGGAGATATTCTAGATAGTGAAGATGGTTGTCAAATATTGCAGCAGGATCTTGATCGGTTGGGCAGAGGAATGGTTGATGGAATTTAATACAGAGTAGTGCGAGGTGTTGCATTTTGGGAAGTCTAACAAGGGCAGGACCTACACAGTGAATGGCTGGACTCTGGTCTGTTGTAGAGCAGAGGGATCTAGGAGTGCAAGTACATAGTTCCTTGAAAGTGGCATCTCTGGTAGATGGGGTGGTCAAAAAGGCTTTAGGCACATTGGCTTTCATCAGTCAGAGTATTGAGTATAGAAGTTGGGAGGTCATGAGACATTTATGAGACCACATGGTCACCATGTTACGGGAAGGGTGTTGTCAAGCTGGAAAGGGTGCACCAAAGATTTACAAGGATGTTGCCAGGATACGAGAGCCTGAGCTTTAGGGAGAGGTTGACTTTATTCCTTGGAGCACAGGAGGATGAGTGGTGATCTTATGGATGTGGACAAAATCATGAGAGGAATAGATCGGGTAAATGCACAGAGTCTTTTGCCCAGAGTAGGGGAAATTGAGAATCAGAGGACATAGGTTTAAGGTGAGGGGTGGAAATATTTAATAGGAACCTGAGGTGTAACTGTTTTACCCAAAGGGTGGTGGGTATATGGAACGAGCTGCCAGAGGAGGTAGTTGGTGCCGGTACTATCATAATATTTAAGAGACATTTGGACAGATACATGGATAGGATAGATTTAAAGTGTTATGGGCAAAGCAAGGGCTGGTGGGACTATTGTAAATGAGGGCATGTTGGCCAGCGTGGGCAAGTTGGGATGAAGGGCCTATTTCTATGACTGTGACCCTCTCTATGACTTTCTATAGCCCTTGCAAAGAATTCCTGAGTAAGGAGGTCCCTTGTTGGAAGACAGACTTGTAATCATGGGAATGAAAAATTAAAAATAAAAGGGGACAAAAGCATCTTTTTAGTTTCCACCCTTCCCCCTCCTTAAAACACAGCTGAAAAAAATGACACCAACTTAAACCAGGAAAGTAAAGTAAGAAGTGGAGACTATTTGCTTTTATTGGCAGAGCCCCCAGGGAATCAAGGCAATATCCTGCTCTGAACATTCCGTCCCCCACACAGCATGAACAGAGGGTGCAGGAACAATTAGCTCTCCTGAAGCACCATATAACTGCACTTGTTAATCCTCCCTCTCTTTTCAATGTAGATAATACGTTTAACCATTCCATTTATAGTCTGTGCTTTGTTCTACAGTTCCTGGTTAAAAGCCTAAGGCCTTTTAACTTCAATTCAAATTCAACTTGAAGAGGAATTTGAGAAGTGAGGTGATAGGGTTACTTTTAGCATTTAAAGGATAAATGACCAACTTCTCAAACCATTTTGTCTAATTAAGTGCACTTACTGCAATCTTCTACCACAGAAATAATGTAAATGGAAGATCTAACCAATTCATTTTAATTTCTCATGATAGGATGACACCCAGTCCAGCATGGATAGATAGGATACAACATAATCGTGTTGTACTTTTCCACAACACCTTGACAGTACCCAGGTGGTACGACTGAAATAAATTTGTTTCCAGACCATACTTGAAATCCACAAAACTAATTCAAGCAGCAAGAATGCAATTAGATAAGGATAAATAGTGTAGGTTGGAATATCTTGGAATTGAATAATAATCTGTCATCATATCAGCAAGAACAAGAACATTCAAGTTCCCAACTTGAATTGGTAGTGTTCAAATGCTGCTCAGTGCTACATAAATGGAAGCATGCTTACTTTAAAGAAGCACATATTCTGAAGTGTCAGGAAAAGGGCTGATCCCATACAGTGCAGAAACAGAGGGGTAATGGGGTGCATCTCATAGTTAACAACAACAACATTAGCTTTGAAGCAGTTTAATAATGGGAAGCATTGGGGTGGGTGTTACTCTTCTGAAACTGAGGAGCAGTTTAGGAAAAGTATTCAAGTACTGTGCTGGGCATTAGGTGCTATGAAGGTAGAACACAAAAAGTTATATCTGGTGAAGAAGGTTGCAAGCTCTTTACATAGCGCACTCATTGTGATGGAAGATTAATGCAATATGTTCTATTGAAAGATGCCTAAGCCTATGTATTCATGCAGGCTAGTGTATTCAGTCCAGATACCATCAAATTTGCGCATGTTGGCTGCACGGTGTAATTTGGTTTCCACAGTAAGAGTATGTACAAATCACATGTAAGAAAGATAATATAATTCATTCCAGAACTACCTGAGATAATTCCTGATTGGAGAGGGAGGGCAGTGTGTAAACTAAAGGAGCTGTCCCACTTGGGCGACCTAATTGGCGAGTTTGGAAGAGTTTGAAAAAATGACATGTTGAAGACCTGCTTCGACTATGTAGAAGACCAGCTTCGACTTGCTACGACCAGCTACGACTAACTTCGGGAAAATTGGACATTGAATAGTGGAGAGTGAAGGCGACCTCCTTCGACCTCCCTTCGACTATGATGAAAATTATCTATGACTACCTTCGACTACCCTCGATTACCTACGAGTAACATGCCGACCTACTACGACTTAGCCTACGAGTAAAAAAAGTATCGATTTTTTCCATGGCGACCTTTTTTTACTCACGGGCATTTGTTAACATATTGATAAAACGCCGTGACCTAGCTGAGGCCTCGAGTATTCGGAGACCACTCTCGAGCATGAAGGAGAGTTACGAAGACCTCGTGTCGACCATGCTGCGAGTATGAGTCGAGGGCAAACTCACCAGAACTCGCGGATTAAGTTGCCCAAGTGGGACAGGCCCTTAACTCTGCCCCCGCTGTTCGAGCAGACATAGTCTCAGTTTAATGCACTGGGGGCATATCAAGAGGGTGGTTAGTGCAATCACTGTGAATGGGTTAAACCAGCAATGTTAGGAGCATGCCAATACCTACAAGAAATTTAAATTATATACATATCTACCAAAGGAAATGTTTAAGAAGTTGGGCTGATTGGGACTTTAATTCTCACTTGCACGCAATGCTGCTGTTTCCTCAGCATAATTTACATAAATTACTCTATTATTTATTATTCATTATAGGTTTAGTTATCCAGATTGCTCTGGCTTTCAATTCAGTCTTTTTCTCTGAGTAGAATGGTTCTCCTTTTGCTCATTTTTTCTGTAATTTGCCAATTCTTGACTTCAATCTATTGGAGATAGATGCTAATTCGGCTCAATTAAATTAGACCATCTGTTGAGGTTTCACATCTGAATTTCCTTTGGCTATTTCTGTAAAACCACACTTTTCCAAACCTAATGATATTATGATAACTATTTCCCAATTTCTCTCCCACTCAAAATGCGGGAAGAAGATTAGACTTTATTGCCTTCCATCACAGTGAGGAATGTGGGGAATCTACAGTGATGATGCTTATGTTAACTTTTATGTAGTTGTGTGTCTTGTTTTTTTTTGTGTATGGCTGTATAGTAATAGGAATTTCACTGTACCTTAATTGGCACACGTGACAATAAAAGACCTTTGAAATCTTTGAATATGCTTTATTTGAATCATTTAATTTCCCTAAAACTGATCCAGCTTTTCCTCCTTCTTACATCCCAGCAGTATGAATATTGATTTCTCTAACTTGATTTCCCTCTCTCTCCATCCCTCCCCCACCGTAGTTCTCCGACTAGTTTCCCTGTCCTGATTCATTTTACTGATTGTATGCCCCATTGTCACCTTCCCCTCAGCTAAAAATGAAGCATTCTACATTTCCTTGATCATCGTTTACTTTGATCTGCGTTTTCACATCTTACCCTTCCATATCTTAGGTCTCCCTCTACCCTGACTCTCAATCTGAAGAAGGGTCTCAATGCGAAATATCACCTATTCCTTCTCTCCAGAGATGCTGCCCGTCCCGCAGAGTTACTGCAGCATCTTGTGTCTATCTTTGGTGTAAACCAGCACCTGCAGTTCCTTCTTACACACTTGCTTCCTTCTGTATTGTTTGTCTGTGTACATATCAGGAATTTCCCCATGGCTACCCCTTGATAACAACTTTCACAGTTTGTTTTTAATGTACCCTGTTGTTTTTGCAGCTTTCTGAAACATACCTACAAATTCTCTCTTCAATATCTTTTCTACTTTTGATGACATTTGGTTTATAACGAGAAGTGGACCTCGAGGGTGGTGATCTCTGGATTACCACCAGTGCCACATGCTGGTGTGGGTAGCTGTAGGAGGTTAGGACAGAAGAAAGCTTGGCTGAGGAGCTGGTGCAGGGGACAGGGGTTCAGATCTTTGGACAATTGAGATCTTTACTCAAGCATAAGTGACCTGTACAGGAGGGACGTTGAACTAGAGGGTCACCAAGATCCTTGCAGGGAGGTTTACACTGGAGGGTTTAAACTAGAATGGCAGGGGGTGGGAACCAGAGCGGCAAGTTAGGCACTTTGGAATATCAAATATAAGGGGAAGGTGTACGTTTGATGGCAAGACGCTTAACATCATTGATGTGCAGAGGGATCTTGGATCCAGGTCCATAGCTCCCTGAAAGTAGAAATGCAAGCGGTAGAGTGATAAAGAAGGCATATGGTATGCTTGCCTTTATTGACTGGGCATGAAATAAAAGGAAGTCATGATACAGTTCTCCAAGACTTTGACTAGGCTGCTTTTGGAGTCCTTCATGCAGTTCTGGTCACTCCATTTACAGGAAAGATATATGGCCAGTGGTGATCTGCAGGGAGCTGCACCAGGATCTCTATTGTTTGTGATGTACTTGGACAAAGACTATAGGGCATGTCTGTAAAGTCAGAGGGGGAAGTTTAAAGGAGATGTGTGGGACAGTTGTTTTACACAGAATGGCAGGTATTTGAAATGTGCTGCCAGTGTTGGTGGTGGAAGTAGCAACGATAGTGCCTGAATATGCAGAGAATAGAGAAATATGGGGCACACTCAGGCAGAGGAGATTAACTTGGCATCATGGTCTACATGGACATTGCGGGCTAAAGGATGTATCCTGTGTATGTTAAACTTAAGGGCTATTCACAGGAATTATATCAGTTTTAAAACAAATTTCTTTATCAACATTTAAAGGCTGTGGATTCACACCTCTGTTCAACAATCACATCCTGCACTTCCCCATTTACTAATAATAACTTCATAATACTTTCCCACTCACCAACGAGGTTACATCCTGTGCATTGCAGAAGATTAACAGTGCAGCATTCAAATGTACTGGGACGAACATTATTAAAATGTGTGGCATTGTTAAAACGCATTGCAGCAACGTGAACACAGATCACATGTGGGTAAAAACAATATAACTATGCAGCATTTTGTAACTAAATACACAATCTCAAACTGCAAACTGCTGCATTTTGGAGCTGCAATATTCCACCCATGCATTTCAGGTCCAGTACTGTATTGGATTATAATTGGATGGTTTTGAAAGATCTGCAAGGAGTAATACTTTCTGACCATTTGCCATAATATGATTGGTCCCGGAGTGGTCTTTTGGCGAGACACAGAGTGGGGGTCAAAAATCTGCAGGCCATATTTTTGAAGTTCATGACTCCACCAGCTTCTTTGGAACTGGGTTACCATTTGTAACAGGGCCAGATGGCCCTTAGGCGTGAATATGGTGAGCCAGATAGAGCATTACTGCTTGAGGTGTGATTGGTCACTTGGTCTCTCCATGTCTGCCCACTTTAATACCCTCCTCAATCCAAGTCCACTTTTCTTCTCTTGAACAGTGTTTTGCATTTCTTCAACCCTCAACCTATATCTGAAGTCCCCAGCTTGCAAAGATGATCGTCAGCAGGAGAGTGTAAAGAGGCAGATTCTCGAGCCACATGATCACACATTGCATTTCCCCAGAACTCTGGAGTATTGTCCTTTATATGTGCTTACACATTAGGATAGTGACTTCTTGTGGTAGACAAATAGCTTCTAGGATTTCCTGAACTTCCTTCCCATTTTTGATAGCCGTCCCCGCTGCTGTGAGGAAACGTATTTTCTGCCACTACTGTGCAAGGTCGTGGGCGACGACATAGGCATGTCTAGAATCGGTGTTGATGTTAGCTGTTCTTCCTTCTGCTCTCCACATGCTTTGGCTAGCGCTCGTAATTCTGCTTGTCAACATGAGATAATAGCAAAAGTCAGTCTACCAGCAGGTATGTCAGTTCATGTTGACTTGTAATCACCCATCCTGCTTGTCAGACACCATTATTCACAAAGGAGGAGCTATCCGTATAAAAAAATCAGGTGAGAATTATCCTGTGGTTTCTCTGCTGCTAGGCTGGATTGTTCCATTTCTTCCAGGATTTTGGCACAGTCATGCTCCTCAACTTCCCCCCTCAGGAAGCGGGAGCATAGTCAAGGGGTTGACTGAGCTGGCACTGACAATGTAGAGATCTGGGGCTTCCAGTATCACCAATCATCTTGTCCATCTAGCAACAGTCATCTGTGAGGCTGTTCATGGAGTGCAAACAGTGCTCAGAGTGCGCGCATTTAACAGTTAATTTCCAAATCAGTACTAGCATGAAGGCATAGCCTTCCATAGCCTTCATAGCCTTCTAGGTGCAGCAGAGGTTCACCTGCACCTCCTCCAACCTCATCTATTGCTTCCGCTGCTCTAGGTGTCAGCTGCTCTACATCGGTGAGACCATGCGTCGGCTTGGCGGTCGCTTTGCCCAACACCTCCGCTCAGTTCGCAATAACCAAGCTGATCTCCCGGTGGCTCAGCACTTCAACTCCCCCTCCCATTCCGAATCCGACCTTTCTGTCCTGGGTCCCCTCCATGGCCAGAGTGAATCCCACCGCAAACTGGAGGAGCAGCACCTCATATTTCGCTTGGGAAGTCTACACCCTAGCGGTATGAACATTGACTACTCCAATTTCAGGTAGTCCTTGTTTTCTCCCTCTTTCCCCTCTCCTTCCCAGCTCTCCCATAGTCCACTGTCTCCGCCTCTTCCTTTCTTCTTCCCGCACCCCCACCCCCACATCAGTCTGAAGAAGGGTCGACCCGAAACGTCACCTCTTCCTTCGCTCCATAGATGCTGCCTCACCCGCTGAGTTTCTACAGCACTTTTGTCTACCTTTGAAGGCATAGCAAATAACTTCCCCATAACCTCACATTTATCCACATTATACTGCATCTGCCATGCACTTGCCCACTCACCCAACCTATCCAAGTCACCCTACAGCCTCATAGCATCTTCCTCGCAGCTCACACTACCACCCAGCTGTCATCTGCAAACTTGGAGATATTACATTTAATTCCCTCCTCTAAATCATTAATATAATTCGTTAATATACTGGGGTCCCAACACCGAGCCTTGCGGCACCCCACTAGTCACTGCCTGCCATTCTGAAAAGGACCTGTTAATTCCTACTTTTTGCTTCCTGTCTGCCAACCAGTTCTCTATCCATGTCAATATCCTACCATGTGTAGGAAGGAACTGCAGATGCTGGTTTACACCGAAGATAGACACAAAATGCTGGAGTAACTCAGCGGGCCATGCAGCATCTCTGGCGAAGGATTTCGACCAGAAACGTCACCCATTCCTTGCCTTAATCTACTCCAGGATTTTGTGTCCATCTTCCCCCATATGGGAGTTCCTTTGGTTTCTTAGAACTGCTTTCAGCCGGTCTGAACCAACCTTGCAGTATTGTTACACTCCAGGTTACTTGGAAGCTCATTTTGGCAACAAACTATTCATAATTCCCCCTCATAGGCCGAAGGGCTATTGTGCTATTCTGTATCGCTAAAATCTAAAACTTTGACAATGCTCAGAACTGTAATTCGAGGATGTCTGCTGATACTCTGGAGTACATCCTATCGGATATTATCAACTAATTTAAGCCGAAACTGACGAGGAGAGTAAGAATTACTATTAGTAAGAGGAATCCATCAATAGCTGCTCAGACAGTTCAGACCTATGAATCTGAGTGTGCAGGAGCCGAGGTCAAAGTGCAGAGGTCAGCAATCTGGAAGATGGATTTTGAGCCTTTAGGCACAGAGAATTTTACAAATTTGCCGCTTATAGAATTTACAAATTTGATATATGAAATATAATTTATGTGAAAAAAATAGAGAAATAAACACAAAATGTATTCTGTTCCAACTCACATTTCTCGACACAAACACAAAATACGAATATCACGACAGGGACTATTTTCTAGAAGCGCAATCACCCTTTAATTCAAGGTCACAAATAATGATTTTTCTTTAAACCATGCATTTTTTTCCAGGTTGCAGTTACTTTATTTTATGGTCAGCATTCAACCCATGCCATTTATGGGGCCAGCTTGTCAAAAGCCACTGTGATAGAGACTCCACAAGCTGTGCCAGACTGGGCCAAATTAGCTTGCCCTCTGGTGTTCAACAGGTATTCATGCTTTAAAAATTCCTCACATTGTGGATCCATTGCCAATTTAATTGAAAAAGCATACCTAAGTTTGAGTATAAATGATGGCTTTATGTGAGAAACCTGACATTATATTAAATGTGTAGTATAGAGCACATTATATTGAAGTATTTTTGCAGTATGCAACTTCATTATATGACCCTTATTAAAAAAGAAATGTTTGAACTGAGGTGGCAGAAGACCAGAATCTAACAAAGACATTAATTAACAATCCATCGTCCAGGAATTGAGGCAGAATTACTAAAGGAACATTAACATTGTTACTAATACAAGATTTGGGAGAGTTGGAATTTACTCCAGCATTCTTAGATTAAATATTCCAAAATTTGGAAATTGATCAAAATACTCAATTTTTAGTTCAAGGACTATGGAAACAAGTTAGGTGGGACAGTGCCATGGCAGATAGTGCTGCTCCTTACCGCTCTAATGACCCGGGTTCGATTCTGATCTAAGGAGAAAACAAATGCAATAAACTGACTTGGTCTTTTATCTGGAAATAGTGTTTGTGGCCTTGGCAAATGGGAAGAGAAGTGGCAAAAGGATGGGTGTTACACATTTTGCATTGGCAGGAAAGTGCTATGGGATGATGCTGTGTATTGGGAGGTCGGTGGAATATGGAGGAGTAGTTGCTTCAGACCGTTTCTTTGCACAATCTTAAGTACAGATAATCCCACATGGTAGGCTAGTCTGGAAGGTCAGATCACATCAAATCTAAGGTGAAGTCCTGGTGGCGGCGCGACTCGTTGCAGCGGCTCCTACAGCCTGTCTGTCTTTTTTTTATTTTTGTCTAGTTAAATGTAGTGTTTGTGTTTTTTTAAGCTTGGTTTTAAATGTGTATATGTGGGGGGCGGGGGGGGGAGGGGGAAACCGTTTTAAACCTCTTCCCTGTACGGGAGACCCGACCTTTTCCCTGTCGGGTCTCCGTTGTCGTTGGGGCCTAGCACCGTGGAGCGGCCTCCAACCTGAACGACCCGGGGGCTCGGGAGTCTGCGGAGCTGTGGAGCTGCGGACTACTCACCATCGTGGGGCTGGCCGGCCTCGGTGCGTGGGGAGCGGTGGTGACTCGCTGCTGCGACTCGACTCCTGGGGCTCGGAGGCTCCAGCAACGCAGCCGCAGGTCCGGTGGACTGGGACATCGGGAGCTCGCGGGTCCGGGGGGAGAGAGAGAGACCGCTTCCCGGAGCTCCCGCAACGCGACTTCTCCAGCCCGTGTCGCGGGGTTGGAACGACCTGGAGCGGGGTCATACATCACCCGGCACGGCTTCATGGCCGTGGGACTCACCATCGCACGCTGGGGCTCCAACCTTGTACTTTCAGACCGGGAGCGGGGCCGTAAATCGCCTCGCGCGGCCTAAAATGGCCGTGGGACTTATCATCACCCGCCTGGGGCTTGGACATCGGGAGAGACATGGAGAGCAGGGGAGAGAAAAGACTTTGCCTCCATCACAGTGGGTTCACTGTGATGGATGTTTGTGTGAACTTAATTGTGTGTATGTCTGTAGGACATTGTCTTTGTTTGTATGGCTGTGGAAACAAAATTTCGTTTGAGTCTCACTGGGGCTCAAATGACAATAAATTGTAAATTGTAATTGATTGTAAATTGTAGATCCAAGAAGACTGTAGGGAAGCTGATATTGTACCATTATTTAAGAAAGGCAGCAAGGACAAGCCAGGAAACTACAGGGCTGACTTTAGTAGTGGGAAATGTATTGGAATGGAATTTCAAGGACAGAATCTACCAGCGTTTAAATGGGCATGGACCAATTAGAATAGTCAGAATGGGTTTGGAAGTTCATGTCTCATGACTCTGATAGAGGTCTTTGAAGGGGTCACCAATGATTGATGGTGGCAGGGAAGTGGACATTGTCTATATGGATTTTAGCAAGGCCTTTGACAAGATCCCACATGGTAGGCTAGTCTGGAAGGTCAGATCACATCAAATCTAAGGTGAGTTTGCCAATTGCAATCAGAATTATCTTAGAGGAAGGAATCAAACGGTAGTTTTGAAGGTTTGTTTTTCTGATTGAAGGCATATTACCACAAGTATCAGCGCTGAGCCCACTGTTGTTTGTTATCTATATTAATGATTTGAATGACAATGTAGTTTATATTGTTAATAAATTTGTAGCTGCCATCAAAATCTGAAAAGTGGGACCTCAAGGTTCAGGAACAGCTTCTTCCCAACAATCATCAGGCTCTTGAACACTATAAGTACCAACTAAACTGCAAACCGTCTTGGTGGCACTAGGAACTTTGGGATTTTTTTTGTACAAATATTGTTTTTTTATATGTATTGCATTATTTTGTCATTATTAAGTTATCTATGGGTACTATGTTTACAGACCTGTTATTCTGCTGCAAATAATAATTTAATTGTTCCGGTTTTTTCCCCAGTACATATGACAATTAAACAATTTTGACGAAAACAGTAACTAGAAGAGCACTGGACAGTGTTTCAGAACAAAGAGATCTGAGAGTACAGGTACACAAAACTGGGGAAACTCAGCGGGTGCAGCAGCATCTATGGAGCGAAGGAAATAGGCGACGTTTCGGGCCGAAACCCTTCTTCAGACTGATGGGGGGTGGGGAAAGACAGAAGGAAAAGGGGAGGAGGAGGAGGAGCCCGAGGGCGGGCGGATGGGTGCCGGTGCATAGAGAGTACAGGTGCATAGTTTCCTGAAAGCGGTGACTCAGGTGGACAATACGGTAAACTAGGCCTTTGGTGCACTCACCTTAATTAGAAAGGGTAGGTGAGACAACATTTGGAATATTGTGTGCAGTTTTGATCCCCCGGCTATTGAAAGGATGTCATTAAGTTGGAAAGAGTGCAGAAGAGATTCACCAGGATGTTGCCAGGGCCTGCAGTCTTGAATTATGGCTAGAGTTTGGATAGGCTGGGACTTTTTCTTAGGAGCGTAGTAGGCTGAGGGGTGACTCTATTGAGGTGTACAAGATCATGAGGAACACGGATAAAGTGAATGCTCGCAGTCTTTTTCCCAGGCTAGAGAATGCTAAAACTAGAGGGTATTGGCTTAAAGTGAAAGGAGGGAGATTTAAGAGGGAACTTAATGAAAACGTTTGCACTCAGAGGGTGGTTAATATTTAGGTAGAAACAAGGAAGTGCAGATGCTAGTTTGCGATTAAAGACACAAGTTACTGGAGTAACTTCAGCGGGTCAGGCAGAATCTCTGGATACCATGGATATGTGATGTTTTGGGTTGGGTACTTTCTGCAGGTGTTTTGGTGAATCTAAAAAAAATTAAAACAATTAAAATAATAAAAAAGAAATCAAAAAGATAAAAATGCCTGGGCAGAAATGAAACAAAGGAGAGGCAGGCAGTTATTAATCAGTGCAGGACGCCACAAATCAGCAACTTTGGTGTACAAAGCTGCCACCTGGGGGTTGTTTCTGCTACTGCAACCTTTTCATGGTTCCCAGTTGAAGCACAACAAAATATTGCTAAACAGTAGCATTCCCAACTGGATTAATGAAGAGATTTAAAGTTGGAAATTTGAAACAAAAACTAAAATGCTTCAAAGCATACAAGTGCAAAATAGAAACAGCATTTTAGACTAATGCTTCTTTAGTCTTGCGTAATACCTGAAAATATATGTATTTTTTTCATTCTTTATCTATAGGGAGTGGAGAAATTATAATGGAGGATAAGAACTATGACAGCGCCTCCTTCCGCGGATGCTGCTCTGATCCCAATCGCGGGCAGACAGGCCAGCAGAGGCCAATCCCCAGCAGCTGGGTCCAATTAGCTGACTTCAGATTGGCCCACCTGAACCTCATCGCCCTTCTCATAAAACCCAGATATTCATGCAGGAGGAAAGAGAAGCCAGTGACTGCCAGCGCTGCCTCTTCAAGCCCAAAGCTGAGCTGCCAGGATAAGCCTGACCACCAGTGCCTCCTCTCGAGGCAAGTTTGCACTGCAGGAAGAAGCCTGAGTTTGCCACGCCTCCTCCTTCCCGACCAGGACTGAGCTGCTGGGACAAGCCAAAAATCACCAGCGCCACCTCATATGAACCCTGATAATCAAACGCTCATCATACATTAACACAATCATTCCTGGGATCATTCTTGTAAATCTCGGCTGCACCCTCTCCAACACCAGCACATCCCTCCTCAAATATGGGGCCCAAAACACTTCACAATATTCCAAATGCAGTCAGACCAGTACCTTATAAAGCTTCAACATTACATACCTGTTTTTATATTTTAGCCCTCTTGAAATAAATGGTAACATTGCATTTGCCTTCCTTAATACTGAATCAATTTGCTAATTAACCTTTTGGGAATCCTGCACTAGCATTCCCAAGTCCCTTTGCACCTCCAATCTATGAATCATCTCCCCATGTAGATGATAGACCGTTCGCCTCTTTTATTGATTGCTGTTTTTCTCTATTAATTTGCAGTGATTTGCAAACAAGGAATTTCATTGCACCCTTGTGTATATGATAATACACTCATTTGAATCCGAATCTGAATTGAGTTTAGGTCACATAGGTCTCTCTGAGCACCAACACTTTTCAAATTGTTCCCATTAAAATGTACTCCTGAAAAAGTCTAAGGGATGGTATCTCAACTATTCTAGAAGGTTGATCTTAATATCATGTTCATCACTTTCTCTGTGGGTTGAAGGCCTGGTCTTGTGCTGTCCTGTTCTATGACTGGTTCGCTTGTTCTGGGTCCAGTTATTAGCTTGCTTTATGTGTAACAGACCACTAGATGGGAGTATTTGTGTGTGTATGTGAGAGAGAGAGAGGCAGCAAATCAAGCTTGAGCAGTGGAGCTCTAACCTGTCTTAATGTGTTGCTGTCTTTCTTGTTGAACAGTGTGTCAATTGGTCTCAATATGGATCAATAGCAACAGCATCAGGGACCCAAACATTTTAATATTAGAATTAATTGCTTTACTGTAACCAAACTGTATGTATCCCTGAAAGCAGGTTCAAAAACTCCCCCTTCTATCGTGGGTTAGACTGACTGCCCTCCCCCCACCCCATCCCCAATCTTTGCACATCCCCAATCAATTTAATTTAATTGTCAATTTAAATTCATGTTTCATGTATTTTGCATTTTATGACTGTTGGCAGATCCATTTCCCTCCTGGGATAAATAAAGTTCTATCGTATCGTGTTGTATAATAAAACTGTTTAGGTATGTCAGTGGTGCAGGAGAATTGGACAAATAACAACAAATCTTTCTCTTTGGAGGCTCAAGAGACTGCAGAACCTAGAATCTGGAGCAAAACACAGACGTCTGCCACGAGAACGTGCATCAGAGAGGGGAATAGGCAGTCAACATTTTGGGTTGAGATGAAGAGATGTCCAGAGAAGGGTCTTAGTCCAAAACGTTGACTCCATTTACCTCCACAGAAGCTGTCTGACTCTCTAACTTCCTCCAGCTACTCTCCTCATCTTTCTGTTTGCACCTCTTTGAATGGAAATCAAAATCGGGTGGGAACCAAAGGTGGTAATATGAACAGTGAGATCAATAGTGATGATTGTAAAATAACCCGTAATAACACTTCTGGGCCACCTGGGGAAGAAATCTGCTGTTTGTACCCCACCTGTTTCACGTGTGATTCAGACCTAGCAATGTAGCTGACTCTTGGCTTAGGACTTGGCATATTTCTTCTCCAATTCTTGATTTGCTTCTACATGCTCCCAAAGAGGTTTGAGTTTGGTTCACTCATCCCTTTCCACTCCCTCGGTACTTTCCCCTGCAACCACATGAGATGTAACACCTGTCCCTATACCCACTTGCCCACAAGCATCCAGGGAGCCCAGCAGACCTTCCAGGTGAGACAGATTCACACGCACCTCCTCTAACCTCATCTACTGCATTTGGTTTCCCGATGTGGCCCCATCTACATCGGTGAGACCAAGCGTAAACTCGGCAATCCTTTCGCTGAACACTTGCGCTTGATACATCAAGGCCTGTTAGATCTCATGGTTGCTAACCATTTAAACTCCCCTTCCCATTCTCAAACTGACCTTTTTATCCTGGACCTCCTCCATGGCCAGCGTGAGGCCACGCCCAAACTGGAGGAACCGCAACTGATAATCCGCTTGGGTAGCTTACAACCTAATGGTGTGAACATTGAATGCTCCAGTTTTCGGAAACTAACCTACAACTTCCCCCCCCCCCCCCTCCCTTATCCCCCGCATGGACTCACACCCATTTTCACTTTCTCACCTTCCGCTTCTAGTAATTCCTCTGGCTTCACTATTCACATCTCTTCTATACTTATGTCGCACCTTTTGTCTTTTCGTCTCTGGTCTTTGTCCAAGGAGTTTAGAATATGATGCTATATGAAGGATGTTGTGAAAATGGAAGGAGTGCAGAGAAGATTCACGAGGATGCTGCCAGGACTTGAGGGCCTGAGCTATAGGAAGAGGTTGGACAGGCTAGGACTTTATTCCTTGGACTGCAGGAGGCTGATGGTGATCTTATAGAAGTGTATAAAATCATGAGAGGACTAGAAAGGGTAAATGCACAGAGTATTTTACCCAGAGCAGTGGACTCACGACTAGATGACCCATGTTTTAGGTAAGGGGGAAAGATTTAATAGGAGCGTGAGGGGCAACTTTGTCATGCAGATGCTAGTGGTTTTATGGAACGTGCTGTCAGAGGAGGTATGAAAAAAGAGATTAAAAAGATTTAATAGGAGCGTGAGGGGCAACTTTGTCATGCAGATGCTAGTGGTTTCTGAGCTATATGACAAGCTACATGAGCTAGATGCTAGTAGATGGGACATCTTGATCGGTATGAACGAAGAGCCTGTTTCTGAGCTATATGACAAGGAGTTTAGAAAGATTTAAAAGATTTAAAGGAAATCTTTAAAGAAAAAAGAGATTAAAAAGATTTAATAGGAGCGTGAGGGGCAACTTTGTCATGCAGATGCTAGTGGTTTTATGGAACGTGCTGTCAGAGGAGGTATTTGGGGCAGATACTATAACAACATTTAAAAGACATTTGGACAGGTACATGGATAGGAAATGGTTAGAGAGATATGGGCCAAATGTAGCAGGAGGGACTAGAGTAGATGGGACATCTTGATCGGTATGAACGAAGAGCCTGTTTCTGAGCTATATGACAAGGAGTTTAGAAGATTGATGAAGGATTAATTGAGATGTGAAATGAGAAGTGGGTTTTCATACAAAGGGTATGTAAAGTTTTCATTGAAAAAAGAATGTGGATGCCAGGAGAATTAAAAATTCCAAGAGAGGTTTATTGGGTCTGTTGAAGGCGTTGAAGTCAAACGTGATCACATAGTGTACTTAACCGGAGCAGGGAATTAAATATCCTGTCCTTCTCTCAATTTCCCTGAGGTGCTCTGAGTCAAATGTTCTACTGCAAAGACTTGAGTACAAATGTCTTAGCTAACAATGCTGTACAGTATGTAGAAGTGTTATTCCAACTGAGAGCAATATTGGTAATGCCATCTTTCCAACAGAGTGTTAAACAGGAGCACCATCTGCTTTCTGGGGAGGGCATAAAAGATCTTGTGATACTATTCTGAAGAAGTATTTGGGCAAAATTCCTAGATCTTGAACAATATGTATTCCTTAATCGACATTTAAAACAGTTAATTCCTTCATTTCTCACATGGCAATTTGTGGGAGCTTGCTGTGGTCTAGTTGGCTGCTGTATTTCCAAATCTAATCCAATGGTAATACTCCTGAAAGGTTTGCAAGAGACTCATTTTTTATCTTATCTACTTTTTACTTAACCATGGTTCTTGGGCTCAAGAGACGAAGCTTCAAAATAAATACATAGTTATACAGGATGTAGGAGAACATAGATGAAGGAGGCATACGATGTGCTAAAAGTGACCAAGAATTGAATTTATCTTTGATGGATTGTGTGAGCAAAAATAACCCAATAGTTTTGCTTTTCCAGTGTCTCCATGACCAAAGGTGACTATGTATCTGTGAACACTGTACCCACCTGAGCTGCATTACTCACCAGTACTCACTAGTCTCGGCAATGCACTGTACTAACGGAGCCATGAGTGAATCCAGGACACCAGCTTGTGCTCAAGGCTCAGTAACATAATGGAAAAGTAACATTTTGATTATTTGACCATTACACATTCACACTCAACTCCATCCACGGACCCCAACAGTCCTTTCAGGTGAGGCAGAGGTTCACTTGCATCTACCCCAACCTCATCTACTGTATTCTTTGCTCTCGGTATGGATTCCTATATATCGGCAAGACCAAGCGCAGACTGGGCAATCGTTTCACTGAACACCTATGCTCAGTATGCCTTGGCCTATGTAACCTACTGGTTGCCAAACATGTTAACTTCCCTTCCCATTCTTATACTGGCTTTTCTGTCCTGGCCCCCCTCCGCTGTCCTGCTAGTTTCACTATTCGCATCCATATATATCTTCATTATCACCTCTTCCACAGTCAACAATTGACCAGTGTGAGTGCCACCTTTCCTTGGTCATCGGTGCATTTTCTGATTTGTTCGGGACCTTTTCATACCTCTTGCTTCCCTCCACCCGACACTCTGTCTGAGGAGGTGTTTTGAACCGAAACATCTATTTCTTTTCTCCAGAGATGCTGTCTGACCCATTGCGTTACTGCAGCATTTTATGTCTATTTTACACATGCACATTTATTGGTTTCTGGTCAGCCAATTAGCGATATCTCCTTGGGTGAATCATACTTTTCAGTGGACTGGCAGTTATGCATGATGCTTGTCTACATTCTAATATGAAAAGCAAAAGGCAAGCCAACCATCAAGATTGCCAGATTGAATGATTCACCAATCTTCTCGAGGAAACCAGGGGTGCCTTCAAAATCTAGTACCAAGACTTAAATGAAAACTTCTTCTCATGTTTAAGTCCTTATGTGACCTTGAGCTCCTATCCCTTCAACCTTTTCTAGCCTTTCTTCCACATTGACATCATTCATGCACTCTTCCTTTTGGATAGTCCACTAATAATGAAGATGACTTTTTTTTACACCCCAGTACTGGCAGTCATCCCTTCAACTTGAAATTTGATCTGAAATTCCCTATCTGAACCTGTTTCCCATCTTTGACCATTTCTAGGGTCCCCATCAGCTCAGTGACACTTGTTATCATATTGTATTTCTGTAAAACACCTTGGGATGTTTCTCATCTCTTCCTCTTTAGATATATTTCCCCTGAACCCAATAGACACTTCTGTGGTAGGCATGATGCATCACTGTTCAATGGGGATGGAATGCAGAGCAGTCAGAACAACTAGCAGGTTGTGATGTGGACAATATACATCATGACCATATACAGTTTTTTTGTCTCACTGATAGAAAGTTAAACCAGGCAAACAAAAAAAGTAATGTGAGCTCATTAGGAAGCACTGATATTGGAGATGAAAATAAAATGGTATCTGTATCAAGGTTGTAATATCCTGCTGGTACACAAAATTGCTGGGGAAACTCAGCGGGTGCAGCAGCATCTATGGAGCGAAGGAAATAGGCGACGTTTCGGGCCGAAACCCTTCTTCAGACTTGTAATATCCTGCTGTTGTCTTAGTCACTCCTCAAACTGAAATGCTCTATTTCATCTCTGACACAATCAGGTTGCAGTTAATAGGAATCGGATGAATAGCCTTCTCTAAACCAGACTTTATCTGGGTAGTTTCTATGTGAAGAATTCCCAAGATGAAGTTTAGCTGTTTATAGAAAGCCAGCCATCCACTATTGCAATCTAGTAACTGACTTTGGCTCTGTAGGAGACAACCTGGAGCTTTACATTATGAGGAGAGACTGTGATTGTGGAGTTAATTTCTTTCTGAAGCAGAGAAAGCTGAGGGAAACCTAATAGAAGTACAGCCATCACATTTCTGGGAACAAAAATTATGAAATTCACAAATCATGACCAAAAGATTTGACATATGGAATAAAAATTCACCCTCATGAATTAATGAGAGAAAAAAACCCTGCAAATATATACAAAATGTGAAAGGGACAACACATTCTGTCAAGACTTCATATCACAGAAAATAGTAATACATTCGGATTTCTAGAAAGGCAATCCCTCCATAATGCAGGATGTGCACTGTATACAAATCTATGAGGGGCATAGAGAGGGTTGAAGATGAGAACCTTTTCCCTATAACACAGGCATCCAAAACCAGACAACGCAGGTTTGTTTAAGGTAAGGAGTAGGACTTTTAAAGGAGATCTGAAGAAGAATTATTTTCCACCAAGTAGGTAGCAGAAATTTAAGGGCAAAGACTCTCACTACATTTGAGAAGTATCTAGATGGACAAATGAAATTGGTAAGGCGGAAAAATGGGATTAATATGGATGAATACCCGCTGGTCAGCATGGATTTGGTAGGCCGAATGGCCTGTTTCATGCCATAACGTGCTAACTCTTTCTCGAGATGAAAAATTGAGATATTTGTAAGTTAAATAGCCTTTTTAGTCGTCACTGTATTTAATTGAGTTTAATTTTCATTGTAAATCTAGTAAAAATCAAGGCAAGGTAAAAGCTTGTTAAATACAAAAACCCAATATTTCTGATTCTATTTATACATCACGAGGTGAATTTATCATTTGTGAATCCTTTTCCTCTCTTATTTCACTCATGAGTCCCTGATTTCTATCATAAAGCCTGTGAAAGCTTTGGAGTGAGAGGATTATGTGGTGACAGCTTGTTGTTTGTGTGTCCCATTGTTGGGGCTGTAAATGTGAGCACTGAGGTGAAGCTGACACAATAAAAGCAAACAGCAGCAGCTTCTATGGGAAGAGGAGCTGCCCAAATGAAGTCTGGCTGTTTATAGAAGGCCAGCCATCCAATCCCTATTAACTGCAGCTTTGCTTTGTTGAAGACAAGAAAAACGCAGGTTCAGCATCAAACACGTTTCCCTAAAGGAATGCTCAGCGAGAGAATTAACTGCCCTGTGACAGACAAGTAATTTGTATTGTGATGCTTTAACACAAGAGGACTAAGAACTTCCTTTATGCGCTCATAATCTCTCTCTTTTGTTCTGAGGGTGTAATTTTGCCCCAGTAGAGAGTTGTGGGGATTTAATTAAGGTAATAGTTATCTAATTCTATTAAACAAGGCAATTTAACTCACAGTGTGACCGACACCAAAAGCCATCCCTCTCTCCTTTCCAATCTTAATGTCTTAATTTCCCATTAACTCTCACCCTCCCTTTATCCTTGCCATTTGAAAAAAAAACAGCCAATTGTCCTCCGAAGCAACTGAAGACAATTGCTTTGAAGTCGGATTCAGGAGTCACAGCTGTTTCGTTGTTTTTCACTTGTAATCTTCAACTTTAAAGTTTTTAACTAATAGTTGAAAATGAAATGTACTTTTGTACCTGCACTCCACCTTGAAAAGACAGTGTGCACAGAGGCTGTAAAGGGAGAATGACAAGGCCTGGGTTATCTTACTGAATCATATTCGGTAGGTTAAAAAGATTCCAGCTCATATGTCCTGTGCACTGAAATAATAATGTGGGCAAAAGATGTTTTCAAATCCATATCTAATATAACAACACTTGTGTTCAATGATGCTACGTCATAGCTTTTCCACCAGCTTTCTTCCCCCTCACTTAATCTGGCTCCATGTCAGCCATGGTTTAGTTGGTAGCACTCTTATCTCTGGATCAGAAGATGCTGCTCGCAATTTCTACTGCAAGAGAGAGTCAAGAGTCAAGTGTGTTTTATTGTCATATGTCCCAAATCGGAACAATGAAATTCTTACTTGCAGTAGCATGGCAGATATGTCAATATAATACGATATAATAATATGTAAACATAATAAACAACAACAAAACAGTTCAGTATATATAAAAAATACCAAACAAACAAACAAACAAACAATTATAGTGCAAAGTCAAAAATAATGCCCCCAAAGTCGATATAGTTGGGAGCCTATTTGGAGATTGTAGTGTTTAATAGCCTGGTGGTTGCAGGGAAGAAACTGCTCCTGAACCTGCACATTATTGTTTTCAGGCTCCTGTACCTTCTTCCCAATGGCAGGAGTGAAATGAGAGCATGGTTGTGTGGGTCTATGATGATGCTGGCTGCTTTTTTGAGGCAGCAACTCTTGTAGATCCCTTCGATGGTGGGGTGTTTAGTACCCGTGATGAACTGGGAAGTGTTCGCCACTTTTTGCAATCTTCGTTCGAGTTGCCGAACTGGGCCAAAGAGGAGGGTGGCTGGAACATTGGAATAGACAGAGTTACCAGGAAATTTCACAGAGATTCACAATTGTGAGTTTTGATAAAGTTAATGAGGTTAAAAAAAGAAAATGGGGAATTCACAATTCCTGTTATCCCCCTTTCAGTTATTTTAGAGATTTTTGAAACTGACAGCTACATTTTGCATTCACTGTGTATTGCAGGAAACACACACCCGATCTGTAAGCAATTCTGATAATCCAGACATTGGTGGCGAGGGTGAGACATGAGAGGAAGGAGAAGTAGAAAGGAACAGAGTGACAAGGGTGGTGGAAGAAATGTGTGCGCATTGGAGATGGGGATGGGACTGGGGGAAAGGAATGAGAAGAGGGGGTGGCGGCTTTACTTGAAATTGGAAATTCAATGCTCATACCATTGGGTTGAAGGCTACCAAGAGGAATATATGGTGCTCTTCTTCAGTTTGTATGTGGCCTCAGTCTGGCTATGGAGGAGGCCAAGGACAGAAAATGCGGCATAGTGGCGCAGCGGTAGAGTTGCTGCCTTACAGCGTCATAGACCCCGGTTCGATCCTGACTATGAGAGCCGTCTGTATGGAGTTTGTACGTTCTCCCCTTGACTTGCGGGGTTTTCTCTGGGATCTCTGTTTTCCTCCATCACTCCAAAGACGTACAGGTTTGTGGGCTAATTGGCTTGGTATAATTGTAAATTGTCCCTAGTGTGTGTAGGATAGTGTTTGTGTGCGAGGATCGCTGGTCAGCACGGACTAGGTGGGTCAAAGGGCCTGTTTCTGCACTGTATCTCTAAGCTGAACTAAACTAAAGGTTGGTATGGGGAATTGGAAATGGCTAGCACCAGGAAGCTGCCATTGGTGGACACGGTACAAGTGTTCAGTAAAAAGACCACAGTCTACCCTTGGGAGAACTTTGGATGACACAAAGCGCTGGAGTAACTCAACGGGGACCTCTCAAGAAGATAAACAGATGATGTTTTGGGTTGGGACTCTTCTTCAGACTTATTGTAGGGTTTGGGGAACAAGGCTGAACGAGAGGAGGACAAAACCTGGCAAGTAATAGGTCGATACAGGTGAGATGGGGGTTTTGAATGACAGATGGTTGGATAAAGGCCAGAGATGAAAAGACAGAAGGTGTGAAACACAAAGATGGATAATTTGTGAATTGTCATGCTAGAGGAATGAATGTAGGTGGAAGAGAAGGGGAGGGGAGAAATAGATGCAAGTCCAGGTGGTGCACAAGTGAGGGAGGTGTGCGGGGAAAGAAGGAGGGGGTTAAATGGGGGGGAAAGGGAGAAGGGTTCTGACCTGAAATGTTACCTATCCATGTTCTCCAGAGATGCTGCCTGAGTCGTAGAATTACTCCAGTGCTTTGTGATTTATTTTGTATACCAGCATCTGCAGTTCCTTGTTTCTAGTAGTAGTAGTAGTAGTAGTAGTAATAGTAGTAGTAGTAGTAGTAGTAGTAGTAGTAGTACACTTGGTCGTGCCAATGTAGAGGAGGCCCCAAAGGGACACCAAATGCAAAAAATTGGAGGAGATGCAAGTTAATCTCTGTCTCACCTGGATGGTCTGCTGGGGTCCCTAATGGAAGTGAGGGAGGAGGTGCAGGGGCAGTAGTTACATCTGCTGTGCTGGCAGGGGAAAATGTTTGGGAAGGGGAAGGGGAAGGATTAGGAGAGCGGTAGGTGGAAAGTGGTGTTGTCAAAGTAACTGTAGGTATCAGTGGGTTTGTAGTAGATGTCACTATCTAGTCTGTCTTCTGTGATGGAAGCTGAGAGATTGGGTATATGAAAGCGGGTGTAAGAGATAGTCCAAGTGAATTTAAGGGCAGAGTGAAAGTTGATGAAATCAACGTTTTTCCTTGATGTAGGAGGCATCCACAATGCAATCATCGATGTAACAGGGAAAGAGTTGGGAAGTGTGGCCAAATAGAACAAAGAGTGGTTAACATGACCAGCAAAAAGACAGGCAAAGCTGTGGCCCATGTTTGACGTTAAGAAAGCAAAAGGAGTCAAAAGGAAAGTTGTTAAGGATGCGGATATGTTCTGCCAGGTGGTGAGGAGCGATAGTTGATGGGAACAGATTGTGTCTCTGTTCAAGGAAGATTACTGGTGGGGAATGGAGGTGTAAAGGGAGTGGACATGCACGGTATAGATGGGGTGATGGGGCAAAGGGATTGAAAGTCATTGAAGTGGTGAGGAGTGCTTCAGGTGTCCTGGATATAGGTGGGAAGAGACTGATTAAGGAGAAAAGGATAGTGAGAAAGATATATATCTTCTGCACCCGTTTTGATAATAGATATCCTTGGCCAATTAACCAATCAAAAACAACTTTGAACCTGATCCATGTTGTGCTTTCAACATCTGACACCAGCTGAGCTGAGGTGAAAGCAGAGGATCAAGTGGCAATTCACACCAACTCATTTCCAGTGATCATTTGACATTTGAAAACAACACCCTTTGACCCAATGGTCTTTTAAGAGCTCATTTCCTCCTATGATGTCAGCGAGTTCTCAGGAGCTTTAGAATTCAGGAAAAAGACCCAGCATAAGAGCTGAGCTGCATGGTTGTCTCCTGCATCTTTTTCTACTGTTAATCTGCCTGTCAGTTACAGAGACTATAGCAGGCCAGGAAATGGTTCCTGTTATTTATATCACCTGTGAACCAAGTGGAAAGATCTGTGGGAATGTTTCTGAGGCGGAGAGGGACAAGGTCCTGCTGGTTTCACAATAAGACACAGGTATTTGAACACAGGTGCTCCGTGCCTCACTGATGAGATGCTCATTGAAACCAAGGGAAGGAATTCCAGGTGATCGAGTATTTCTTGTGGGTTTCCACCTTGCCATGTAATGTAATTCTCAGCAGGTTCATGGCTTTCAGTGGGTATATGACTGGAATAATATAATTCTATTATTCTATATAGATTTCTAATTTTCAATGGGTTTATGACATTCAACAGGACTGCAATTTTGACAGAAAAACATTGATGGCATTACTGTGAGATTACCAAAAACACAGGCAATTTTGCTCTGCCTCTCACTCCACCCAGTTTGCGAGCATTTAATAACTAATGCTATAGAAAGGGCTCCGCTGCTCATGTCAGGTTAATAGAACTAAAATGCACAACCAGTTGGAAGTACAATTGTTACTCACATCGAAATATTGGCACCTCAGGGATATCTTTTCTTTTACATTTATGTAGCTTACAGAATAAAATAAACTGATTTACTGAAAATGATTCACAGCAAATTCTGAGCTGTACCAGACACACCTGCACAGAAAGCCAGACGGATGGACACACACTCATACACAATAACATTGGATTACATAATAGTGTTAGTCAAGATATAATTTACTGACTTGCTATATTAACAATTTGGATGACAATATAATTAACATTGTTAGTAGATCTGGAGCTGACACCGGGCATGGGGACATCAATATAATAGATGCATGAGAGGAGAAATTTCTTCTCAATGAATTATGCTTTTTTTGGATTTCTCCACATCAAGGAGACTAGAGGCATATAATAGATTAAAGCTGACATATATTTTTGGAGCAGAGAGCATCAAGGGTTATGAACGATGGGTAGGAGCTGGCTCAAGGGGTCATGTGACCTCTTCCTGCTCCTATTTATTATGTTCCATTAAATAGCATTAAAGCAATTTAAAGGCTCCTGTTTCCAAATCTCAAGATCAGGAACCAACATCAAATTTGCTTTTAAAAGTAGATACTTTGAATGTATGAGTGAAAGTGTCCGCTTATGAACTGAGTTTACCATGTAGCATGACATTTAATACATTGTTGCACAAGCCATTGCTGTTAGTTGAGTTCAGATTGACTTCAATAATCTGTGTTTTTCTGGATAATATCAAGGTTCCTGTTGGTGCCGCACTCATCCTTGCATCTGACGTGTCTTATAAATAGAGTGTTTGGAGCCGAGTCCTTCATCACATGATATTCAGCATCTGTCATGCTCTTATAGTTTACAATAGTTACATGACTGGTCCGGTTGAGTTTGTGGTCAATGCAGGCACCCTGATATTGACAGTGTGGCAATTGACAGTGTGGCAAACTTGGCACCTCGTGTCCTGGAGACCCTGCAACAGAGAAGTGGGAAATTCTGCGGGACATCATGCACCGCATAGCTTTGGCTAGCTTTGGGAAGAAGACCTCGAAGACGCATGACTGGTTTGAGGACAAGTCGACCGAGGTGACTCCCGTCATCGAAGCCACGCACGCCACCCTAGTCGAGTACAAGCGGTCAGCTAACGAGAAGAACCTGCAGATAGTTAGGGCTGCCAGGAGCAAGGTTCAGCAGGCTGCCAGGTGTTGGGCCAATGACTACTGGACACAGCTTAGTGAGGACATTCAGATGGCCGCCATAACAGGGAACATCAGGGGAATGTACGATGGCATTAAAAAGGCATTAGGACCAGTCCAGAGCAAGACAGCCCCCCTCAAATCCTCCACTGGGGAAGTAATCACAGACGAGTGTCAGCAGATGGAGAGATGGGTGTAACACTACTCTGACCTCTACCCGAGAGAGAACACTGTGTCCCCCTCAGCCCTTGATGCCATCGAGTGCCTGCCGACCATGGATGAGTTAGATGCAGAGCCGACGGTAAAAGAGCTCAGCAAGGCCATTGACAGCCTGGCCTCAGGCAAGGCCCCAGGCAGTGACGGGATTCCCCCTGACCTGATCAAGCATTGCAAGACTACCTTACTGCTTCCTTTGATTGAAGTCCTCTGCCAGTGGTGGCAAGAAGGAGCTGTACCGCAGGACATGAGGGATGCCACGATCATTACCCTCTACAAGGACAAGGCTTGAGAGAAGCGACTACAACAACTACAGAGGCGTCTCCTTCCTCAAGGTCATCGGCAAGTTCTTTGCTCGGGTCATCTTGATCCGCCTGCAGAAGCTGGCAGAACGTGTCTACCCACAGTCACAGTCTGAGCTGGAAGGTCAACAGTGGACATGGTCTTCTCCCTTCGCCAGCTCCAGGAGAAGTGCAGATAACAGTGGATGCCCCTGTATGTTGCTTTCATTGACCTCACCAAGGCATTCGACCTCGTTACCAGAGATGGCCTATTTAAGGCTCTGCCAAAGATCGACTGCCCACCCAAACTGCAGAGCATGATAGAATCCTTCCACATCAACACGAAGGGGACAGTGCAGTTCAATGGCAGCTTCTCTGAGCCCTTCGACATCTGCAGTGGCGTCAAACAAGGCTACGTCCTCGCTCCCACACTCTTTGGGATTTTCTTCGCTCTGCTCCTGAAACATGCCTTCAGCACTGCAACAGAGGGGATCTACCTGCTTACTAGATCAGATGGCAGGCTCTTCAACCTCACCCGCCTCAGAACAAAGACAAAAGTACGTGAAGCACTCATCAGAGACATGTTGTTTGCCAATAACGCCGCAGTTGTGTCCCACACCCAGCAGGAACTACAGTTACTGATGGACCGCTTCTATCGGGCATGCAAGGACTTCCGGCTGACCGTCAGCCTGAAGAAGATGAACGTCCTGGGACAGGATACAGAGGCACCGCCTGTCATCACCATCGACAACTACGAACTTGATGCCGTCCATTAGTTCACGTACCTCGGCTCCACCATCACCGACAACCTCTCCTTGGGCACAGAGATTGATAAGAGGATCAGGAAGGCAGCTATAACTCTCACTCGCCTCACAACTCGAGTGTGGACCAACCCAAAACTGACAGTGAAGACAAAGATAGCGGTCTGCAACGCCTGTGCCCTCAGCACGCTGCTCTACGGCAGTGAGACATGGACTACATATGCCAGGCAGGAGGGAAGACTCAACACCTTCCACCTGAGAAGCATCCGCCGTATCCTGGGCATATCCTGGCAAGATGTCCAGTGTCCAACGCCGAGATCCTGTCTCGCGCTGGCATTCCCAGGACCTACACTCTAATGCAGTGGCTGGGCCAAGTCCACCGCTTGGAGGATGGCCGTATTCCAAAAGACATCCTCTATGGAGAGCTGACATCTGGGAAGAGACCCACCGGCCGCCCCCAGCCACATTACAAGGATGACTGCAAGAGAGATATGAAGGCGTTCGACATCGATGTGGAGTCCTGGGAGAGCCTTGCAGCTGACCGCACGAGGTGGAGAGGTACCCTGAACCAACGTCTCAAAATGGGGGAAGAGAAACTGTTGAACACAGCGGCAGACAAGTGGGCACGCAGAAAGGAGCGCAGCAACTTCAACAAACCAGAGACCGCACACAAATGTGACCTTTGCCACAGAGACTGTCACTCCCGCATTGGTCTCTTCAGCCACAAGCGACGCTGCTCTAGCCAAGGTTTGGAGCAAGCAGCCAACAACTAGGATGCATCACCCATGGTCAGTCATGACCGAGAGGGGCCTACGAGGACGAGGCAATCAGTGCTGTTAATTGACAGCATGGAACTCAGTGATATTAATACAATTGAATGGCAAGGATAGGTGGTTAGATTTTCTCTTATTGGAAATAGTCATTACCTGATACTTTTATGGTGCAAATATTACTTACCCATTCCTGAATGTGATGTAGGTCTTGCTTCATGCAGAGTTATTGCGAATAGAATGGAACTGAAGATGGTACAAACGTCTTCCCTTGTAACTTTATGATCAAAGGAAGGTGACTGGTGAAGCAGCTGATGCTGGTTGTACTTGCTTTGAGGATGTGCTTGGCATGAGGCACAGCTAGCTTTTGCTGTATCCACCACACTCACCTATCTCTTTATATCACCTCGTAAACAGGATTGGCTGAGCCTGGCATCTGTGATGGTGGGGATCTCAGGAGGAGGTTAAGATGGATCATCCACTTAGCATCTTTGGCTAAACATGGTTATGAATGCTTCAATGTTTTCTTTACCACCCGGACCCAATAGTTGATGGATCTAGAGATGTGTTTAGAATGTCCTCCTCCTGCTAGAGCTGTAAATGTCCACCATCATTTGCTGCGATTACCTGCGGTTGTGAATTGCCGATTGGATGTTGTTGTTATTGTTTAACATGCATGTAATCCTCACTTATAGCGTGAAACAATGAGCTGCTTATATTTATCCTCATTATTTACTTACAGTTTTACTAATTCACTTGATTAGGGAAGAAATTGCAAAGCCCATTGCAGAGATATTTGTATTAGCTTCCGTCACAGGTGAAATTCCGAAGACTGGTCCAGGGTGGCTCCTTCAGTCTTCTATTGCCAGATATTACAAATGTTGTTGCAATGAGTTGAAACTAGGAACAATTGCAGAATTACCAGAAGCTCGTTTCATGTTGTGCAACTTGTAGGTCATCCTCTCCATCTGCAAGCACAGCACTCACAAGCTCCATTTTCTTCCTATCACATTAGTTTTGTGATCTCAATGTGGCAGATCAGTTCAATCTATTGCAGACCAGGCAAAACAGACCTTGCATCGAAATTAAGTGGCCATTTCATTTTACAGACACGATTTTCTCCCATTGGTTTAGCCATTCCAATCTTCAGGGTCAGATAATAACCATTTATAATATATGTTACTCTGAGCACTATGATAGACCTACGTTTACCACCTCAGAGCAATAATAATGAAGCTTAAAGTGTGCACATAAAAATGTACACCCCCAGCCTGTGCTAACTTTACTTTCCCAAGTTGTAGAAACTTCAACAAATTTGACAAGGCAAAATCCCAAATTTACAAGGCATGCAAGATTGACCTAAGCAGGAGAACACCAGTAGGCTGCCTCATGTGTGCATGGTCCTCAACGTACTTTGGTATTGTAGCAAAGGATACTAAAAGCACAAGCTCTGTAACAATTAGAATCATAGACTCGTAGAGTCATACAGCATGGAAACAAGTCCTTCAGTCCAACGCAACCATGACGATCAAGTTGCCCAATCTAAACTAGGCCCATTACCTAGATTTGCCCCAAACCCCTCTAAACATTTCCTATCCATATACCTATCCAAATGTCTTTTAAATATTGTTATTGTACCTGCCCCAACTACCTCATCTGGCAGCTCGTTCCACATAGCCACCACCTTCTAGATGAAAAAGATGACCCTCAGGTTCCAATTAAATTTCCCCTCTCCTGATAAAACTATGCACTCTAGTTCTTGATTTCCCTACCTTGGGAAAAAGACTATGTGCGTTCACCCTATCTATGTCCCTTGTAATTTTACACAACTCTATGAAATTATCCATCAGCACCCTCCACTTCAACATATAAGGTCCTAGCCTCCACAACCTCCCCTCATAACTCAGGCCCCACATGCTGGCAATAACCTGGTAAATCCCCTCTGCATTAATTGCAGCTTAATGGTATAATTCCTACAGCAGGGATGACCAAAGTTGAAAACAATACTTCAAGTGCAGCCTCGTCAACATTTTGTACAATTGCACAATAACATTTCACAGGTTGTAAAGAAAATAATGGGGAGAAATTTAATTGAAAAAGTCAACATTTTAATCTGTAGCCGTGCAAAAAATGTCATGGCGCATGAAATAAATAAACCAAAATAAATAAGAAAAATAAATGTGTAACGGGAAGAATTATTCTCTCCTTATTTTCTCCTTTTGTATATTGAGGTTGACCTTTGAACTGAATCTGTAGGTCATTCTTTTATGAACATGATATCTATGTATCTTCCACAGCTTTGCATTGCCCTTTAACCCTGAAGGTGCCTAGAAATCTCACCAAGAGATTACTGAGGCTGATGTCCTTCTGTTATCCTCTGCAGTGTGGCACAGACAACGTCATACACCATTGCAAATATCCCCCAGGTTACACAAATCCCAGACTTGATAACGACTGATATTTAATTAATGTGTGTTGCAAAATCATAATCCTGTCACAGAAAAACAACTCAGCTATACAATGTAAACAATTCAGAGGCAATCCTGCAGCCAGATACATGTTCTTGCTTTTCACTCACTCTGCTGTTTGACATTGTTTCATTATCTCTCCTTCAATATATAATTAAAATTTGTAAAGGAACCCATAGTGAATCATCATGGAGTTTATTGTGTTTAATCATACATCCAACAATATCGAGATAATGGTGGTGGACTAGAATGAAATTTGTTTTTATATTTTTTGTAAAAGCTGGTTGAATGCAGAATAAAACTGAAGTGGCTGGTGGACAATTCTCTATCACAATAAGACTTTTGTGGGGTAGGCTACAGAAGAAGGCAGGTAAAATGTTTGAAGTATTCGTAGCAAAATACCAATGTAAACAAAATAAAGATTAAATAAAGATTGATTATTTACTATCAAATAAAGGTTCTGGCATCAGTTTGGCTCATAACTTTACGTTTCGCAGCTGAACCTCTCCTCTTTTCCCTCTAAACCTTTCCTAGTCATGCATTTGTCCAAATGTCTTTTAAATGTTATTATTGTGCCTGCCTCGGCTACTGCCTCTGGCAGTTTGTTCCATATGCTCACCACCCTCTGTGCGAAATAGGTGCCCCTTAGGTTCCTATTAAATATTTCCCCTCTCACCTTAAACTTATATCCTCTAGTTCTTCATTTTCCTACTCCTGGGAAAAAGACTTTGTCATTCTCTCTCCTCCCCTGCTCTGTAGGGTGAGCAAACATTCTACCAGAATAAAATAAGAACCAAGAAACAAGGATATGACATGGAAAAAGGAGGCTACTGCTCCTTACAGCTACAGATTCACTCATGATCATCATTAAATCATGAAGGGAATAGATAGTGAATGCAGTTTTTTAACCAGAGTTGGGGAATCAAGAATCAGAGGACATAGATTGTTAGAGGGGAAAGATTTAATAGAAATCTAAGGAGCAACTTTTTCACATAGAGAGTGGTGGGTATATGGAATGAGCTGCCGGAGGAGGTAGTGGAGGCAGATACCATAACAACATTTAAAATACATTTGGACAGGGCCATGGATATGAAATGTTTAGAGGGAAATGGGCCAAATGCGAGCAGGTGGGACTAGTGTAGATGGGATATCTTGATCGGTATGGACACGTTGGGCTGAAGATTCTGTTTGCGTACTGTTTGACTATGCTCTATATCCTGCCGTATACTTTGACTGCCTTCCTCACTGTTCACAACTCCAGCAATCTTTGTGTCATCTGCAAACTTTTCCCACCATAATCTTCCGTCATCTATGAGTAAAACAGTTTTAAATCCAGACAGTTTTAAATCCAGTTTTAAATCCAATCCCTCACATCTTATTCTTCTGGATCAGCCTACTACAGGGAACTTTATGAAATGCCTTACTGATATCCATGTAGACAATTTCCACTGCAGTATCCTCATCAGTCACCTCATGAATAAACCCTGATCAAGGTTGGCAAGACATGACCTGCCGCATACAAATCCACAAACCCTGTCCCTAATTAGCCCATCACCTTCCATTAGTCCTTTTACCACTTCCCTCCTTGTCTTCCAGGCACCCAAATACCCCTTCCAGGATAAGGCACAGTTCACATATACCTCTTTGAATTTAGTGCACTACATTTATTGCTCACAAATGTAGTCTGCTCTACACTGGAGAAACCAAATACATATGGGTGACTGCTTGTGGAACGTCTGTGTTCAAAAAGGCGATCCTGAGTTTCCAATTGTCTATTACTTAAATTCCCCATCCCACTTCCATTCTGACTTCTCAATCTTTGCCATCATACATTGCGCCAATAAAGTTCAAACAATATCTCATCGTCCAACTGCACACATTACTACCCTCAGGATTCAACGATGTCAGGTAACCAACCTTCCCAGTTAGTGTTGAAACAGGCTAGTTTGATGAAAGGTCACCAACTTGGAGAAATTAACTCTGTTTTCTCTCCCCACAAATGCTGCCTGATCTACTTGATATCTCTAAACTAAACTAATTTCTACATTCTCTTTAATTTCATGTTTCTAGCAACTGCAATACAAAGAGAAAGGAAACAAGAACAATGTTGGAATTACTAGCCTTGTTTTTCTTTTCTCTCTTCTTGTCCTCATTCATTTATCATTACACATCTTGCAGGCAGATGTCATAGGGGAATTCACAAATTCAGCCATCTTCTCTCAACAACTTTTATGTCACTCATTCTATTTTGGTCTCCACCCTATCACTAACATTCTCTGTATTATCATCGCAGCTCTTCCTTTCTGACAACTTAAAAAGTCTTGGATTTCTAATCTTTCCAACTTCTTGTGAAAGGCCATCACCCCGAAATGTTCATTTGTTCTCTCTCCACAGATGCTTTCTGACCTGTTGAGTATGTTCAACATTTTCTGTTTTTATTGCGTATTGAGAGGGCAGTTTAAAAAGCATAATTGATCCTGGGCTTCTTAAATAGAACAGTAGTAGAAAGCAGAAGGTACACAAAATTGCTGGGGAAACTCAGCGGGTGCAGCAGCATCTATGGAGCGAAGGAAATAGGCGACGTTTCGGGCCGAAACCCTTCAGTAGTAGAAAGCAAATTGGTTGTAATGCGGTAATTGTTTCTTCAAAGCTATTTAATTACAGTGATACGTGGTTGATAGTTCTCAGCGTTGCAGCTGTAGTGAAAGAGAGACAGGCAGGCAGGTGAACAGCCATGAAGGAGGAAAGACTGATGATTTAAACTGCATTTATTTTGATGCTAAAAGCTTAACAGGTGCAGCGGATGATATCAGGGCATAGACTGACTCAGGAGTCTGAGACATTATAGCCATTACAGAACCATGACCGAGAGAAGAGCAAGACTGAAGTGCCAGTGGGGTAGCACATTGGGACCAGTCAGTGGAGGAGTGCATTGGGACCAATTAATTCTCAAGTAGTTATGGAAAAGGATAGGGCTGGGCCACAGGTTAAGGTCTTATATTGGGGCAAAGCTGATTTTGGAGGCATTAGGCTAGAGCTTGCAGAAGTCGATTGAGAAAATCTGCTGGCAGGTAAGAATATGGCAGTCAAGTAGGAGGTGTTCAAAAGTGAAAAAGCAAGAGTACAAAGGCCACATGTTCCCGATAGAGTGAAGGATAAGGCTAGCAAATTAAAGAAACCTTGTTTGATGAGAGACGTTGAGGTTCTTGTCAGGAACAAAGTAGGAGGCATGTATCAGATTTAGGTAGTTGGGATCAGATTAATCCTTTTGCGGATATAAGTGTAGGAGTACACTTAAGAACGCAATCAGCAGGACAAAAAGAGGATGTGAAATGGATCTGGCAGGCAAGGTAAAAGAATGTCCAAAGAGATTCTACAGGTATATTAAGAGTGAAACAGTGGCTATGGAAAGTGTAGGTTGCTTAAGGATCAGCACAGTCATCTTTGCCTGGAGCCACAAGAGATGGGCGATATGTAATATTCATTTCTCATCCGATCATAGAAGCCAACGAATTGAAAGTTAGGAATTGTGATATGTTAGACTAACTACGAATTACCAAAAAGGAGGTATTGGAGGCTTTAGAGCACATTGATTTAGTTTAGAGATACAGCGTGGAAATAGGCCCTTCAGCCCAACGAGTCCACACTGACCATCGATCACCCGTACACTAGTTCTATGCTACTCCACATTTGCATCCTACACATTAAGGACAAACTACAGAAGCCAAATAACCTACAACTAGCATGTTTTTGGAATGTAGGAGGAAACTGAGCACCCGGATTAAACCCACACGGTCACAGGGAGAATGTAAAAACTCCACACAGACAGCACCTGTAGTCAAGATTGAACCTAGGTCCTGAACCTGAACCTAAGGCAGCAGCTCTACTGCTGTGATGCTGTGATGCAACATTAAGATGGATAAACCCTCAGAGCCTGCCCAAGTGCATACTTGGACCTTGTGGGAAGTTAGAGAAGAATTTGCAGAGACCCTGACAGAGATTTTTGTACCCACAGGTGACAGGTGAGGTTCCAGAAGACTGGAGGTTAATGGTGGACTGTGATTGAAGAAGGCGGCAATGACAAGCTAGATAAATTATCTTCTTCTTCTTCCCGCGTATGGCGTGCACAACCTAAAGTTGTAGGACAACTTGTTCTATTTGTTTGTGCACGTCAGGTTGATTGCATTAGTCGAAACAGGGTGGACCACGTGGAAGTTGCAATCTCCCACCCAGAGAAATTATAAGTTGGTGTCACTGACATCAGTGGTGGGAAAGCTTTGGAGTGGATTCCTAGTTATTCGTTTTTAAAGAACAATGATTTTTGTTCCACTCACCCACCCACTCTTTCCCTGTATTTCTGCCATGCTTTTCTCCTTCGAGAGTTTCTCCTTTACCAAATACCTGAGTAAATAATTTGGCCTAGGTGTGATTAAAGTTGTTACCTCTGATAGGGTTGCCCTCGATGTGCCAGAACGAGTATGAAATCAGAATCAGGGGCCACGGAAGGAAACATGCTGCTAATAAGCCAATGTGACAAACATGAAGCCTTTGAATCTGTTACTCAGGATTATTTTCAGTTATAAGTTTTATCAGTCAAATTGTGTGCCCTCAAAGCTGAGAAAATGAACATTACAAAGGTATGGGGGTACACAAAAATGCTGGAGAAACTCAGCGGGTGCAGCAGCATCTATGGAGCGAAGGAAATAGGCGACGTTTCGGGCCGAAACCCTGAGGGTTTCGGCCCGAAAAGTCGCCTATTTCCTTCGCTCCATAGATGCTGCTGCACCCGCTGAGTTTCTCCAGCATTTTTGTGTACCTTCGATCTTCCAGCATCTGCAGTTCCTTCTTGATTACAAAGGTATGAATCATTTTTAAATATTTCTGTGGACATCATATTATTATTGACAAATTTCTCAGAACACATGTCCTCAGTGCAGTGTCAATAATCTAAAGTAAGTCAAACACTATTGAAGGAAAAATGGATTTATTTATTAGTAGGCAATTAATGTGCAAATGAACAAAAAATAAAATATGGATTTCTCAATATACTTGGTTCGTTGCTTGAAATACATTTGGCCATAGAGGGTCATATGAATGCTAATCTTGCAGAAGCTACATTCAGAATCTATGACCTAAATACCTCATTCCCAATATATTAAAATCAGTGCACTTCGATTTTTTCCCAAGTGCAAATTCACATGTTTGAAATTGCATGCAATATACAAACAAGAGTAAATGCTACTAAACCTTATTTATCTATGCAAAACACAATCACATATTACCTGAAAGAAAGAGTGAGCTTTGAAAGTCAAACACAGAATTTCTGAGGATCAGTGTTGCATTATGATCTATCTCAATGTAATCAAAGCATTATCAGCTATTTGTCTAATCTTACCGTTGTAGTCAAAAGGGGCACTGGAATCATAAGCTTTGACCTTTGTCCTCTGACCTCTGTATCAACTATCTGACAGATGGAGTCTCAATGTCAATGACAGCAGTGCCATTGAATTAATACAAAGGATTGAGAGTAGGGTGGTGGGCGGCTTGTGGAAAGCACCTTGACCTGCTACCACACTCCAACACATGAAACATGACAGATTACAGCAGCCATTGCAATGCCTGAATAAAATATTGCAGATTGCACCCAACAGATTAGGGACATGTATTTGTTATAGGATTGGAAATACTTATTTAATCTATTTCTTGTGTTGCAAGATCAAATGGTACAGAATTTGTATTCAGAGTATTTCACAAGAGTGGATGCATAGTGTGGCCAGATTTTATGGAACTCTTTGCCTTGACTGGTGGATTCCTTAGTCAGAAGCAACAATATAAGTCAAAGAAAACCCTTGCAAGCAAGCAAAGCAGAATGGGAACCAATCTAACTATCGCTGCCAATGCCTGCACATTTCATCAGATGAATTCTTACACCCAACCACTCCTTCCAATCATAGTCTTTTTACCCATCCCGCTCAACAGTATTCAAAACGGTATTCTTGTTTGAGAGCGAAATAGCCACAGAAGACTCATGCTTTATTTGCCTGCCTCTCCTGGCAGTCAGCCAATCTATCTAGCATAACCTTTGGTCATTTCCCTGTAACTTCTGTTTGTAACCCTCACTTCCTCCGCTATGTTCCTCAGTGTGTCAAACAGCTGCTCCAAATCTTCCACGTAGTCTGAGAGGAACTGCAGCTGGACCGGAAATTACGCAATCAGCGTGACCTGTCCACTAAGCGGAAGTCACAAAATGAGCGGGACTTTTGAACCAAACACAGTTGGACCAAATAAATTATTTATTCCTTCCAAACACAGTTGGACCTAATAAAGCATTGCAGTTTCAAGCACAGGCAGGGCAGCAGGCCAAACAACTCGTGGCATTGTCATTAAGGACTAACAAAGTACACTCACTATTGCAAGTACACTCACTGTTCAGTTGATTCACAGCTTAGAATGAGAGTCGTGGCCTCTCCCTCGCGATCTTGCAGAGTGACTGAGTCACGTCCAGGCATCCGGGGTTTTATAGTCCTCCCTTCCCCCCCCCCCCCCCCCCTCAGCGGAGGAGGACTATGAGTAAGATGGCCAAAAATCATAGCGATATATGGTCGCGTTTTTTTCTAAAATCAATATACAGCGCAGACAGGAAGTGGTCAAGATGAGACTTTTAATTATATAGATATTTGCAACAATCTAGCGGATTAAGAAGTAAACCTTTATCTCCTTATCTTGTTTCTGCTTGCCCTTTTCTCTGACGTCCAGGTATTCACCAAAGACCTACCAGCCATATTTCAACCTCAAAGTTCCTTTTACTAAAAGTAATAAAGTTCCAGCTGTTTACATTACAATAAGATCAAAGGGTCAGTCATACAGCACAAAATAAAAACACTATGGACCAACATGTCTATGCTATCCATAGTGCCCCATTTAAGCTAGTCCTGTGTTTAGCCCATGTCCCTCTAAACTGTTCTTATACATGTGCATGTTTAAGTGTCTTTTAAATGTTGTTGCAGTACCTTCTTCAACTACCTCCTCTGGCAGCTTGTTCCATATACCCACCACTCTCCGAGTTAAAAAGTTGCCTCTCAATTTCCGAGTAAATCTTTCCCCTCTCACTTTAAACCTATGTCTTCTGGTTCTTGATTCCCTTACTGTGGAGAAAATAATCTTTGCATTCACCTTATCTATTCACCTAGAAAGACACAAAATGCTTTAGTAACAGAGTGTCAGGCAGAATCCCAGGAGAACTTGGATAGGTGACCTTTTGGGCCAGGACCCTTCTTCAGACTGATTGCCACAAAATGCTGGAGCAACTCAGCCGGTCAGGCAGCACAAGTCTGAAGAAGGATCCTGATCCAAAACGTCATGTATCCATGTTCTCCAGGGATGCTGCCTGACCATTATATACCAGCATTTTGTGTCTTTCATAAAAACATAGAAAGATAGAAAAATAGGTTCAGGAGTAGGCTATTCGGCCCTTCGAGCCAGCACCGCCATTCAATATGATCATGGCTGATCAACTAAAATTAGTACCCCGTTCCTGCCTTTGCTACATATCCCTAAATTCCTTTAGCCCTAAGAGCTAAATCTAACTCTCTCTTGATAAACCAGCATCTACACCTCATTTTTACTACTATCTCTTCCCCTCATAATTTTATACATCACTATAAGATTACCCTTTCGCCTCCTGTGCTCCAAGGAATAAAGTCCAGGCCTGCCCAACCTTTCCCTATAGCTCAGGGCCTCAAGTCCTGGCGACCTCGTAAATCATCTGTGCACTATTTTCACCTTAATGACATCCTCCCTATAGCAGTGACAAAAACAGTACAAAATACGCCAAATGCAGCCTCATCAACGTCTTGTGTAATTGTAATGTTAAATCCCAACTCACTACCCGGACCAATGTACCTTACTTACCATCCAATCTACCGATGACACCATTCTCAGGGAACTCTGTACTTGTACACTTAGATCTGATCTGCAACATTCCTAGGGGCCCTGCCATAAACTGTGAAGGTCCTGCTGCAAATTTTGATAACCATCTTCACTGTCTATAATACTTTAGTGTCATGTGCAAACTTACTAATTATGTCTTGCACATTCTCATCCAAATTGTTGATATTAACCACAAGCAGAAATGGGCCCAGCACCAATCCCTGAGGCATACAACCAGTCACTAGCCTCCAGTCCAAAAAAACTCACTGCAACTAAATTTGCATGTCAATCAAATTCCCTTTAAGTAAACTAAATGAGGTATTTGAGAATAAGGAAGCACTAACAACAGCTGGGTGCCTTTGAATGGCTTTGCTAAATGCTTCAGTTCAAGACATTTTTATTCAATGGGACACTTCCTCTAATGATACTAAATGACAACTCATTGTGATGAATTTGACATGCACTTTAACACTTAGTGAGATCCAAAACACTTTTGCCACAGGCTACGGAGAGTCCTGGCATAGTTTGAATAGTTCCTCTGAAGGTATGGGCATGACCAAACTCAACCCGACCGGTGTATAATGGCACAGATCAGGGTTAATGAAATCTAATAGCTGGTTCCTGTTTGGTGTTCAGCCATCAAGAATTTTAAAGGTAACATTAACTGTTCCCAATTGCACAACTTTACATTCAGTGCATTAATTGCACCCATCTAAAAAAATGTGAACATTACCTTTATCTACTTATGGAATTAATTCTTAATTCATTGCAGGACTGAATTGAGTGATGCTCTATATAGCTTACAGCCTCCCTCGTATGAATGCTGTTCAGAGGCAACAGCTCCCATTTCTCATTTGCATTAAAACAATATAACCCAAGTTACAAAATGCTCATGATTATTTCAGGGCAAATTGCCTGGCTTTGGCAACTGGATGTTGGCAGTTATATACTACTACTATAAAGCAGAGATAGCACACAAGAAATGGATAAACTCTGATCTCTAGCCACTGTGGCAAGTTATTGGAGAGTATTCTGAAGGATAAGATATATATGCATTTGGATAGACATGGGCGAGTCTTCAAATTTTTGTGCATAGGAGATTGTGTCTCACGAATCTGAGTTTTGTGAGGAGGTAACTAAATGTTGATGAGGGCAAAGCAATAGATTAAGGCAAGTCTCCAGTATGTAAAGACTGGACCATTTCCCACCCCAACCAACACTTCACACCCACTCACAGCCTGACCTCAGTCTGCAAAGACTGGGCCTTTCTACACCAACACCCCTCCAATCACCACTTCACACCCAATCACCCACATCCTCTGTGCTGCACAACATAACTTATCCAATATCAACAATAAAAATAGAGGAGGTGGAGAGGCTTTTCAGAGGACAAAAGAGCTGGAAATCTCCAGGACCTGACAATGTTTCCCCCTCTACTCTTAAGCTCTGTGCCAAACAGCTGGCACCGGTCTATACAAACATTTTTAACCAGTCCCATTGAATGGCAGGGCCCTGGGAGTGTTGTAGAGCAGAGGGGACTTTGATTATATTGGCTGCCTTTTTAAGGAAGGAGAGGCATTGATGAGCTTTCATTGATGCACTTTCTTTATGATTGCATCACACTTCTACTCTTACAAACCCTGCTCGCATTAGAGAAAAAGTAGGTTTTCTGCAGAATTACTGGAGCAAAGATAGGGTATCTTCAGAATTTTACCAGAATGCTGCCTGATTAGATGGTATTAGCTACAAGGAGAGGTTGGAATAACTTCAATTATTTTCTCTGGAATGCCAGAGGTTGAGCAGAGAGCTGACAGGAGTATATAAAGTTATGAGAGGCACAGTTACTGTAGTTTAGTGAATCAGCATGTAAGCAGGCTCTTCGGCCCATCCAGTTGACGTTGACCATTGATCACCCACCCGCTAGTTCAATGTAATCACCAGTTCTATGCCATCCCAGTTTTGCATCCTACACACTAAGGGCAATATATAGAGGCCAATTAACTTATAAACCTGCACATCTTTGGAATGTGGGAGGAAACTGGAGCAGCTGGAGAAAAACTGGAGAAAACCCCCATGTGGCCACAAGGAGAACATATAAACTGACTGACATGCAAACATGGAATGGAGGGATATGGATCATGTACTGGGAGAGGAGATTTGTTCATGTTCGTCACAGTCATTGTGGCAGAAGGACCTGTTCCTGTGCTGCACATTAAAATGTTCAAAGGTACAGCATGGAAACAGGCCCTTTGGCCCACCAAATCCACACCGACCATCGATCACCTGTTCACACTATTTCTATGTTAGCTCACTTTCTCATCCACTCCCTGGACACAAGGGGCTACTTACAGAGGCTAATTAACCTACAAACCCACACGTCTTTGGGATGAAAGAAAACCGGTGCATCTGGAAGAAATCTAGATGTTCTATGTTATACAACCCCTATCCTTCCCTTCCATCCGGCAAGACGCAACATCGTCTGTAACGTTCCCTGTGTTTAACAAGTTCCACAAAGAGACACATTTCCTCCTCCTCTCCCCTTTCAGCATTCTGAAGTGACCACTTCCTCTGTGACCACCTGGTTCCTTCTTCCATCTCCATCACCAACCACTCAATAACCAAAGATCTGTAGCCTTCTTTTGCACAAGTATTTTATTTAATTCACATGTTTAATCAATAATGTTTTATTATTAATTTTTAATGTATTATGTCATTTCTAACTGTCAATGTATGTCATGTTGTCACTTGCGGGCAGAGCACCAAGTCAAATTCCTTGTATGTGAATACTTGGCCAATAAATGTGTGGATTATGTGTGAAACGTTTTAAATTTCATGTGCGATGATCCGCTATTCCCTGGGAAACGTCTTTTCATTTTGCATTGTACAACTGTTGCTTGCAAGATGACAATAAAGGTTGATTTGATTTTGATTTGATTAAACTTATTCATTCATTATTCATTTCTCTCAGTACTTTCCCAGATAATTGCCCACGATTTAACACCTGCCATTCTACCTCTTCCCTTCCCACCATCCAGGCATGCAAGCACTCCTTCCAGTGAAGAAATCTGCACTTCTTCAAATCCAACGTGTGACCACTTTGCGGAATGCTTCCATTCATCCTGAGCTTTCAGTTGCCAATCAATTTAATTCTTCACTCCATTCTCACACTGACCTCTCTGTCTTCGGTCTCCACACTAGTCCATCAAAACCCAATATAATCCTGAAGAGCAGGACATCATTTTCCATCCAGGAATACTACAGTCCTCAAGATTCCATATTGAATCCAACAGTTCAGATAGCCTTTCCATTTTTAATATAACTGGCCAGCTCTAATGTGAGGTCAATATCCTGTATAGCTGACTCAATTTACCTCTCTCCACAGATACAAGCTGACTGTAGTTGAAACCATGGCTGCAGCAAATTCTGGCCCATTATTTTGGTCTGAAATAGTTGCTGTTTTGTGCAAATTGACCGGTGTATGCATCAATTAACAATGGCGGCTACACATTAAAGAGAAATTCATTAATTGTATGGCATTATTGGATGTCCTGAAGATGTGAAAAGAACAATATTAATTGATATTTTTTCCTGTACATATTGCGAGTTATATTTTAGTTAGTATGAAAACAATTTACAAGGGTTTCATGGTGCCTAAACATTAGAAGGCAGCAATGCTTATTCCAATTACATCAATGAGTGTAGACTGAGAAAGACTGTGTTTCTTAACTGAATTTGAAGTGATGCACCAATGAGTCGTTTACCCGTTACATTTGCCCTCTCATTGTATCCAGTGTACTCAAGCTGAAAATAGAAAACACATCCAATTACATTGAGGAGATTCTATGTACTGTTTACATTGACTCTGTCTGGATAATTTCCTGTCTGCCGTTTTAATTGGTATCTTTAGGGCACTAAACATTCTCTTGTCATTCTGAAAAATGTCAGCAGGACTTTTGCTAAGTGGACACAATTTGAAAAGAATAACAATTATCAGAAGTGATATATTGGCATCAATTTATTTTAAAGTGATGGGCCTTCCGTGTTAGGGCTTTCCCCATGTAAAATCCATTCTTATTTTCTCAAAGGTAAATTCATGGATCCATGAAAAACTTGTTCTCTGACACGGCCAGTTCGACTTTAAAAAAAAAGCCAGATCTATCTGCAGAACAGCATAGTGGCACACCATAGAGTTGTTGCCTCACAGCACCAGGAACCCAGGTTCGATTCTGACTGAAGGTGCAGTCTGCACGGAGTTTGTACGTTCTTCCTGGGACTGCGTGGGTTTTCTCTGGGTACTCCTGGTTCCTCCCACACTCCAAAGACATACAAAGAGGTTTGTAGGTTAATTGGCTACGGTAAAAAAATTGTAAATTGTCCTTAGGATAGTGCTAGTGTGTGGGGAGATCACTGGTTGGCGTGGGCTCAGTGAGTCGAAGGGCCTGTTTCAGTTCTGTATCCCTAAAAGTCTAAAAACAAAGACGCTATTCTGCTTTTTTGGAATACAAGCTAAACCAAAGGATGTAAATGTGGCTGTGAATTATAATTCAGATATTAAATTGGGGAATTGGATTGGGTTCCTTTGAACTGAACTTCATATTCAGAAGAAAGAGAAGGAAAAGCAGAATTTGATTTTTATATAGTAAATTACATTAAGTTGCAATGATGTTCACTGAGAATTGTACTGATCTGCAGAAAATTGTCATGGGGTAGTTTCACATTTTGCTGAGTGGGCAAGCAAGACTTTGATTTATATTCTTATCTGAAAACAGTACAGCCCTCCCTCCAAACCCTGACGAGCATTTCATTTGAACTCACTTTTCAATCAGGATAAAGCTCTTGAATCGGAAGACGGCCATTGTGAAACTTCTTCACTTTGCAATTGTCTACGACATGGAACTGAGGATTCTCAGTGGATTATACTTAAAACTAAGATCAATTGATTTTTGGATACGAAAGAACTCAGGTGATATGGGGATCGGGCAGGAATGTGGACGAGGATAAGATTAGCCATGAGAGGGAATGGTAAGCAGCTCTACGGTCCACCTGTTCTAATTTGTCATGATCCACAAACGTCACTAATTGAGCCACAACTGATACCTAATGCTGATAGACTGGAAATGCAATGTCTTAATAAGATAGGAGCCCAGGGTGAATATGTTGTATTTTATTCCTATTATTTATTTGGACTGTTACAGATCACATGTTGCGATTATAAATAGGAACTAATAAAATAAACATTATCATTGTAATAGGTTAAACTGCTGAATCTTAGAATGTACAGTCATTTTAAGAGACCCATTGAGACGATTTGTTACTGATTTGGACAATTCAAGACCCTCATGGGCAATATTCTAAAAATACCTTCAGTTAGAACATCACAGATCTCACATTATCCAGACACAAAGAGCTGGATGTTATAGAACTCCTGCACATTAAAAGGATGCTTTTCTTGCTCTCTTTTAAAAATAGACACACCTGACCATATTCTACCAGAATAATTCAGAAATTACATACTTGCTTATGTTACGATATTTGAAGAAATGAGTCCCTCTTGCCTGGCTTGCAATGCAACATAGCCGAATGTTGATGACCAGTATCTAGGTGATCCCTTTAAACCTTTCCTACCCATGTATCTGTCCAAATGTCTTTTAATTATTATAGTTTCTGCCTTAACCACCTCTGCCAGCTCATTCCATATGCCCATCACCATCCATGTGATAATGCTGACCCTCAGATTCCTTTTAAATCTTTCCCCTCCCATCTTAAACCTATGCCCTCTGGTTCTTGATTCACCTATTCTGCGTAAAAGACTCTGTGTGTCTACTCCATCTATCATGATCTTGAACAACTATAAGATCACCCATAAGGGGCTGTCCCACTGCGGCGACCTAATTGGCGAGTTTAGAAGAGTTTGGGAGAGTTTGAAAAAGTGTCATGTTGAAGACCTCCTTCGACTATGTGGAAGACCTCCTTCGACCTCCTTCGACTATGTTGAAGACCTCCTTCGACCTCCTTCGACTATGTTGAAGACCAGCTTCGACCTCCTTCGACTATGTTGAAGACCAGCTTCGACCTCCTTCGACTATGTTGAAGACCAGCTTCGACTAGCTTCGGGAAAATTGGACACCGAATAGTGGAGAGTGAAGATGACCTCCTTCGACCTCCCTTCGACTATGTTGAAGACTATCTACGACTACCTTCGACTGCCTTTGATTACCTTCGACTACCCTCGATTACCTACGAATAACATGCCGACCTACCACGACCTACCTCGACTAAACCTACGAGTAAAGCAAATATTGATTTTTTTCCCATGGCAACCTTTTTTTAAATCGCGGGCATTTTTCAGCATGTTGAAAAAAACGCCACGCCCTAGCTGAGGCCTCGAGTACGCGGGGACTACTCTCGAGCATGAAGGAGAGTTATAAGGACCTCCTAGGACCTTGTGTCTACCATGCTGCGAGTATGAGTCGAGGGCAAACTCTTCTGAACTCGCGGATTAGGTCGCTGCAGTGGGTCAGCCCCTTTATCCTCCTGTACTCCATGGAATAAAGTCCAAGCCTGCCCAACCTTTCCCTATAATTCAGGCTCTCAAGTCCTGGCAACATCTTCGTAAATCTTCTCTGCACTTTTTACAGCTTAACAACATCTTTCCAATAGGAGGGTGACCAAAACTGAATAAAATTATCCAAACCCGTCTATCTTGTGCAGGTCACCCCTGCCTCAGAAGAGATCTCAATGGTCCAAAAGACTGAATTCCTACCCCCTGCACCAACTCCCACATAGTCCATGCATTCATCTATCCTAAACTCCTATTCCTACCCTCACCAGCATGTGGCACTGGGAGTAATCCAGAGATCACCATGTGTGAGGTCATAAGTTTTAACCTTTTGCCTAACCTTGTATTCACTCAGCAGGACCTCAACCCTTTTCTTTCCTATATGAATTTATTATGGGGAACAAGGAAATGGCAGATGAGTTGAACAGGTACTAAGGAGGGCACAAACAATCTTCCTGATATAGTAGTGGCCAAAGGATCTCGGGTGACAGAGGAACTGAAGGAAATCCACATTAGGCTGGAAATGGTGTTGGATAGACTGATGGGACTGAAGGCTGATGAATCCCCAGGGCCTGATAGTCTGCATCCCAGGGTACTTAAGAAAGTGGCTCTAGAAATCGTGGATGCATTGGTGATCATTTTCCAATGTTCTATAGACTCAGGATCAGTTCCTGTGGATTGGAGGGTAGCTAATGTTATCCCACTTTTTAAGAAAGACGGGAGAGAGAAAACAGGGAATTATAGACCAGTTAGCCTGACATCGGTGGTGGGGAAGATGCTGGAGTCAATTATAAAAGATGAGATAGCCGCACATTTGGATAGCAGTAATCGGTCCGTCAGCATGGATTTACGAAGGGGAAATCATGCTTGACTAATCTTCTGGAACTTTGTGAAGATGTAACTAGGAAAATGGACAAGGGAGAGCCAGTGGATGTAGTGTATCTGGACTTTCAGAAAGCATTTGATAAGGTCCTACATAGGAGATTAGTGGGCAAAATTAGGGCACATGGTATTGGGGGTAGAGTGCTGACATGGATAGAGAAGTGGTTGGCAGACAGGAAACAAAGAGTAGGGATTAACGGCAGGCAGTGACTAGTAGGGTACCGCAAGTCTCGGTGCTGGGACTGCAGCTATTTACAATGTACATCAATGATTTGGATGAGGGGATTCAAAGTAACATTAGCAAATTTGCAGATGGCACAAAGCTGGGTGGCAGTGTGAACTGTGAGGAGGATGCTATGAGAATGCAGGGTGACTTGGACAGGTTGGGGGAGTGGGAAGATGCATGACAGATGAAGTTAAATGCGAGGTTATCCACTTTGGTAGCAAAAACAGGAATGCAGATTACTATCTAAATGGCGTCAAGTTGGGAAAAGGGGAAGTACAACAGGATCTGGGGGTCCTTGTACATCAGTCTATGAAAGTAAGCATGCAGGTGCAGCAGGCAGTGAAGAAAGCGAAAGGGATGTTGGCATTTATAACAAGAGGAATCGAATATAGGAGCAAAGAGGTCCTTCTGCAGTTGTACAGAGCCCTAGTGAGACCACACCTGGAGTTTTGGTCCCCTAATTTGAGGAATGACATTCTTGCTATTGAGGGAGTGCAGCATATGTTTACAAGGTTAATTCCCGGGATGGCAGGACTGTCTTATGCTGAGAGAATGGAGCAGCTGGGCTTGTACACTATGGAGTTTAGAAGGATGAGAGGATATCTCATTGAAACATATAAGATTGTTAAGGGCTTGGACACGCTAGAGGCAGGAAACATGTTCCCGATGTTGGGGGAGTCCAGAACCAGGGGCCACAGTTTAAGAATAAGGAGTAAGCCATTTAGAACGGAGATGAGGAAACACTTTTTCTCACAGAGAGTGGTGAGTCTGTGGAGTTCTCTGCCTCAGAGGGCAGTGGAGGCAGGTTCTCTGGATGCTTACAAGAGAGAGCTAGATAGGGCTCTTAAAAATAGCGGAGTCAGGGTATATGGGGAGAAGGCAGGAACGAGGTACTGATTGGGGATGATCACAATGAATGGCGGTGCTGGCTCGAAGGGCCAAATGGCCTACTCCTGCACCTATTGTCTATTGTCTGTATCATTTTTGCCAAATAGCACAACGACTTCTGCCTGGTCATCCATCCCATTGTGAATGTTCTGCAACTGCTCTGAGTCATCCTGAACTCTGGCACCACAGGGGCCACACACCATCCTGGAGTTCCATTTGAGGCCACATTATGGATAATTGGGATTTGGATAATCTGCCATTTTGGTTGACAAAAATTATAATTTCAAAACTGATAATGTGCTATTTTTTCATCTTTCATCAAATCTTTTAGAGAGGAAAAACCCCCCACAGCCTGTTCGACTGAACAGGACAGTTGAAGGGAAGTGTCTGATGAAATCTGTAAGAAGACATCCAAACAGAACTGAGAGTGTGTTTGTGAGTGAAGATCGGTTGGCGGCGCGACTCACCCGTTGCAGCGGCCCCTACAGCCTGTCTGTCTTTTTTTTATTTTTTGTCTAGTTAAATGTAGTGTTGGTGTTTTTTGATACTGGTTTTAAATGTGTATATGTGGGGGGCGGGGCAGGGGGAAACTGTTTAAATCTCTCCCCTGTCCGGGAGACCCGACCTTTTCCCTGTCGGGTCTCCGTTGTCGTTGGGTCCTAGCACCGTGGAGCGGCCTCCAGCCTGAACGACCCGGGGGCTCGGGAGACTGCGGAGCTGCGGACTACTCACCATCACCATGCTGGCCGGCCTCGGAGCGTGGGGAGCGGTGGTGACTCGCTGCTGCGACTCGACTCCTGGGGCTCGGAGGCTCCAGCACCGCAGCCGCAGGTCCGGTGGACTGTCGGGACATCGGGAGCTCGCGGGTCCGGGGGGAGAGAGAGACCGCTTCCCGGAGCTCCCGCAACGCGACTTTACCAGCCCGTGTCGCGGGGTTGGAACGACCCGGAGCGGGGACGTACATCGCCCGGCGCGGCTTCATGGCCGTGGGACATTACAGTGCCCTCCGGGGGCTCCAACTTCGAGACTTCTAGACCGGGAGCGGGGCCGTAAATCGCCCGGCACGGCCTAAAATGGCCGTGGGACTTATCATCGCCCGCCATGGGCTTGGATATCGGGAGAGACATGGAGAACAGGGGAGAGAAAAGACTTTGCCTTCCATCACAGTGGGTCCACTGTGATGGATGTTTGTGTGAACTAAATTGTGTGTACATCTAGGAATTGTCTTTGTTTGTATGGCTGTGGAAACAGAATTTCGTTTGAGCCTCACTGAGGCTCAAATGACAATAAATTGTATTGTATTGTATTGTATTGTATTGTATTGTATTGTATTGTATTGTAAAAAAGCGTGCCTAGGGAAGTGTGCAGGAGAGAGTGTGCAGGAAAAAGATAGAGTTGGTAAGTGAACTAATGAACATGCTTATATGGGGCTCATGTTGTTGACCTCCTCATGGTGAGCCCTGTCAACTGACCTCAGTCTGGCGAACGACAACAGAGACAGCAGCAGCGCCGCAGCTTGGCGCTAACCCGGAGCATGCGCCCTATTTTAGGGCGGGCACCTACAGTTGTCGAACCGGATGGCATCACCCTGCTGCAGACTTCTGCTGCCTCAAATGCAAGAAGAACAACATGCTTATATGTATGTATGTATGCACCTGCTCTTCAAGGCCTGTAACTTACACCAGCTTACATCATTTGGCAAAGAGAGATCCCTCTGTATTTAACACTTATTCAAACAAGTATGTGTACTTCTTTTGTCAGCACGTGGACTGTTCAATGTTCATTATCCTGAGCTCACCCATTACTTCCTCTATCCTCACTAGTGTTTTATTGTCACATGTCCCAGATAGGACGATGACATTCTTCTCGCTGCAGCACAACAGAATATGTAAACATGGTACATAACGTGAGAAGAAGAAAAAAAATTCAGTGAGTGTATACACATGCACACATACTCAATAAATAATAAACATAGTGCAATAATTATGATAGTCTGTTGCAGTTCAGAGCTCATTTGTAGTCGTGTTTAATAGCCTGATGGCTGTAGGGAAGAAGCTGTTCCTGAACCTGGATGTTACAGTTTTCAGGTTCCTGTGCCTTCTTCCCAATGACAATGGTGAAATGAGTGTGTGGCCAGGATGGTGTGGGTCTTTGATGATGTTGACTGCCTTTTTGAGGCAGCGACTTCGATAGATCCCTTCGATGGTGGGGAGGTCAGAGCCGGTGATGGACTTGGTGATGGGCAGTGGTCACAACTTTTTTCCACTCCTGGACGTTCAAGTTGCCGAACCAGGCCACGATAGGAAAGATGTCAACAAAATAGAGAGAGTACAGAGGAGATTTACTAGAATGTTGCCTGGGTTTCAACAACTAAGTTACAGAGAAAGGTTGAATAAGTTAGGTCTTTATTTTATGGAGCACAGAAGGTTAAGGGGGGACTTGATAGAGGTCTTTAAAATGATGAGAGGGATAGACAGAGTTGATGTGGACAAGCTTTTCCCTTTGAGAATAGGGAAGATTCAAACAAGAGGACATGACTTCAGAATTAAGGGACAGAAGTTTAGGGGTAACATGAGGGGGAACTTCTTTACTCAGAGAGTGGTAGCGGTGTGGAATGAGCTTCCAGTGGAAGTGGTGGAGGCAGGTTCGTTGGTATCATTTAAAAATAAATTGGATAGGCATATGGATGAGAAGGGAATGGAGGGTTATGGTATGAGTGCAGGCAGGTGGGACTAAGGGAAAATAATTGTTCGGCACGGACTTGTAGGGCCGAGATGGCCTGTTTCCGTGCTGTAATTGTTATATGGTTATATGGTTATATGATGCAACCAGTCAGTATGCTCTCTACTGTGCACCTGTACAAGTTCTGGAGAATCCTCTTTGACATACCAAATCTCCGTAATCTTCTCAGGAAGTAGAGTCACTGATGTGCCTTCTTTATAATTGCATCGGTGCTGGGTCCAGGAAAGATCTTCGGAAATATGCATGCCCAGGAATTTGACTTTTTTGACCCTCTCCACTATCGTCCCATGGATGTAAACAGGATTGTGGGTCCTCATCCTTCCCCTACCAAAGTCCACAATCAGTTATTTGGTTTTTCTGCTGTTGAGAGCCAGGTTGTTGTGCTTTCACCATTTGGTCAATCGGTCGATCTCACTTCTACACTTATCTAATGAACTATTCCTACTTATCTTAGATTCCTTATGATCCAGGATTGAACTCCTTTAATGAAGGAACATAATTGCACAAACATTTCTGATGAACTGTAGCTTTAGACTGTAACTGAAAACTTAAGGATCTCTTCCTCTCCGTATACAACCGCACAGGAAGAGAGCTTTGCAAATAACATCTGTCAGCATATTAAGCATTCAAATAAACAAGTTCCCCGGAAGAAAGGTACAACATGAAGATCAAAGGCCCTTTACACCATTAAAAGATGATCATATAACACCTTCAATCAATCCTTTCAAAAGCATTCTTGTGTTGTAAAGGTGATGTCTCTACATTGTCTTGCAATAAACAATTGTATTTGTGAATATAAACACATCAGCGTCTTTCATGAGTGTTTATCTGGTATTAATGTTCACTAATTAAAGAGCAAGGTAAAAGGAGAGATATCTACACCCCTGTCTGATAAGAATCCAGCCATCTGGAAAAACAAGCATTTAGATTGTAACAAGATATTGAGTGTATTGGAAGGAGTAACAAATAAAACTAAAGAGAACAAGAGCCCCTGAGGGTCATTCGCACTTCTCTGGAACATTAATGGGATGAGATTGGCTCAATTTTTAACTGGCTTTAAACACAGGTTGTAAACAGAATGGCTCAAGAGGTTTTCAAATTGAGTTCTAACCTACAGCTTCAAAGATTTAGTGGTAGCTATGGGCTTGATGGGTTTCAATATCTGCCGCACTTCATCAATCTAACAAGTTTACTTTGATGTTATTATTGGTCGTGTTAGAATGGGTGCCACAAAAGACACCAAGTGCTGGAGTAATTCAGCGGGTCATGCAGCATCTCTAGAGAATATGGAAAGGTGACGTTTAGGGTTGGGATTGGTTTACAAAAAAAAAGACAAAGTGCTGGAGTTCCTTAGCTGGACAAAGGCAGCACAAAGTGCTACAGTAACTCAGCGAGACCAAAAAAAAACCCCACAAAGTGCTGGCCACATCCAACAACTGCAATTCCTGGTTTCTGCATCTGGCACAGATATACAGATTGAAAAAGAAAAGCATGAAGATGTGTTTTATAATCCGTGTGACAAGGTAGGGCATATAAATGAATGTGTGCAATGTCACAAAAACAGACATTGCATAGATGAAAATCCTGTTAAGCAATGTTTTGCATGTTTCTGGGAGTGTTAATGCTAATCATTATTATTATGTGGTAATTTTGGTGCCAGATTTTTACTATGCTAGTCCAAATAATATTAGTCTTATACAGACACTGCAAAGGCCAGCTTTAATTATTTTTGTAGACCAAAGTGAATGCTTTTTAAAAGATCAATAATTATATACCTGCATTCATAGGCAGATTGTTGCACACCACTCAATGCAATTACAGCTCACTGCATTAAGTTTTGGCTGTTCTTTGTATCTTCAAACACTTTGCTGGTACCAAAAATGGCTTGGCATAATTCATGGAGTAAGTCAACAGGTTATGCAAAAGGTTTCTTCTAGGCACTTCAGGCATCCATATGCACCAGGTCACTCACTCGAATACCCAGTCTCAGTTCAATTCCAGCATGCATCATAAGAACATAACAACTTAGAATAGAATAGAATAGAATAGAATAGTTTCTTTATTGTCATTGTAACATGAACCATGTACAACGAAATTGTAAAATGTCAGCCAGTCAGTGCACCATTCAAACATTTCTAAAAGCTAACGATACATACAAGGTAAAATATTTAAAAAAGATAAACAACTAAAGGGATAGGATTCCTTGATAAAGGAATAGGCTATTCGCCCCGACCTGCCTGCTCTGCTATTTAATAAGATCATGACTGGTCTATTACCTCGGTGTCACTTTCTGCACTAACTTCATATCCCTCAATTCTCTTCATATTAAACAATATCAGTTGCTAATCATTTTGAATCAAATTCAGCATCTGAGCCTCCAAAGCCTCGCGAGTAGAGAATTCCACTTCCTGGGTGAATTGATTTTTCAGCTTTTTTCCCTCCTTTTGAGACTTTAACCCTTGATTTTCAGCGCACCCTAGCCAGGAAAAACATCACTCGTATATCGCTGATGTTTCTGCACCCCATTTCTCTCATCACTGATGATTTCAGCAATAGGATAGTCATGATGCCACCTGCTCCACATCTCATTTATTTCACCTTTATGTCACATGAAAAGGCAGAGAAAACATGGATATTTGCCTGCAGTTTAGCAAGTCATGGGCGTTCAGAGATAGCACTCCCGTACTAAGGGTAAATTGTTGCCGAGTGCACGTAAGTGTAGCTCTGGCTTTATGTCTGGGTGGCGGCTTTAAACAGAGCATCTCTCTTCTGCAGTAGATGTAATCCAAAATTCTTTGAGTGTCCTTGTCAATACATTTAGGTACACACTCCCTGCCCTCTGGTGAGACAGTGAGCAGTAATCTCTCGTAGGAAGTGTGCAGGTGGCTTTGTGATTGTGCCTTTAGGGGCTTGCTTACGAGCGCAACACAGTTGTCTGTTCAAGCAGTGAAAAATTCAAACAATAATCCCAGATGCACTTGAACCAGAGTGGTCTAATAATGGATTTCTGGAGAATGAAAGGTGGTATTAAAGCAAAATAAAAGATTGAATCATTCCAGAAAATAACAACGTACTTAAGGATTTGGTGAGTTTTAGAAGTCAGTAAAGGATGACCAAGGGAAAATATTGGTATTGGTATTGAGTTGTTATTATGACACAGTGAAAAACGTTATTTGCTAGCTATTCAGTCAAATAATACTACCGATGAGTACAATCACGCCAGACTCAAGTACACCAGGATGCTCAAATAGAGCACGGAATATAGCGGTACAGCTTTATGCAATAGTTACAAAGAAAATGAAGGTAAAGAAAAAAATCTATGGGCCACATCGAGGTAGGTTGGGAGATCAGATTTTTACCCTTACCTTATGGGAAGGACAATTCAGTAGTTTGAGAAGATGGGAGAATAGGGAGAGAATGGGGTGTAAATGCCCTTGATTATGTTGTTTCTTTCCCAAGGCAGCATGAAGAGTTGATGTGGGGGGAGAGGCTGCTTTTGTAATCGACTGGGGTATAGCCACAACTCTAATTTCTAGCAGTGTTGAGAAAAGTTATAGCAAAACCAAGATGTGTTGCATCCCAATAGGATGCTTACAACGGAGACACAAGAAACTGCAGCTGATGGAATCTTTGATTTAAAAAATGCTATAGTAACTTAGTCGGTCAGGCAGCATTTTTAGTGGTGTTGGTATTAAGGTCCCTGTAGATTGGTTTATACATGAAAGCCAACCATAGTAGAATAGCATCACTAACCCCACACTACTATATGATTCATACTAACACCCACTTCCTAAACTGCTCAGTCTTGGAAGTGGTCATGATGTACTAACAACCAACGACCTGCTGTACCATTATAATATGGGTACTGATTAAAGATGATCTTGAACTTCAGATTGTGGACTTTAAATATTTACAGTCCCCAATTTGAAAACAACTCAGAAGGGTCCCATCCCGAAACATCCACTATTCACTTCTACCAACGATGCTGCCTGACCCGTTGCCTTCCTCGAGCACCTTGAGTTTTACCCAATATGATGCTTTCCACATAACAACTGTAGTAATTGGTAAAAGTTGCTGGAGACGTGCTGAACTTCCTTCACCTTCAGCAGAAATATAGGTATGGTGTGCTTTCTTGGCTATAACTCTAATGCGGTTGGACCAGGACAAATTGTTGGTGATAGTCGGAATATGAAGCACTCAATCATCTCCACTTTGACATCATTGATACTCAGGGACATGTATACCACGTAATTTCCTGAAGTCAATAACTAGCTCCTTCATCTTGCTGACACTGAGAGCGAGGGTGTCATCTTAACACCATGTTACTAAGTTCTCTTTCTTCTTCCTGCACACTGAATCATCATTTTTTTAGATTTGGCACAATACTGTAGTCGTCTGCAAACTTTTAAATAGAGTTAGAGCAGAATTTGGCCCGAGTGCACAGAGTACAGTGAGAGGCCAAGAATACATCCATGCGTGGCTCCCTTCTTGAGATTCATCATGGAGAAGGTTTTATCGCCCATCGTCACCGCTTGTGGTCCATGGGTCAGGAGGTTAAGGATCCAATGACAGAGGGGGTTTCTGACTCCTTGGTCCAGGAGTGGAGACATACGTTTAGTTGGGATTATGACAGAGACATAGGTACAAGGTGAGGGGGAAAAGATTTAATAGGATCCCGAGGGGCAACGTTTTCTTACACAAAAGGTGGTAGATATATGGAACGAGCTGCTGGAGTTGGTAGTTGAGGCAAGGTATCGTCACAACATTTAAGAAACATTTAGACAGGTACATGGATAGGATAGATTGAGGGATATGTGCCGAGTTCCTCATGATACTGGATATCAGAATCACGGGATTGCTGTCATTAGGGCATGTTTCCTTGACACTGGTATGATAATCTTAAAGCAGGTGGGAACCTCAAATGGAGCGGGGAGAGGTTAAAAATGGCTGTGAATACTCCTGCCATGGTTCCACGAGAGGTTGTTGGACAGTTGACATTCCACAGACCTTCTGTTCAGCGAGCATAGAATATATTGAGCACATCAGGGTGGAACATGTTATTGCCAGCGATAATTGCAGACTTCACTTTGTAGCCCATTATAGCATGCAGGTCTTGCAACAATCGACGGGCATACATGTGGCTATCCTGGGACTCTAGGCTGGTCCAGAATTCACTCTTGTGCCATCTTTCATGGTTTTCCAAAGGTTGTATATAGATTTCCTGTACTGCTTGACTAAGACAATAGGCAAAAGCCAAAGGTGCAGTAGTAGGCTATTCGGCCCTTCGAGCCAGCACTGCCATTCAATTGGATCGTGGCTGGCATCCCCAATCAGTATCCCGTTCCTGCCTTCTCCCCATATCCCCTGACTCCACTATCTTTAAGAGCCTTATCTAGCTCTCTATTGAAAGTATCCAGAGAACCGGCCTCCACCGCCCTCAGAGGCAGATAATTCCACAGACTCACAACTCTGTGAGAAAAAGTGTTTCCTCGTCTCAGTTCTAAATGGCTTACCCCTTATTCTTAAACTCTGGCTCCTGGTTCTGGACTCCCCCAACATCGGGAACATGTTTCCTGCCTCTAGCGTGTCCGTGTCCAAACTCTTAATAATCTCATGTTTCAATAAGATACCCTCTCATCCTTCTAAATTCCAGAGTATACAAGCCCAGCCGCCAAATTCTCTCAGCATATGACAGTCCCGCCATCCTGGGAATTAACCTTGTAAACCTACTCTGCACTCCCTCAATAGCAAGAATGTCCTTCCTCAAATTAGGGGACCAAAACTGCACACAATACTCCAGGTGTGGTCTCACTACGGCCCTGTACAACTACAGAAGACTTGAATGCTACAGACTTAGACGTTACCCAGGAATGGACCTCACAGTTCATCCATTGTTTCCCGGTAGGGAAATACATATTTTGTCTTTAAAATATGCTGTTTCAGTAACATGAAAAATAAAAATGAACTGCAAGAGATTTTATAATTTTTGTAAAAAGGATAAAGAATAGCAAAAGAAATGGGGGTCACTTACAGACCATATAAGATCATTTAATGGCAATAAATAAATGGCAGAAGAATCAAACAAACCCATCCAGGACAGCAAGGTGGTGCAGCTCATAACGGTGCTGACCCACAGCGCCAGAGACAAGTGTATGATCCCGTCCTCGGAGGCGTCCGTGTGGAGTTCGCACATTCTCTGTAACTGCTTGGGTTTCCTTTGGAAGGGAGGTTTCCTCCAGCAGCTCCAGTAGTTTTCTCCCACATCCCAAAGATGTGCAGATTTGGCCTCTGTAAATTGTCCCTAGTGTGCGGGGAGTGAATGAAAAAGTATGGTTGGTATGGACTCGGTGGGCCGAATGGCCTCTTTCCATGCTATGTCTCTAACCTCTAAAGTAAATACTTTGTCTTTCCGAACAGAATTAAACACAAGAAATACCAAAACTTGGGGTTCAATGCAAATGAGGAAATATAAAGAGTTAGTCCTGTTAAAAAAACAAAACTAATTGAGGAGTTAATGAATATGAAAAGTGCCAGATATCTGTGTTTATTATATCTTACATAAGGGGTGGATATAGAGATAGAGGATACATTGGTCACTGTTTTTCAATATCCCTTTGATTCTGGAATGATTCCTGGACTATGGCTGGTGGCAAATGTAACACATTATGTAGGAAAGGATGGACAGAAAAAAAAAAACATGGAAAATGCTGAAATCTTTAATGATGTAAACATAGAACACCTAGAAAGGAATTATAGGAATAAGCACTAACTTATTTAGCTAACCTGTTGAAGTTCTTTGAGAATGCGAATAGTAAGACAGTATGGGGGAGGCAGTGGAGAATGTTTATTTAGATTTTCAAAAGGTTTTCAAAATACCCTAATTTGGAGGTTGGTAAGCAGGGTTAGAGCAGATAGAAGCATAGGTAATATGGATCGAGAATTGGCTTTACCACCGACTACCTATGCACACTAGTTCCATGTTATCCCACGTTCCAATCCACTCTCAGCACACTAGGGGCAATTTTCCTTGGCCAATTAACCTACAAATCCACACAGTTTTTGTGATGTGGGAGGAAACTGCAGCATCTGGATGATACCTACACAGTCACAAGGCGAATGTGCAAACTCCACACAGATAGCACCCAAATTCAGGATTGAAGCTGGGTTTCTGGTGCTGTGAGGCAGCAACTCTACCCTCTGCGCCATCTTGCTGCTCAAATGCACACGGGCCAGAAAGGACTGATTCCATGCAAGTTGTTCAATGCTGGTCAGTGGACACGGTTGCGTCAGTGGACTAGTCCATATTCAGGGAATCAACATTCATACTGCTGGGTTATAAGCTACCCAAACTGAAGATATGGTGCTGTTCCTCCAATTTGTTTGTGGCCTCACTCTGGCAATGGACAAGCTCAGGATAGTATTTAAGATTTGGAGATAATTCACTGTTATTTCAACACCATTCATTTACTGCCCCTTCGTCCTTTGCACGCACAAGTAAATAACCTAAAATTACAATTCTACATACCTAATAGTAAGGTTATGGGATCCATGTAAGGATTTTCAGTGATCCTATTGTTAATCTTTATTTCCAATAATGCAGCCAAACCAATTTCCCATCTAATAGCTTGCAACTGATAACCGAGGCCAGGGCATAACAATTATTTTGCAGTCTAATGTTGTGGAATGTTGTGTGCAGTTCTGGTCAATTAGCTACAGATATGATCTTAGAAGTTTGAAAAGGTACAGAAAAGATTTAGAAGGATTTTGCTGGTACTGGGTTATATCAAAAGGCTGGATAGGATGAAGATGTGAAGAAAGTAGAGGGGCGATCATAGAGAGGTATATAAAATCATGAATGCAATAGACAAGGCAGATGTTCAGTCTTTCTTCTAAGGTAAAGGAGACTAAAACTAGAGGGCATCCTGTAAGTTTAAAGTGAGAGTAGAAAGATTTAAAAGGGACCCAAGGGTGTATTTTTTTTTTATACAAAGATGGTAACGGATACATAGAAAAAGCTGCTGGAGGAAGTGGCAAAACATGGTATGTCTACAATGTTTAAAAGACATTGAGACGGGGACTTACTTTAAACCTCAGTTCTGTCCATGTTTGATGAATTCAATATTGCCCTCAATATTTCTTGGCTGATATTCACTTTCCACTCCAATTTCAATATTCCCCTTTAAGTGATGCAACCTAGCTTTGAGCAAAATCAACTGAATAATCGATACAATTATTTTGGAAAATCTGCAGTAGACTGTTGCTCAAATGAATAACTACGCAATTCACAATCTCTATATCACACTCAATCAAAATGGTGTAACTGTGCATTTTGATCATCAATTGTTTTCATAGGTTATCACTTTTTGTTCATATGGTCTCTAAAAATATTCACATTTCTGCAAGCCTGAAACTGGAGGGAAAGAAGATCTGAAGAAGGGTTTCGGCCCGAAACGTCGCCTATTTCCTTCGCTCCATAGATGCTGCTGCACCCGCTAAGTTTCTCCAGCATTTTTGTGTACCTTCGATCTTCCAGCATCTGCAGTTCCTTCTTGATCACAGATAGACCACTGTCATTGAAAATGAGCCTCCACAGCTAGAGGGCAGCAAAGACTAACATGGGGACTCCAAAAAAAATAATTCAGAAGCTGAATTCTTGAGCAAAAAAACATGCTGCTGGAGGAACTTAGCAGGTCAGGTAACATCTGTGGAGGGAAGTGGACAGACGGCGTTTCATGTCGGCAACGAAAAAAGGACCCGACCCGAAACATCAGCTGTACATATCCCCCCCCACAATGTTCAACAGCAGATGTGGATTGTCAGGAGCACAGAAAGATAATGATTTCTACCTTACCATTCCTGGGGTATCCACTATTGTAGATTACAATGTTTATGAAATCTGGAGAATTGAAGATGGGAAGGAAAAAAGGAGCCAATGTCAATAACTAGGGGCTATGCTTAGATTTAACAATACATAGTCAATAACAATCTGCCAATATTTACTTTCCAATTGTCATTCAGCAGCGACTGATGGAAGTGTACGTTAATAGGGCAAGATCACACTGCCTACAATTTATGCTATTGTTGAATGATCATTAATTAGCAAGTCTCACAGCCATTACTCACACAAGAAATTGTTTAAATGATCAGTTCCACTGAGTGTTCTAAAACTGATCCACTGAACTACCTCTAAGTAAGGCACATCGGGCAGCAAAATATTGGATCATAGGACTGTACAAGTTAATTGATTTGTTCAAATTACTGAACAGATAGCATTTTGCTTAAAATACTGCAATTATTTTCTTTCCAGTTTGCAGAGATTTGAAATGCCTGGAGTTAATACAGTACATTACAGCGCTTCCAAAATTTGTTTTTTAAAGCTATTCGAGATGTCCTGAAATCACGAAAGGAGTAATAACCAACATTTCTGTCTTTACCAAGTCCTTTGTTAATTTCCCGTTTATAGCTGTAATTATTATTATGCTCCATTCATATGGATGAGCCAAGAAAAACAAATCCATAAGAGTCTGAAGAAGGGTTTCGGCCCGAAACTTTACCTATTTCCTTCGCTCCATAGATGCTGCTGCACCCGCTGAGTTTCTCCAGCATTTTTGTGTACCTCCATAAGAGTTAGATCATTTATGGGTAAAGGACCAGAGATCTTTGACACTCAAGTTTTGTAATTGTTTAGTTTAGTTTATTATTGTCATGTGAATCAAAGTACAATGAAAAGCTTGTTTGCATGCTATCCAGTCAAAGAAAAGACAGTACATGACACAATCAAGTTGTCCCCAGTGCACAGATAAAGGATCAAGTGCAACATGTAGTGCAAGATATAACATAGAAGTCCAATAAAGTCTGAATTAAAGATCGTTCAAAGGTCTCCAATGCGGTAAACGGGAGGTCAGGACTGCACTATGGCCGATGAGAGGATTTTGTAAGAGAAGAAAGAGTTCCTGAATTTGGAGGAGTGTTTTCAAACTTCTGCACATCTCACCCGATGGGAGTGTGGGAATGAGACTGGTCCTTGATTATGCAGGCAGCTTTGAGTGGTTATGCTGGGACTCAGTTTGTCCCAGCATTGTCCCTTGGCATTCCTGATGACATTCTTGGTGAACATTCCTGATGGTAATCCCGGTTAACATTCTTGTATGTACAAGGCACTGTTGAGGCCACAGCTGGAATATTGTGTTCTGTTTTGGTCTTCCTGCTGTAGGAAAAATGGTGCTAAGCTGGAAAGAGTGCAGAGAAGATTCTAAATAATATTGCCAGGACTTAAGGACCTGAGCAACAGGGAGAAGTTGGGCAGCCTTGGACTATATTCCTTGAAGCACAGGAGGATCGGAGGTGATCTAACAGAGACGTACAAGATCATGAGGGGAATAGATAGGGAAGATGATTTTTTTTGATTTTTTACCCAGAGTAGGGGAAATCAAGAACCAGGGAACAACATTACTTAAATGTTTTGCGATAGTACCTGCCTCAACTACCTCCACTGGCAGCTCGTTCCATACACCTATGTGAAAAAGTTACCCCTCTTGATTCCTATTAAATTCCCCCCCTCACCAGATGTTATCTGTTTCTCGATTCCCCTACTCTGGGCAAGAGACTACATCTACCCAATCTATTCCCTTCATCATAAAATCACCCATTATCCTCCTGCGATCCAAGGAATAGAGTCTTAGCCTGATCAACCTTTCCCTATAGCTCAGCCCCTCGAGTCCTGGCAACTTCCTCGTAAATCTTCTCTGCACCATTTCCAGCTTAACAACGTCCTTCCTATAACAGGGCGACCAAAACGGAACACAATACTCCAAATGTAGCCTCACTTAACCGTGACATAACATCTCAACTTCTATACTCAATACGCTGACTGGTGAAGCCCATCATACAAAAGCCTTTTTGACTATTATATCCACCGGTGACACCACTTTTAGGCAAGCAAGTACCTGCATTCCTAAATCCCTCCAATCAACAGAACTCCCCAGGGCCCTGCTATTCACTGACAGTCCTGCTCAGATTTGAATTCCCAAAATGCAATACCTCACACTTATCTGCATTAAACTCCATTAACCATTCATCTGTTTAATTTTTGATAACTATCTTCACTCAGTACAATATCACACACTTCAGTGTCATACTGATTCCTGGGATGTCAGGACTTTCATATGAAGAAAGACTGGATAGACTCGGCTTGTACTCGCTAGAATTTAGAAGATTGAGGGGGGATCTAATAGAAACTTACAAAATTCTTAAGGGGTTGGACAGGCTAGATGCAGGAAGATTGTTCCCGATGTTGGGGAAGTCCAGAACAAGGGGTCACAGCTTAAGGATAAGGGGGAAATCTTTTAGGACCGAGATGAGAAAAACATTTTTCACACAGAGATTGGTGAATCTCTGGAATTCTCTGCCACAGAAGGTAGTTGAGGCCAGTTCATTGGCGAGATTTAAGAGGGAGTTAGATGTGGCCCTTGTGGCTAAAGGGATCAGGGGGTATGGAGAGAAGGCAGGTACAGGATACTGAGTTGGATGATCAGCCATGATCATATTGAATGGCGGTGCAGGCTCGAAGGGCCGAATGGCCTACTCCTGCACCTATTTTCTATGTTTCTATATTCAGACTTGCATTGTGCTTTGTAGATTCCCACACAAATCACTGATATAAACCTAAAATACCATTGATCTCAACACTGATCTGGTGGCAAACTACTAGGCACAGGCCATCAGGCAGAACCTTATCAAATGCCTTCCTGATGTCCATGTAGACATCTATGGCATTGCCCTCAACCTTTGCCTACTTCTTCAAAATACTCAGATTCAGAAGACAATTTCCCACGTCTATCTAAATGCATACATCTTATCCCTCAGAATCTTTTCCCTAACTTGCCTACCACAGATAGTTCCCAGGCAGCCCTCATTTAATAGAAGCACAACATTAGTCGCCTTCTAGTCATCTGTGTGTAATGATAATGAATATATCTCAGCCATCTCCTACAATTTCTTCTCCAGCTTCCCATAATGTCCTCCAATAAATTTGATCAGGTATGTAAGATTTATCTACTTTCATACTTCTTACGGTGTCTTGCACCTCTTCGACCATAATAGGTCTGTCCTCAAGACAACTCAATTAACTGTACCAAGTTTCTCAGTCCATGGATTTAAAAACAGAAAAGTACTCATTGAAGACTTTGCCCATTTCCTGCAACTCCACGCAGAGGTGACCATTTTGGCTCCAAGGGGCACAATTCCCTCTTTCCATTAATGTACATCAAAACTCTTTGGATTTTCCTTAATATTAGTCAAGACTTGACATTACTTGCCAGAACTCTCCCTTGCCTCCTTTTTGCCCTCCTGACTCCCTTTTATGCCCCTGTCCCACTTAGGAAACCTGAACCGAAACCTCTGGAGACTTTGTGCCCCACCCAAGGTTTCCATGCGGTTCCCGGAGGTTTTTGTCAGTCTTCCTACCTGCTTCCACTACCTGCAACCTCCGGCAACCACCTGCAACCTCCGGGAACTGCACGGAAACCTTGGGTGGGGCGCAAAGTCTCCAGAGGTTTCCGTTCAGGTTTCCCGAGTGGGACAGGGACATAATGCTCTGAAGGATACTTCAAAGCTCCTCTGAGGATACACTTGATCCCAGCTACCTATATCTGCCCCGTGTCTTTCTTGACCAGAGCATCAATTTCTCTCATCATCCAGGCTTCCTTACTCCCATGTGCATTGCCCTCTAGCAGGAACATGCATGCCCTGAACACATGTCAGCATACTTTAAAAGCATCCCGTATTTCCAACATTCCGTTGCCCACAATCTACTCCACACAATTTTAGCAAGTCCCTGTCTAATACCATGTTGGCCTTGGTCCCATCCAGAATTTTAACTTGGATGAAAAATCATAGTACTTTAGTCTGAGACAGTTGAAAATATGTCTGCCAATTGTGAATGTTTAAAATTACAGATAGACAAGAGGCAAGAATTGGAGGTGGTTGTGCAGAGAAACGCAAAGGCAAGGTTAAATAATTATTTGAAAATAACAGTAAGTATTTTTAAATAGATGCATCACTTTACCAGGAACTAATATTGGTTAATAAGTGAAACTTAGTGCATCTTAAGATATTGTCAAAGATGTGAATGTGTTCAAGATTATTTAGTGACTATTTGGAAATGAAGTGATGGATTAGGATTTCAGCCGCAGTTGATTCAAGACAAGAAAAGGACTATATTCCAGTGGCTCACCTTTGTGATGGCATTTGTGGTTCGAAGATCAGTTCAGACTCAAATATAACATGGCGAGTGTAATCTGATTTAGTCTCAAATAGTTGGCAGGAAAGGAAGAGATACCAGCTAGAAAAGAGTTTCAGTTTTTCTCGCCATTAAGCTGCATGATGTGCACATTTTTTCAATCTTTAAAAAAAAAATTATTCAGGTGGAACATTCTTCAGGATTAGTTCTGGGCAGAATGATCTGGATATGAAGGAGATTAATTAGGGGAGATATTAAGAGTTGAATGGGAGAATAGAGGTAGGTGTTTGTAATAAGACAGTGATAACAAGTTATGAGATTGCACAATGCCAAGAGAAGAATACAAGACAGCCATATTCATTAATAAGGCCCTCCTCTAACCCCAACCCCCACCCTTATCTGGCCATCACCATCCCCCTTGACCTCGCCATTTCTGATACAGAATGGTCAGTCCTCAACAGAGGCCTCACCTTCACTCCCCTCCGCTCCCACCTCAACGAGTTCCAGGTCCACCACGACGTAGAGCTTTTCTTCCGTCGCCTCTGCCTCCATGCCTTTTTCTATGGAAAGGATTCCTCACCACCCAGAGGTGACCCCTTCTCTCGTCTTCACCAGTCCCCCTCTTGTACAATACAATACAATACAATTCAATCTATTGTCATTTGGACCCCTTGAGGTCCAAACGAAATGTCGTTTCTGCAGCCATACATTACAAAACAAAAAGACCCAAGACACAACACAGTTTACACAAACATCCATCACATCGTTGTGATGGAAGGCAAAAAAACCTTATCTCTCCACTGCACTCTCCCCCCCGATGTCAGAGTCAGAGTCAAAGTCAAAGCCCCCGGCTGGCGATGGCGATTGTCCCGCGGCCATTAAAGCCACGCTGGGTGATGCAAGGCCGCGCACATGGTCTTGTTGTTAGAGCCCCCGGCGTGCGCTCGCAAAGTCCCGCGGCCATTCCAAGCCGCGCGGGGCGGTGCTGTAAGGCCCCGCTCCAGGTGCTCTTCAACCCCGTAACTCGGGCGGGAGAAGTCGCCGCTGCGGAAGCCCCGAAAAGCGGTCTCCCAGCAGGGACCCGCGGGCTCCCGGTGCCGCCGTACGCCAAACCCGCAGTTGCAGCCTCCGAATCTCCGGGGGTCGGGTGGCAGCAGCGTCCACCACCGCTCCACCCGCTCCGGACTCGGCCAGCCCCGTGACGGTGAGTAGTCGGCAGCTCCGCAGCTGGAACCTCAGGTCGTTCCTGTCGGAGGCCGCTCCACGTTGCAGCCCCAACGACAACGGAGACCCGACAAAGAAAAGGTCGGGTCTCCCGTGCAGGGAGAGATTTTAAAGTTACCCCCTCCCCCCCACACACATACCCCAACAAAAAAAATAACAAAAACTACATAAAAACGAGACAAAAAATAATAAAACACAGACGGACTGCAGAGGCCGCTGCTGACGAGAGTCGCGCCACCCACCGAATGGCCTCCCCAGAATGGCCTTCTACCCTCTCTAGATCTCTATTTCTAACTGCCAGCGTGACATCAACTGTCTCAACTTTTCCACTCCTCTTACCTGCTCCAACCTCACCCCCTCTGGACGTACAGCCCTCCGCTCACTCTGCAGCAACCCTGACATTATAATCAAACCCGCCGACAAGGGAGGTGCCGTGGTAGTCTGGCGCGCTGACCTCTACCAGGCTGAGGCAAGGCGACAACTCTCAGACACCTCCTCCTACTTATCCTTGGACCATGATCCCACAAATGAGCACCAGGCCTTAATCTCAAACACCATTACTGATTTCATCACTTCTGGCTGTCTGCCTTCCACAGCCAGCCTCCAACCTTATCGTTTCCTAGCCCCGCACAGCCCATTTTTACCTTCTCCCCAAAATTCAAGCACAACTGCCCTGGTTTCCACCTGCTCCCGTTCCACGGAAATGATTTCCACATACCTCGACTCCATCCTATCCCCCCCCAGTCCAATCTCTCCCGACCTATGTACAAGATACCTCACATGCCCTTTAATGACTTCCACTTCCCGAGCCCCAACTCCCTCATCTTTACAATGGACGTTCAGTCACTCCATCCCCCACCAGGAAGGCCTTAAAGCCCTACATTTCTTCCTCGTCCGCAGAACCATCCAATGGGCCCCAGCTGAGCCTGCCTCTTTGTAGGGTACGTTGAACAATCCCTTTTCCAGGCATACACTGGCCCTATCCCCGAACTCTATCTTTGTTACATTGATGACTGCATAAGTGCTACCTCCTGCATCCATGCAGAACTCATGGACTTCAACTTCACCACCAATTTTCATCCTGCACTCAAATTTACTTGGTCCATGTCCGACTCCTCCCTCCCCTTTATTGATCTCACAATGTCTATCACACGAAATAGGCCATTGACTGACTGACGTCTATTACAAACCCACTGACTCCCACAACTATCTCGACTATACTTCTTCCCACCCTGCTTCCTGCAAAGACTATCCCCTACTCCCAATTCCTCCGTCTACGACGCATCTGCGCCCAAGGTGAGGTGTTCGATACTAGAACATCCAAGGTCCTCAATATTTACGGAACGGGGGTTCCCCTCTCCCATCATAGATGAGGCCCTCACTCGTGTCTCCTCGGTACCCCGCAGCTCTGTCCTCGCTTCCCCCTCCCCCTAGTCGCAACAGAGTCAGAGTCCCCCTAGTCCTTACCTTCCAAGCCTTCAGACGGCACTTAGAACACATAATCCTCCGACATTTACACCATCTCCAACAGGACCCCACCACTAGCCACATTTTCTCATCTCCACCTCTTTCTGCCTTCTGCAGAGACTGTTTCCTCCGCAACTCCCTGGTTAACTCATCCCTTCCCACCCAAACCACCCCCTCCCCAGGTACCTTCCCCTGCAACTGCAGAAGATGCTACACCTGTCGCAATACCTCCTCCCTTGATTCTGTCCAGTGACCCTAACAGTCCTTTCAGGTTAGGCAGAGGTTCACTTGCACCTCCAACCTCATCTACTGTATCCGTTGTTCAAGATGTGGACCAATATAACGGCGAGACCAAACGCTGACCGGGCGATCATTTCAAGGAACACCTTCGCTCAGCCCATGTGAACGAACATGATCTCCACATTAATTTTCCTTCCCATTCCTACACAGACCTTTCTGTCCTTGGTCTCCTCCATTGTCAGAGTGAAGCTAAATGCAAATTGGAGGAACAGCATCTCATATTTTGCTTGGGCAGCTTACAGCCCAGTGGTATGAATATTGATTTCTCTCACTTCTGGTAGCTCCGGTATTCCCTCCCTATCCCTCCCTCACCCAAGTCGCACTAGCTTCTCATTTTCACCCTGCAAACAGCTTACAATGGGCCGTTACCTTTATCATTGTTAAATTTTTTGCATCTTTCATTCATTGTACCTTATCGCTCCACATCACCATCCATCGCTTGTTTCCCTTATCCCAAACCCAGCGACCAGAACTCGGAGCTGGGGCACGTTCCGGCGGCAGCGGCCACTCGACCCGACCGCGGGCCCAATGGACGACAGCGGCAGCTGGGACAGCGGCAGCGGCCTCGGCGCAGAGGGAGAATAAGAAGGGATGAGACAAAGACTTAAGACTTTTGCCTTCCATCACAGTGGAGGAGGTGCCTGGTGAACTCACTGTGGTGGATGTCAATTTGTGTTTATTGTGTGTTTTGTCATTTTTACTATATGTAGGACTGCAAGGCAACAAAATTGTTACTTGTTGTTACTGAAGAAGGGTCTCGACCCGAAACGTCACCCATTCCTTCTCTCCAGAGATGCTGCCTGTCCCGCCTGTCCAGCTTTTTGTGTCTATCTTCATTAGTAAGGCATTGGGTTTGATGCACCAGCAGAAGAATAAGAGAGATAAGGGATTAGAAAGCACAGGGTAGTAAGAAAGGCAAGTAAGGACACAGGTTCAGAAGCAAAAAGGATAAAGAGCAAAAATAAATAAAAGTGTGTTGAAAATGTCTTGCATTAGACCGTTATTAATTACCACAGTGAAACTTTGCACATCTGACAAGTTATCCAGAAAAACAGGAGGAATAGAAGCACATAAACAGCAAACAAATGATGTGTAATGTAAAACATATGGAAATGAATAAAACCTAATGGACCCTTTTGTCCTACTTTGAAAACAAGTCCTGGTGACAACATATTTTTCTGAAAATATTCTCCGTACAGTTTCACTGCTGCATGTTCAATTTCACCTTTTATTGATGTAAATTGTATGTTTTCCCCTGTGCCTTTACCTACATGGCACATAGCTTTTAAAGGCAAATCATTAAGATAGGCCCCTTAATCACTTTTTAATTAGAAACTGGGCTGTTTTGTCAGAAGCTGCAATTTGTACTCTCTGCGTACAGGAAATGTTTTTTTTTTAAATTTTAAACTGCACCCCCTCCCTTAAATATACCATGAAATTCACAGATAGATCCGAAATGACTGAAAGATTTAGGCAAGTAACAAGAACACATCCTGCTGCTCAAAATTAGTTTTTAAAGATTTAGGGAGGTTTAAAGAGATTAGATATTTAATTTAGATTAATACAGAAATTATTCTATCCACCTGCACAGTGCCATTTAAATAAATACAGACTAGTCTACCTGAATAATTAAAATCGTGCAAGATAGGCAGCCTTATTTGGGCCAAGGAACTTGGTAAACATAAAATCAAATAACTACAACCTCATTCTGAATAAAACTGTCACTTTTCCAGCAGCACCTATTTACTTTTTACTAATGCTTTTATTCTCCTTCACAAATGAAGAATATTTTGCTTTTCAAATTCAGATTGAGATTAGTTTATTATCATACTCACGCGCGTGCAATGAAACCACTTATTCACATAACCCACAGAGGAAATAACAATGATAAATCCAACAATAAATATAATAATGAGTGCAGAGCATCAGAATGGTGGAAGATTGTAGTGCAATTGAAAGGGGTACAGGAAAAGTAGTACAATAATGCAAATGGGGGCAGCACAGTGGCTGGAGTTGCTACTTTAATGTGCCATAGACCTGGGTTCCATCCTGACTACGGATGCTGGCTGTACGGAGTTTGTATGTTCTCCTTGTGACCGTGTGGGTTTTCTTTGGGTGCACCGGTTGCCAAAGACATGTAGGTTAATTCGCTTTAGTAAATTGTAAATCGTTCCCATCATATAGGATAATGCTGCTGTACTTGACGATCGCTGGGCGATGCGGACATAGTCGGCCGAAAGGACCCGTTTCCACGGTGTATTTATATAGCATAAAGTCTAACCAAGTGAGGCAGAGTTAACATCTATGGTTCACAAGTTACTGGAGAAGATTGAGGAATAATATATATGCATTTGGAAAGACAGGGGTTGATTAGGAAAGGACAGCATGATGATGTGCAGGGGAGATCAAGTCCCACAAATTTGATTGAGTTTTTTTGAAGAACAACTAAGAAAGTTGATAATGGCAGTGTCGCAAGTGTAGTCAATAATGATTTCAGACAGGCCTTTGATAAGATAGGCAAAGTGCTGGAGTAACTCAATGGGTCAGGCAGCATCTCTGGAGGAAAAGGATAGATATAAGATTATTTAGGGTTTGGACACGCTGGAGGCAGGAAACATGTTCCCAATGTTGGGGGAATCCAGAACTAGAGAATAAGGGGCAAGCCATTTAGAACGGAGATGAGGAAAAACTTTTTCACACAGTTGTGAGTCTGTGGAATTCTCTGCCTCAGAAGGCGGTGGAGGCTGGTTCTCTGGATGCTTTCAAGAGAGAGTTAGATAGAGCTCTTAAAGATAGCGGAGTCAGGGGATATGGGGAGAAGGCAGGAACGGGGGGGGGGGGGGGGGGGGGGTACTGAGTGTGGATGATCAGTCATGATCACATTGAATAGTGGTGCTGGCTCGAAGGGCCGAATGGCTTACTCCTGCATCTATTGTCTATTGTAATGTTTTGGGTTGGGACACTTCTCTTTTCATAGTAGGCTGCTCTGTAAGGTTAAATCAAATTGGATCAGTGAGCGCTAGCTATCTGGATACAGATTTGACTTCATGGTAGAAAGCAGAGGATGATGGTGGAAGGTTGTTTTGAGGACTGAAAGCCTGACCAGAGGTGTGCATGAATGGTGCTGCACCCCATTGTTGTTCGTCAACTATATCCATGATTTAAATGAGAATGCACTAGGCATGATTTGTAAGTTGGCAGATGACACTAAAATAGGAAGCATTGGTGACAGTGAAGGTAGTTATCAAGAAATACAACAGGATTGTAATCATTTGGGAAAGTGGACCAAGGAATTCAAATTGAATTGAATTCAGCCAAGTGTGACGTGTTGCATTTTGGAAAGTCAAACTAGGGTTGGACCTTCACAGTGAAGCCCTGGGTAGCAATAGAATAGTAAGATTAAACGAGAACTTACCAGTTTGAAGTTTGATCTTTATTTTATGAGGAGTTATGATGAGGGATTACGTGAAGACCCCGCCAGCACGCATGCGCGACATTCTTCAAAGCAGCGGTGTGGAATCACAGAAATAGTCATTGAAATAAACATAGTAAAGATAAGAAGAACTAGGATACCAGTTGACCTTTATAATTGAGGGCGGGAGCAGAGGGCACGTAATCCTTCATCGTAACTCCTCATAAAATAAAGATCAAACTGGTAAGTTCTCGTTTAATCTTACCATTTTACTTCGTAGTCACGTGAGTGACTACGTGAAGATTTTAAAGCTCTGTGATTTCAAGCCGTGTAACAGTCCATGCTTCACTCACTGCCGAAGTAATCCAAGGGAGGAAGTATGTTATCGTAATTAAACATGAATCCATTTTTTAAAAACAATAGCAATATTTATTTTTAAACAAAGAAAATAACTCTCCCCCGGTCTTAAATTATATATTTGCAGAACTTAAAATTCTTTCTGCAAACAATGCAGGTTTGGCAATCGGCTTGTTATAAAATATTTGGAAAGTCCTTTCCGTAGACCGTCACGCTGTTGCCAGGATATGGTCCATTGGTACCTCCATATTCCTGGCCGCCGATGTTGCTGCTGCCCTGGTGGAGTGAAATTTTAAAATGTCAGTATCCACCCCAGCAGCTCCCAATATCTGTCTGAGCCATTTTGAGATGGTTTGTACTGACACCCGACCATGTGGCTTTTTGAAGCTAACCCATAGTGCCATTTCACTCCCTCTTAATGCTTTAGTTGTGCTAAGGTATAGCAGTAGATGTGACATGACACATAAACGGGGGTCAGGTGGGTACGCCCGGAATTCCATCGTCAGTCCCGAAGTTCCCGGTCTGCTCTGCTTGACCAGCTCCAAGATATTGAATGTAATCTGGTCAGCTGATGTGACCATGTTGTCCAGTCTTAGATAATGTAGGGCTGGACCCTTTGGGCTGAGACCAAAGCCATCAGCATTACAATTTTCAGAGTGAGCTGTTCCAGAGACAGGGATCTGGCTGGTGACCAACCCCTTAGTAATGACAGGACGACACTGACGTCCCAGATCTGAGTGTACCTTGGTCTTGGGGGATTGGTATTAAAAATACCTTTCATTAGCTTGGCCACCAGTGGATGTGATCCTATGGACTGCTGTCCTGGTGCCTGCCATAGATAGGCTGACAGAGCACTCCTAGCACTGTTAATTGAAGGCTGGCTAGGAACTCCAGGATGTTCATATTGTAGCTGTTCTGTATGCTACCCCAGACCTCGAGCAGGACGCTTCCCACTTCCGGATGCTGGAGAGGTACTGCTTCTTGGTCGATTGTCGGTAGGCTGCCGTGATCATGTCCATGGTCCTGTTCGATAGTCCCAGATCCAATTGTGGCCTTTTTAAATTCTGCAACCCAACAGATTTATCCTGTCATGGCACGGATGACTTTCGCCCGTAACAGGGTGGACCAACAGATCTGGTCTTTTGGGAATGGTCATGAGTGGTTCAGTGACCATGTCGAGGACCACAGGGAACCATGGCTGTGTAGGCCAGTCGGGTACTACCAAAATACCTGAAGCCGAGTCCATTTGTATTTTGCGTAGGACCCGACTGATGAGGCAGAAGGGGGGGGGGGGGGGGGGGGGGGGGAAGGCATAGAAAAACAAATTTCCCCAATTCAGCAAGAACGCGTCCATTGCTGCTGCTTCAGGGTCTGGTTCCCAAGCGACATATGTTGATAACTGGTGATTCAGTCGGGATGCCAAGAGATCGATATCAGGTGTTCCATATCGCTTTGTAATTTCAGCAAATACTTTAGGGTTCAACATCCATTCGGTGTTATCACTGAATTTTCGTGACCTGGTGTCTGCCACTGTATTGAGCTTACCTGGTAGGTAAGTTGCTGATAGCCAAATATGTCTGTCGACACACCATTGCCAGATTGTGTTGACCAGATTGTCACACGATATCGATTTTATTCCGCCCATATAGTTAATATAAGCCACCACTGTGGTATTGTCAATTTGAAGGCAGACATGCAAATGGTGCATAGCTGAACAGTAAGCTTTTAGCTCATAAAACGCACCCAACATTTCTAAATAATTTATACCCAGTGTCTGTAGTAGTAATGATTCTTGTATGTTCCATCTACCACTAGTACTAGATATGTTAGTTGCTCCCAACTGGCATCTGTTTGTATCATGATTGCTGGGTTACTGATAATGATGGGGCTGGAACTATGCCAAACGTTTACTTTCCACCATTGTAACTCTGAAATTGCTTTAGCTGGTAATTGCATGGGTCGATCAAAATGGCCTGCATGTTGTTTTAGCGCTTGCACCTTTGCTCTTTATAAATTTTGGTAATGCAAAGGTCCAAGTTGAGTAGCTGGAAATGCTGCTACTAAATTCCCAATTACTCTTGCCACCTGTCGAATAGTTGGTTGATTGGTAACTATCAATTTGTTGCAGGCTTGCACCAATTCTGCTGCTTTTTCTTTTGGCAACGTTACAGACATGTGGACAGAGTTAATTGTGAATCCCAGATAGTCCATAGTCTTGGATGGCGTCAACTTAGATTTATCTAGATGTATGACAAACCCCAGAGTTTCAAACAACTGTTTGGTAGCTAATACCGCTGATTTAGCTAATTCCAGGGTTTTACCCACTATCAAAATATCATCAAGATATGCCATGACACTATGTTTTTGTTTTCTTAATATTGCCAAGGCCGGTTTTAATATCTTGGTAAACAGTCTTGGGACTGATGTTAGGCAACGCTTTATACTGACATAGTTGCCCCATCCAGTTAAACTTTAGATATCTATGATGATCCTTATGAATGGGTACTGAATAATATGCATCTTTCAAATCGATGCATGTCATGAAGTATCCTCTGGAAATCAATTGTTTGGCAGTAACAAATGTTTCCATTTTGAAATGTATATACCTGACAAAAGTATTCAGTGTTGTCAAGTCAATGATGATGTGACATCCACCATCTTTCTTGGTTTTTGTAAAAATATTTGATACAAATTCCAAAGAGTCATGTTCCATTTTTTCTATGACTCCTTTTGTATGTAACCTCACCAGTTCTGCCTGTCCCTCGTATTTTTCTTTTTGTGAGAGTGTAAACTCCCTGTGGGGTACATGTTGAACTGGTGGCATAATTTTTTGGATGAATTCAATTTTGTATCCCTGAATACTTTCTAGTATATATTTATCAAGAGTGATAGTCCTCCATGCTTCCAAAAACAGGTGTAACCTTCCCCCTGTTAGTACAGGCCCTGCACCTTTTATGTTCTGGAAGGAACCAGACCCACCTACCTCCATGGTTACCGGTAGAGTGTTCATTTCCTGAGTTTCTGTTTCTTCGTCGGTCGAGGTGTCACTGTGTGGGGTTGGCGCATCTTCCATGGGTCCGCTCTGGGCCCTGGCCTAAAAAATACATCCGGGGATGATGTGCGGCCCCCATGCTTTCACCAGCACCCTCGTGTTGATGCCTGCTAGTGGATGCATAGGGGTGCTGCCGCCTGGGTTGTGTGGCTTTGCTCGTTCTTAGGCCTGCCCTCATGAGTCCAAGTGCTTTCGACTCCTCATCCAGATCTTTAACCTGTTTCGACAAGTCCTTTCCAAACAGCAAGATTTGTGGTTGTGAAGTTGCAGATTTGCACAACCCTGCAAATTTGGGATTGAGGGCAGGTCTGATGGCATCCTTCCGCAGACTGTTTATCTTGTACTGTGTGTTGCACAATAGAGCCAGAGTGTCCTGCTGGTTGTCGGTCATTTCGACCCCATCCACTGAACGAGCATAGGACGTGATAGCTGACGTCAGGAGCTTCAAGATTTTCTGGAGCTTCACATCCTGGGTTCTTATGCCCAACCCAATGTACCCCCAGAATTGGCTGTTAACGGCCGGTACATTGAGTGAGATGCAGTTCTCCGGAGGCGTGTATCTATCCAACGCCTCATTTACTACCTGTTCTTGTAGTGGGTTGAAGGACAGGTAGTCAATACTGGCCGCCAGTTTCGACTGCAACGGCTGCCCCACTCGTGGTGTTACCACGTAGCGGTTGACCACTCCCAGCAGCTCTTCCTGGTCCTGCACCCCCAGAGCACTGCTGTTGTCTTCAGCCACGGACCTCTCTTCTAGGCCAGCCCAGCCCTGGCCCCCAACGCTCCCCTCTGTCGAGGGAGATGTGATGGACAGTGCCGTGTATGGTGCTGTTGTGGGTGTGCGTGCACTCCCATGGCGGGTTTGCCCCATCTCCCGCAAGTCCCGCTGGAGCATCTTCTCCATCAACCGCAACATGCGGGACAAAGGATCACCTTTGCTGCTCTCGGGCAGCACGTCTTCCTGACCGGACTCATCCGAGTCTATCGGCCGGGCTGACTTCTGCTTTGCCTTGCCTCCAACCCGCTGCGGAGGTTCGAGCTGAGCAGCTTGCGGCGTTGGGCTTGGCCGAGCAGAAATTGCGTCGGTGACTGTGGACCGCCCCCCACTGCTGGAACCCTCCTGGGCCATCACAGTCGGACGGGGTGCGAACTTCTTTGGTTTTCTCCCCTTGACCATTTGTTCTCTAGAATACAGAGCACAACAAGGGTTTTGAAAATAACGACCTCAGAAAAAGTTTTACTTACCTGGAGGTCCCGTTTTAAACTCTATTGCGGGAGAGCTTGTTCCCCCGCCCATCGCTGTTGCACTGCGTGAGACGCTATGCCGCGCATGCGTGCTGGCGAGGTCTTCACGTATTCACTCACGTGACTCCGAAGTGAAATCATAGAACTGTACAGCATGGAAATAAGCCCTTCAGCTTACCTGGCCCATGCCAACCAATTTGGCATATTGGGCTAGTCTCCTTTGCCTGCATTTGACCCAGGCCTCTCTAAACCCTTCAATATTTAAAAAATAAATAAATAAATAAACAAAAATGATGTTTTTAATTAAATTGTATTTGTATCGACTTCTATAGTTTCCTCCTGCAGCTCATTCCATTATGTTCTACCCTCCAAGAGAAAACGTTGCCCTTGGATACCCTCTTAAATCACTCCAACCTCATCTTAAGTCAATGCCTTCTAGATCACCCTATCCACCTATGATACTATTTGAAGGAACTATGTACTTGCACACCTAGATCCCTCTGCTCTACAACACTCTCCAGATCCCGGCAATTCACCATGTAGGTCCTCCCATGGTTTCTCTTCCCAAAATGCAACACATCACAGATGTGTATTAAATGCCACAAACCATTCCTCAGCCCACCTGCCCAACTAATCAAGATCCTGCTGCAATTTTTGACAACCATATTCTCTATCTACAATAACACCCACTTTAATGTCATCTGCAAACTTGCTAATCATGCCTTGTGCTTTCTCATCCAATCATTGATATAAATGACAAACAGCAATGGGCCCAAAATCGAACCCCAACGCACATCACTACGCACAGGCCTCCAGTCCAAAAACAGCCATCCACCATCACCTTCTATCTTCCATGATGTTAGCTTTCTATCCAGTTGGCTAGATCTCCTTGGATCTTATGTGATCTAACCTTCCAGAGCAGCCTATCATGCGGTCCTTGTCAAATGCCTTGCTGAAATCCATATAGATAACGTCCATAGCTACACCTTCAACCACCTTTTTTGGTTACATCTGGTGCAACACAATTGTAAAAGCTAACCGTTTCAGGACTGGAAGAGGGATGGTCAAGATTATAAACAATGATCTCCTTACTTCTTTTCTTTATGTCTTATTCTCTTTTTCCGATTTTCTTTTCCTCAACTTTCTTCACTCATTTGTCTTTTTTCTTTTTCTTCACACACTATATATCTCACGCCTTTCTATCCTTTACTATCTAATTTCTTTTTCTCATCTTTCTTTATTATTTAAAAAAAAAGAAGCTGTACATAAAATGTATTATGAAAATATATATTAGGCACTTTGGTGCCATATGATTGTACTTACTTCTAATAAAATAAAATGTTAAAAAAATAAATATAAATAAAATATGAGGACCAAAGTTGTGGCGATGAAAGTCAAAGAAGCCATTATGAGACTGATAAATAAGAATAAAACTGTTAGAGACATCAGCCAAGCATTATGCTTATCAAAATCAATTGTTTGGAACATCATTAAGGAGAAATAGAGCACTGGTGAGCTTCCTAATCGCAAAGGGACTGACAGGCCAAGGAAGACGTCCACAGCTGATGACAGAAGAATTCTCTCTATAATAAAGAAAAATCCCTAAACACGTGTCCGACAGATCAGAAACACTCTTCAGGAGTCAGGTGTGGATTTATCAATGACCACTGTCTGCAGAAGACTTCAAACAGAAATACAGAGGCAATACACTGCAAGATGCAAACTACTGGTTAGCCACAAAAATAGGATGGCCAGGTTAGTTTGCCAAGCAGTACCTGAAAGAGCAACCACAGTTCTGAAAAAAGGTCTTGTGTACAGATGAGACGAAGATTAACTTGTATCTAAATGGCAAGAGCAAAGTATGGAGGAGAGAAGGAACTGCCCAAGATCCAAAGCATACCACCTAATCTGTGAAACACAGTGGTGGGGGTGTTATGGCCTGGGCATGCATGGCTGCTGAAGGTACAGGCTCACTTATCTTTGTTGATGGCACAACTGCTGATGGTAGTAGCACAATGAATTCTGAAGTGTATAGACACACCTATCTGCTCACGTTCAAACAAATTAATGACTATGATATAGTTGGGATCACGGAGACATGGCTCCAGGGTGACCAAGGCTGGGAACTGAACATCCAGGGATATTCAATATTCAGGAGGGATAGACAGAAAGGGTAAGGAGGTGGGGTAGCGTTGCTGGTTAGAGAGCAGATTAACGCAATAGAAAGGAAGGACATTAGCTTGGAGGATGTGGAATCGATATGGGTAGAGCTGCGAAACACTAAGGGGCAGAAAACGCTAGTGGGAGTTGTGTACAGGCCACCTAACAGTAGTAGTGGAGTTGGGGATGGCATCAAACAGGAAATTAGAAATGCGTGCAACAAAGGTAAAACAGTTATATTGGGTGAATCAAATTGGCAAGGGTGCTGAGGGAGAGGATTTCTTGGAATGTATGCGGGATAGTTTTCTAAACCAACATGTAGAGGAACCAACGAGAGAACAGGCTATTCTAGATTGGGTATTGAGTAATGAGGAAGGGTTAGTTAGCAGTCTTGTTGTGCGTGGTCCCTTGGGCAAGAGTGACCATAATATGGTTGAGTTCTTCATTAGGATGGAGAGTGACATTGTTCATTCAGAAACAAGGGTCCTGAACTTAAAGAAAGGTAACTTTGAGGGTATGAGACGTGAATTGGCCAAGATAGACTGGCAATTGATTCTTAATGGGTTGATGGTGGATATGCAATGAAAGGCATTTAAAGACTGCATGGATGAACTACAACAATTGTTCATCCCAGTTTGGCAAAAAAATAAATCAGGGAAGGTAGTGCATCCGTGGATAACAAGGGAAATCACGGATAGTATCAAAACAAAAGATGAAGCGTACAAATTAGCCAGAAAAAGCAGCCTACCAGAGGACTGGGAGAAATTCAGAGTCCAGCAGAGGAGGACAAAGGGCTTAATTAGGAAAGGGAAAATAGATTATGAAAAAAAACTGGCAGGGAACAAAAACTGACTGCAAAAGCTTTTATAGATATGTGAGGAGAAAAAGATTAATTAAAACAAATGTAGGTCCCTTGCAGTCAGAAACGGGTGAATTGATCATGGGGAACAAGGACATGGCAGACCAATTGAATAACTACTTTGGTTCTGTCTTCACTAGGAAGACATAAATAATCTGCTGGAAATAGCAGGGGACCGGGGGTCAAATGAGATGGAGGAACTGAGTGAAATCCAGGTTAGCCGGGAAGTGGTGTTAGGTAAATTGAATGGATTAAAGGCCGATAAATCCCCAGGGCCAGATAGGCTGCATCCAAGAGTACTTAAGGAAGTAGCCCCAGAAATAGTGGATGCATTAGTGATGATTTTTCGAAACTCTTTAGATTCTGGAGTAGTTCCTGAGGATTGGAGGGTAGCTAATGTAACCCCACTTTTTAAAAAGGGGAGAGAGAAAACGGGGAATTACAGACCAGTTAGTCTAACGTCGGTAGTGGGGAAACTGCTAGAATCAGTTATTAAAGATGGGATAGCAGCACATTTGGAAAGTGGTGAAATCATTGGACAAAGTCAGCATGGATTTATGAAAGGTAAATCATGTCTGACGAATCTTATAGAATTTTTCGAGGATGTAACTAGTAGAGTGGATAAGGGAGAACCAGTGGATGTGTTATATCTGGACTTTCAGAAGGCTTTCGACAAGGTCCCACATAAGAGATATACAAACTTAAAGCACACGGTATTGGGGGTTCAGTATTGATGTGGATAGAGAACTGGCTGGCAGACAGGAAGCAAAGAATAGGAGTAAACGGGTCCTTTTCACAATGGCAGGCAGTGACTAGTGGGGTACCGCAAGGCTCAGTGCTGGGACCCCAGCTATTTACGATGTATATTAATGATTTGGACGAGGGAATTGAATGCAACATCTCCAAGTTTGCGGATGACAAAGCTGGGGGGGCAGTGTTAGCTGTGTGGAGGATGCTAGGAGGCTGCAAGGTGACTTGGATAGGCTGGGTGAGTGGGCAAATGTATGGCAGATGCAGTATAATGTGGATAAATGTGAGGTTATCCACTTTGGTGGCAAAAACAGGAAAGTAGACTTTTATCTGAATGGTGGCCGATTAGGAAAGGGGGAGATGCAACGGGACCTGGGTGTCATGGTACACCAGTCATTAAAAGTAGGCATGCAGGTGCAGCAGGCAGTGAAGAAGGCGAATGGTATGTTAGCATTCATAGCAAAAGGATTTGAGTATAGGAGCAGGGAGGTTCTACTGCAGTTGTACAGGGTCTTGGTGAGACCACATCTGGAGTATTGCGTACAGTTTTGGTCTCCTAATCTGAGGAAAGACATTCTTGCCATAGAGGGAGTACAGAGAAGGTTCACCAGACTGATTCCTGGGATGTCAGGACTTCCATATGAAGAAAGACTGGATAGACTCGGTTTGTACTCGCTAGAATTTAGAAGATTGAGGGGGGATCTTATAGAAACTTACAAAATTCTTAAGGGGTTGGACAGGCTAGATGCAGGAAGATTGTTCCCGATGTTGGGGAAGTCCAGAACAAGGGGTCACAGTTTAAGGATAAGGGGAAAATCTTTTAGGACCGAGATGAGGAAAACATATTTCACACAGAGTGTGGTGAATCTCTGGAATTCTCTGCCACAGAAGGTAGTTGAGGCCAGTTCATTGGCTATATTTAAGAGGGAGTTAGATGTGGCCCTTGTGGCTAAAGGGATTAGGGGGTATGGAGAGAAGGCAGGTACAGGATACTGAGTTGGATGATCAGCCATGATCATATTGAATGGCGGTGCAGGCACGAAGGGCCGAATGGCCTACTCCTGCACCTATTTTCTATGTTTCTATGTTTCTAAATGCCTCTAAACTCATTGGCCGGCAGTTCATTCTACAGCAAGTCAATGATCCCAAACATACTGCTAAAGCAACAAAGGGGTTTTTCAAAGCAAAACAAATTATCAATTCTTGAGTGGCCAAGTCAATCACCTGATCTGAACCCAATTGAGCATGCCTTATATGCTGAAGAGAAAACTGAAGGGGAATAGCCCCCCCAAAAATATAAGCTAAAGATGGCTGCAATACTGGCCTGGCATCACCAGAGAAGACACCCAGCAACTGGTGATGTCCACAAATTGCAGACTTCAAGCAGTCATTGCATGCAAAGGATATGCAACAAAAAACTAAACATGACTACTTTCATTTACATGGCCATTATTGAAATCTGAAAATGGGCACTTTAACCACAAGTGATTTTTTCTATTACAAATCTCAAAATGTGGAGTACAGAGGTAAATAAATAAATGATGGGTCTTTGTCCCAAACATTATGGAGGGCACTGTTGATAGATTCTTGATTAATACTTAAGTCAGGGGTTATGGGAGAAGGCAGGAGAATGGGGCAAGAGGGAAAGATGGATCAGCCATGATTGAATGGCAGAGTAGATGGGCCGAATGGACTAGTTCCACTCCTTTCACTTATGAATTTATGAACTTATAAATGCTTGTATATCTTATTCCTTAATATATTCTCAAGTAACCTGCCGATCACAAATATTACTCACTAGCTTAGTTTCCAGGCTTCGCCTTTAAAGTGAAAAACCAGCTTCATTACGAGGCATGCTGCTATCTTTTCCCCTTAATATTTCCTTTTAAACATTGCATAGAATCCATACCAAAAATAGTCCAAACGTGGGCCCAGTGCTAATCCAACGTTTACAGCTAGAGTTCAGTTGTTATGCTCCCATCCTGCATCAACCAAGTTATCAGCATCACCTCCTTTTCCTTTCTGATACACTTATCAAGATGCCCTTTAAAAGTAGTTGTATTATTGCTTTCACCTACTTTAAAAGGTAACATTAGAATAATATAGGTGACGAGGTTTCTTCTATAAATTTCTTATTGTATTTACTCGTAACTACAGGCGACTCAAGCGTCACAGCCAACATCTGTTTTACAACCATTCGAGTTACGGAATTGCACCATTGCAAAATTCTCACGGTATTTGTCTGAAAAAAAACATTACCATTTTATCTCAACTCTCGTTTCTTGGCGCATGTGCGGATGACATGACTATGTATTCTGGAAAATCGCAATACAAACCATTTTCTAGGAATGCAACCCACACAGTCCATAATATAGTGATCGATTCTATCCTATATTTACCTCTTATTTATAACTCATTCACCACTAAAGATTCTCTATTTTTATCCTAGTAAACGTCCTCAATTTTGAAGGTTTCATTTGTCATCTCTTAGCCTTATTTTGTTCTACAATACAGAACTCCATCCTAGGAGGTGTTATTAGTTTTTATATTTCCAGATAACCTAATCTTTCACTCTATATTGTATCCTGACCAGTATTTTCCTCCATCATTGGAAGATGTACTCTGGTAGCATTTTTGTCGTTTCAAATTTCACTCCCAAAATGTGACACTAGCTGCCAGCATAGTGCAGCACTGAGAAGAGAGACTTTCAACTGAATTCTAACACATCCTTTGAGATGAATGTTAAAATATCAAATGTACAAAACAATGAGAATTACATTCGTTGCTCTGGCCATAATTTATCACCTCTTTTTCACCATTTAATTTCCTCCTTTTCCTGATGTATGTCAGTGATACCCATTTTTCATCAAATGTTTAATAATGTTTTCCTTAAGATTTTATTCTCTCCATATTATCCAAATCAAGTTTTGTAATTCCATCTTCATACACTTTCCTACGAAGGTACAAAACCTGATTCCCAGATACATGATCTAGCAAAGTTAAACTAATTATATTTATATAGAGTGAGTGAATAAGACTGAAATTAGCACACAAATTTGGTCAATATGGCAGATAAATACGATAAAACTAAGTTTGGTCAACAGGACAACATTAAAAGCCCAATTTATGTTGGGGTCAAATTGAGAAAGTAGATACATGGTGAGCTGGTTGTAAATGTAATTGAGTGCGTTCTGAGAAAATGGTTTGTGTCACGATTTTCTGCAATACATAGCCATGACATCTGTACATACATTGTAATTAAGAGACAGTCACTTTAAATTTGTTACAACTGAAAGTATTAACTTTCAGGATTTAATTCATTCAAGGGCCAAAGATGATTGGATTTTATTTCAAATTGCAATTCATGTGGTTGAATAAATAAGTTCACACGTATTCACTTAAGTGGAAATGGCTCTAGTAACTAGTACCGATTTCTTTGCAATAATGACAATGTATTGAGCACTTCATCTGCTTTCATTGACATGTCAAAGGTCATGTGTTAAGCACATGGTAAACAAGAAGAGACTGCTGGTGACTGAACAGCTGAAGAGCCCCCTTACTGGTGAGAACCAGATAATCCAATTGTACTCACCCTTCCATTTCCTTTGGAACACAGGCTTTGGTGCTGGATGAAGAATCCTCTTCAGCAGACCTCTTTGATAAAGGAATTAAGGAGACATGGACAATAAGTGTCAGGGCTTTTCACAGCATTTCATCCCTGTCCTTTAATTATATAAAGAGAACCCACCACACATATTAGATGCCTCTTAATGTTCCCATTATTAAGGCTTGGGTTGAAGGTCCTGACCTAGTGATTATCACCTGTTACTGTTATTTAATTACATCCTGCTGTCAGTTAAGGCCTTGTTGAACTTATATTGCAGATTGTCAATTCAGTTGAAACAGATGATTAGAAGTCAGGATGAGACAAAAAAAAAAAAGCTCCACCTTCACGATAATACACCTGAACACCACTGGGTTTCCCCAAATAATAACTGGACTTTCATAATCCACTGTTAATTGCTGCTATGTTTTTTCTTTGGAGACAAGAAATTGCAGATGCTGGAAGTTGGAGCAAACATAATTGCAAGAGGAACTCAGTGGTGGATCTGCGGGGCAAAAGGAATTGTTGACAGTTTGGGCCCACACTGATGCAGGGTTCGACTCAAAACATCGAAATTCCTTTACCCTCACAGATGCTACTCAACCCGCTGAGTGCCGCCAGAAGTTTGTTTTTTTGCTACATTTTTCTTTAGTTGCCAATTCACATGGTGCCATATTTACTGAATATGGCTTCATTTTGTCAATTGGCCTATTTAGTAGGCCCAACCTGATTTAGTATACATGTCAGTCAGAATACAGTATATGAACATATGAATTAGCAGATGTAGACTACACATCTCTTCAAGATTACCCTGCCATTTCATAAGTGCATAATGATTGCAACCCTGTATGACAACATATCAAATATCTACCTACATCTTTATAAATTTTCAGTCTGTTCCAACTGCACTTTTTGAAGCTCTAAATATTCACACCATAGGAAAGTGAGTAAATGAGAGGGGAAGGCCACTCGGCCCCTCACGCCCAACCTGTCATTCAATTTGATCACAGCTGATCTGCTCCAGATCTCTGCAGTGTCAGTTTCCGATAGCCTTTAGTTCCCAGATATTTAATTTTTTTACCAATTTCCTCTTTAAATACCACCGTGATCTAGCCTCCACAACCCTCTGGAATACAGAATTCCAGAGATCCACCACGCTCTGTGACCAGGGCCGGATTTACGTATAAGCTTCACAAGCTTAAGCTGAGGGCCTCGAGATCCAGGGGGGGTTTCGGCAGGGCCGGATTTACCTATAGGCTTCATAGGCTGAAGCCTAGGGCCTCAAAATCTAGGGGACCTCCGGTCAAGGTGTTTTTTTTCTCCAAAGTAAAAAAAATCCCTAGGAAAAAAATAAAAAATAAAAATTGGAGCACTATCATCGTTTCCACTTTGACGGAAATAACCCGAAATTCTGGTTCCGGCCCGCTGGATGTTTTGGGGGGGGAAATTGCGACCATCTGCGCCTGTGCAGTTGGGGGAAATCGGTGACGCAGTAGTGATGCAAAATGACGCCGTCTCTTCACGCGTGCGCAGTGGGCACAGGCGGGTTCAGATCTCCATTTGCACTCCACGCAATCACCTCGATGCCTCGTGTCTACTCCGGGTAAGAAGTGGAATATTGCATTGCGGGAGTGCCCGTTTCTCTGGGCCGAGGGGGGAGGGACTGCTGTGTCTGCGGCACGGAGTCGGAGCCTCACTGCGTGGGAGGGAGAGAGAGGGGGAGAGAGAGGGGGGGTGGAGAGAGGGGGAGAGAGAGGGGGGAGAGAGAGGGGAAGGGGGAGAGAGATGGGGAGGGAGAGAGAGGTGAAGGGGAAGGAGGAGAGGGAAAGGGGATTATCTTTAGTGAGATTGCAAAACTATGGTAAGTTTTAGAGCAATTAAATTTTCTCCTCCGTATGAATAATATCAAACAATTGGAACTGCTTTCTTTTCCTTGGTAACAATACTGAAAAATATGTATTCCATAATTTGCGACTTTCATTTTGCATCATATTTTTAATGTGCACACACTAACACAGTCAAACAGTTACAGGCAATCAAATCAACACAAAACATTTCCTAAATAAAGGTTATATTTACTGCAAAAACTTACGGTATTTTATTTGCAGTGTTTACATGCTCCTTTATAACATTTTACATAACATTTTACAGTACTACTTGATTATTAAAACAAGGACAGCTTCAATTCCAGATTTTTTAAAATGAATACAACAATGACCCCAATCACCCCATTCCAACCACTCATTACTCTTGACTTAACCAAAATTATTTCTGAAATATTGGTCATAAATTTGGTGCAAAATGCTCCAAAATAACTCAGAATGCACCAGAAAGCAGTTAAAACCCCGGCTGTAAGAGTCTTTGAGCTTCGCGCTTGTGATATGCGCTGCGTGCTCTTATTTCACATAAAATGTTTGTAATCCTGACATGCCACCTCCCTTTTTGAAAAGCTTCGTATGGGCCTGGTGTATAATATTTTTGACACTGTCATAGGCCTTTCTTACATATGCTGTCACAACACACTGTAGTCTCTAAACAACACTTCAGTAATTTTCCTTGCCCTCCATTTCAGAATAATAGTGTTTTATGCCGATAACTCAACACTAGCACTGGCAATAAATAAAAAGCGCAGTTTTCCAGCTCTTATGCGTACAGTTTTGGTCTCCTAATCTGAGGAAAGACTGGATAGACTTGGCTTGTACACGCTAGAATTTAGAAGATTGAGGGGGGATCTTATAGAAACTTACAAAATTCTTAAGGGGTTGGACAGGCTAGATGCAGGAAGATTATTCCCGATGTTGGGGAAGTCCAGAACTAGGGGTCACAGTTTAAGGATAAGAGGTAAGTCTTTTAGGACCGAGTTGAGAAAATCATTTTTTACACAGAGAGTGGTGCATCTCTGGAATTCTCTGCCACAGAAGGTAGTTGAGTCCAGTTCATTGGCTATATTTAAGAGGGAGTAAGATGTGGCCCTTGTGGCTAAAGGGATCAGGGGGTATGGAGAGAAGGCAGGGATGGGATACCGAGTTGGATGATCAGCCATGATCATATCGAATGGCGGTGCAGGCTTGAAGGGCCGAATGGCCTACTCCTGCACCTATTTTCTATGTCTATGTCTATGCTTATCTTATTGGCCACGCTCAGCTGCACATCGGTGTGAATCTGGTGGACATGTCCATCTTCCTCTTGTCGTGGGGGTGGGGGATTGGGAGGGGCCTCACAAGTGGAATAGCCTAGGGCCTCTCTTCATCTAAATCCGGCCCTGTCTGTGACAAAAGGGGAATCAGATATCAGGTTGACCTTGCCTATAAATCTTGAATATTTCAAAGTGCTTTACTATAATGTCTACATTAACCTTTACTTTTCTCCTTAATTTGGGTTAAGTTAACAGGCCTCCAGCCGCTTATATGCAATCTCCTTCACTGTATATAAGGAGCTACATTTGTTCTTTCCCCAATCTATTTGAATCTTTCCTGATTCTAGGGAATATATGAAAATCAATACCAATGCAAAAGCTATTTGTCTGGTCACTTCCTTTAAAACCTTATAATGAAAATCATCATGATCCAGAGACTTGTCAGCCCTGGCTGCAACAATTTGTTCAGTACCGTTGTCTGGTTGATTGCAATATTCCTTTTCCTTCCATTTGTCGAATTACCTTTTGTAGTGTAGACTGATAGAAAATACATGCTCAATTCATCTGCCCCATCTGCATGTTTTCATTATTAATTACCTAGACTCAATTTTTATAGGCCAAAGTATACTATTTATGGAAACTATCATTTTCTTCCACTAACTAGCTTCATTTCATACTCTAATTTTACCATCTGATTAATCTTTAAGTCACTCATAGCCATCTTAAATATTTTGCCCAATTTTTGAACTGCAACCTGGATAATAGTGAAGGTAGACAAAATGCTGGAATAACTCAGCAGGACAGGCAGCATCTCTGGAGAGGAATGGGTGACTTTTCAGGTCAAGACCCATCTTCAGATAGCGATAGTGATATCAATGCAGGATATACTAACGTACGAGGACAGGTTGAGATGAAGGAGTGGTATTGGATTGCTTGAAAAACATCAAAGTGGATAAATCCCGAGGGCCTGATAGAATCTATCGCAGATGATTCAGAGACGTAGGAGGAGAGATTGCAGTGGCCTTAAAGAACTTTGCATCCACAAATGATCACTATTCTTTTGCCATTTGCTGCAGTATCAAGATATTATTACTCTGCGTATACATTATACTCAAAGTAAGACTGCAAAACAGAGAGGCCAGTTAACAAGATTGCCTTAAGGTCACACAGGTAAAGAGAGAGCAGTGCAGCTTGCTTACTGTCACGAAGAGCAGGATGGAATGCGGAAAGACCTTTCAAATCCTCCCTGCTTTTCTTTTGAGGACTGAGCAAGAATAAAGTAAAGCAATGCTGAAAATGACTTTAACTAGGTAACAAATTGATTGATAGTTATGGTAAAATAACTGCAACAAGCATGCAATAGCAGGCACAAGTATCTAATGGGCAGAACAGTGATGCCTAAATTGCAAGTGTACTTCTATAAATAATAATAGGCAGATTCATTTGGACAATTGAGTTTGAACATATGAATACAATATTTATTACATGTCATTTGAACCTCAGTGAGGCTCAAACGAAAATCCATTTCTACAGCCATACAAACCAAGACAATTCCTACAAGACAAACAATTCAATTTACACAAACATCCATCACAGTGAATCTCCTCCTCACTGTGATGGAAGACAAAGTCTTTTCTCTCCCCTGCACCATTTCTCTCCCGATGTCGAAGTCCCAGGCGGGCGATGGTAAGTCCCACGGCCATTTAAGGCCGCGCCGGGCGATGTACGGCCCCGCTCCAGGTCCAAATGTCACAATGTTGGAGCCCCCGGCGGGCGCTGGAATGTCCCGCAGACATTAAAGCCGCGCCGGGCGATGTAAGGCCCCGCTCCGGGTCATTCCAACCCTGCGACACGGGCTGGAGAAGTTGCGTTGCGGGAGTTCCGAAAAGCAGTCTCCACCCGGACCCGCGAGCTCCCGATGTCCCAGTCCACCGGCCAGCAGCTGGAGCCTCCGAGCTCCGGGGTCGGGCCGCAGTAGCGAGCCACCACCGCTCCCCACGCTCCGAGGCTGGCCAGCCCCACGATAGTAAGTCCGCAGCTCCGCAGGCTCCGCGACTGGAGCCCCAGGTCGTTCCGGCTGGAGGCCGCTCCACGGTGCTAGGCCCCAACGACAACGGAGACCCGACAGGAAAAAGGTCGGGTCTCCCGTGCAGGGAAGAGATTTTTTAAAGTTTCCCCTCCCTCCTCCGCCTCCCACACATGCACAGTTATAAACAGTATTAAAAAACATGAACAACTACATTTAACTAGACAAAAAAAACCCAACAGGGGCCGCTGCAACGCGAGTCGCGCCGCCACTTAATCAAAGTAAAGCAGGATAAAGTAATACAGAAAAAATGCAAAGTGTTGCAATATAGGAAGTCAAACTTGGGCAGGACCTTCACAGTGAATGGCTGTTCCCTCCACAGATGCTGCTTGACCTGCTGAGTTTCTCCAGCACTTTGTATTTTGACATATCAAAGATATCTCGGTCCTTTTCAAATATTTGTCCAAATATTTGTCTTCTCCTCTTTAGAATATGGCTGATCTACTTTACCCTCTCAACGCCATTCTCCTGCCTCCTTCCATAGCCTATGAAGCACTTACTAATTAAGACCCTATCAAACTCCGCTTTAAAAATGCTTAATGTCTTGGCTTCCACCACCATCAATGAATTCCAATGGCTAAAAATGTCCTCCTTGTCGCCATTTTAAAGGTATGTCCTTTTGAGGCTGTACCCTCTGGTCAAAGATTTTCCCACTACTGGAAATATCCTCTCCACATCCCCAATATCTAGGCTTTTCATTATTCGGCAGGTCCTTCAAAACTCCAGTGACTACAGGCCCAGTCATCAAACGATCCTCAGATGTCAATCATTCATGGGATGTGGGAAGTAAGGGAGATTGCAGGAACATTGGCTGAAATATATCAATCATTGTTAGACACAGGTGAGGTGCCTGATGATGGGATAGTAGAATCATAGAATTGTACAACTGGCCCTTCAGCCCAACGCCCATGCCCTCCAAGATACCCCATCTACACTAGTCCCACATGCTTACGTTTGGCCCATATCCTTCTAAACCTTTCTTATCCATGGACCTGTCCATGTAGCTAATGTTGTGCCTCAATTGAAGAAGGACTGCAAGGAAAGCACTGGGAGCTATAGACCAATGAACCTAACATCTGAGATAAGTACGATACTGGTGAGAATTTGATGGATAAGATATATAGGTATTTGGGTAGATAGAAGCTGATTATGGATAGTCTGAAGAAGGGTTTCGACCCGAAACGTTACCTATTTCCTTCGCTCCATAGATGCTGCCTCACCCGCTGAGTTTCTCCAGCATTTTTATCTACCATGGATAGTCAACATAGTTTTGTATGTGGGAGACTGTGTCTCAGTAATTTATTGAGCTTTTTGAAGAAGTAACTACGAAGGTTGATGATGGTAAGGCTGTAGTCTACATGGATTTCAGTGAAGATATTTGATAAGGTTCCGCATGGTGGGCTACTCTGGAAGGTTAAATCGCATGGCATCTTGATCAGCAGTCGTGTTTGGCCAAAGGGCCTGTGTTTGTGCTGCATGACTCAATGACATGCAATTATAAGCATTCTCTGCAGACTGAAACTTAACTGTTGAACCTCAGCAGACCTCGATTCTTGTTTCATTGTCCTATCTGGGACACATGACAATAAACTCTCTTGACCTGACTTGGTTGCCATAGTTTGGATAGTTTTCCATTATTTTTGAAGACCGGCTGCATTCTTGCAAGAAGTTTGTTTGAGGTGAAGTCCAACATTATGCATAACATATTGAGAAAAAGACTAAGGACTTAATTACTGTCAACTTTCATGTACTGAAAGATCTTGGAGTCCAAGTCCATAATGCCCGAACGTGGCAACACAAGAAGATAGAGTGATAAAGAAGACATATGGTATGCCTGCTTTCATAGATTGGGGCATTGAGTATAAGAGGAAGGAAGTCATGATACAGCTTTATAGGACTTTAGTTAGGCCACATTTAGAATATTGCCTGCAGTTCTGGTCACCCCTTTACAAGAAGGATGTGGAGGCTTTGATGCAAAGGAGGTTTTCCAGAATGTTGCCTGGATTAGGCGGTATTAGTTACAGGGAAAGGTTGGAAAAACTTGGGCTGTTTTCTCTGGAATGCCTGAGGTTGCAGGGAGACCTGATAGAACTATGTAGAATTATAAGAGGCATAGATAGGGTAGACATTCAGAATATTTTTCCAGGGATGGAAAACGGAAATACTTGAGGGCTTAGCTTTAAGGTGAGAGGGCAAAGTTTAAAGGGGATGTGTGGGGCAAGTTTTTTACATAGAGGGTTGTGAGTGCCTGTAACGCTGCCAGGTGTTATGGTTGAAGCAGATATGTTAATGGCATTTGAAAGACTTTGAGATAGACATCTGGATATGAAAGGAATGGAAAGATATGAATTATGTGCAGGAGGATGTGTGTTCGTGGCATCATGTTCAGTACAGACATTGTGGCCAGAAGGGCCTGGTCTTGTACTGTGATCTTTTATGTCTATGTGTAGGAAAGAACTGCAGATGCTGGTTTAAATCGAAGGTAGACACAAAATGCTGGAGTAACTCAGCAGGACAGGCAGCATCTCTGGAGAGAAGGAATGGGTAATTTTTATCTGAAACTCTAGTGTTAAGCTTGGAGTTATTCTTTAAGGATTATTGACAATGTCAAAAGGAGTTTTCTAACATTATATAAATATAATTTAAGATGTATAATTTTCTGCGAATTTACATCTTGTGCTGAATGAATATTAAAGGCAAACCATTAAGCATATATACTATTTGGAATTTATTTCCTATGCTTCTTTCCAAGTTCGCAACTCTGGTCTCCATGTACAATTATATTTTCAACATAATGCTTTCTCTGCTGTTAAACTGTTGGTGTTAACCAATTTTTCACGTTACCTCAGATCAGAGTTTAATTATTCCCAGAGGTTTAGAAGTGTGCTTCGGAGTTTATTAGCTGGGGACAGGAATGGAAAAGAAGGCTGAATTATATAATTTTAAACACAGATCAAAATATCACTTACCATGGACGAGTTCTCCTTTATCAGCTCAGACCTGACTATATAGTGGTTGGAAAATGGTAAATGATAGCCATAGTTTCTAACCTTTAGATGGAAAAAAGAAACTAAACAAGACTGTTCTGATCACACTGAGAAAAGGACAAAGTACAAGAATGGTAACGTTTCTATTACTCTTGAGAAAGCTAATAGAATAAATTTAATCCTCAGTCGTACCATGTAGGGAGTAGAATTATACAAGAAATTAAATGAATATTTAGTATTTCTTCACCTTACTAACATTTTCCTCAAAGTCTGAAGAGGGTCACGACCCAAAACGTCACCCATTCCTTCTCTCCAGAGATGCTGTCTGTCCCACTGAGTAGCTCCAGCATTGTGTGTCTATCTAACATTTTCCTCAATTTGATTTCCATTCACTGCATGAAATCATTAACTTACTCGTTAATTCCCTGAAGCCAGATTGACTTTGACTAGCTTACCTCATGGCACAGATTCCAATTACTGAAACACTAAGCAGCTCATCAAAAGTGATCAGAAATAGAAGCTGCATTGACCAGAGGGATTGACGGAAAAAAATAGGGATAGAATTAGAAAAGAGGAAACTAAACAACAATGAAAAGGGTTAAAAGTGTTCTTATTTTTCACAAGATCCTCATGGGGACAGTTCCAGCGGCTCTGGAGCTGGGCGATTCTTTGCATGCTGGAGTAAGCTCTTTATGCTGACCGGTTGCATCGTGGCTTGGTTCGGCAATTTGAGCGCCCTGGAGAGGAAAAGACTACAAAAAGTAGTAAACACTGCCCAGTCCATCATCGGCTCTGACCTTCCTTCCATCGAGGGGATTTATCGCAGTCGCTGCCTCAAAAAGGCTGGCAGTATCATCAAAGACCCACACCATCCTGGCCACACACTCATCTCCCTGCTACCTTCAGGTAGAAGGTACAGGAGCCTGAAGACTGCAACAACCAGGTTCAGGAATAGCTACTTCCCCTCAGCCATCAGGCTATTAAACCTGGCTCGGACAAAACTCTGATTATTAGCAACCACTTTCTGTTATTTGCACTACCAGTTTATTTATTCATGTGTGTATATATTTATATCATGGTATATGGACACATTTATCTGTTTTGTAGTAAATGCCTACTATTTTCTGTGTGCTTAAGCAAAGCAAGAATTTAATTGTCCTATACAGGGACACATGACAATAAACTCACTTGAACACTTGAACTTGAACTTGGTATACCACTGACTAATGTGCAGTTTACAGAGAACAAGCTAGGTGGACAAACCAGACTAATCTACCTTAAGAGAACCGAGAAACTGCTGCGTACTCTATTTCATGGAGACATGGCTCACCTCTTGGAATCAAGAACCAGAGAACATAGGTATGGGGTGAGGGCAGGAGCCAAAGGGGAAACTTTTTTACGCTAAGAGTGCTGGGAATAATATGGGCCAAATGCAGACAGATGGGATTAGTGTAGATTGGGCATTATGGTCGGCACGGGCAAGTTGGGTCAAAAGACCTGTTTCCACGCTGTATGACTCTATGACTCTCTATGACTCTATAACAATCTTTACACCTGACTGTGCCATCTAACCCAAGGGCTTTTTCCATCACTGGATAGACTGCACAGTCCATATGGGTGCCCACCCACCATTGTCCGTGGGGCCTCAAAGTCAGGTGGCGCAGGGGACTGCTTCCTAATCCATACCTCGTGGTGCTCAGATGTGGCGGTCCAGACCAGCTCCCTGGATCTGGAATATCCAACTGTGAGGTGCCCTCTCGACCACTGCTGTACATCTATAAAAAAACGACTACCATTCTGTTCTCTGGACACATTTCTGGAAATCTAATCATCTGCTTCTACTCCTTGCCTGCAAACAAAACTGAACCGGGAAGATCCAGATACAGAAAGGCGTTCAGTGCTGGTCTGCGGAAACAGATGACATCCGACGCAATTGCTTCGAGTCAGTGGAATGGTCCATATTCAGGGAATCTGCACCCAACCGGAATGAGTACACACTGTCGTGACTAACTTCATCTGTAACTGTTTAGAGGAATGTGTAACGCAGAATGCAATCTGAGTGTTCCACAACTGGAAACCATGGATGAGCCGTGAGGTCCATTTCCAGGTGAAGGCCAAGACTCCTCCATAGAAGTCAAACAATCCTGAGCCATCGCAAAGCCATCAGGCATGCCAAGTGACAATACGGCTACAAGCTTGTCTCCCAGTATAATCACTGGACACCCGTCGACTGAGGCAAGGCCTAAATAATGTAACTGGCTGCAAAGCAAAGTCAGGCAGCATCGCTAGTAATAGTGCGGCCCTCCCTAATGAATTTAATGCATTCTATGCTTGCTTTGAGTAGAAGTCCAATAGGCCAATGACATTTGTCCCATTAGACTCAAGTGTGCCTTTACCCAGGGTCACTGTTGCAGAAGTTAGATCGGCCTTCCTCAGGATTAACCCATGGAAAGCAACTGGACACGATGGAATCCCCGGCCTCATCCTTAGGAATCATTCAAGATTCAAGTGAGTTTATTGTCATGTGTCCCAGATAGGACAATGAAATTCTTGCTTTGCTTCAGCACAACAGAATATAGTAGGCATGAATACAGAACAGATCAGTGTGTCCATATACCATTATATAAATATATACACACATGAATAAATAAACAGATAAAGTGCAAATAAACAGATAATGGGCTATTAATGTTCAGAGTTTTGTTTGAGTTGGGTTTAATAGCCTGATGGCTGTGGGGAAGTAGTTATTCCTGAACCTGGATGTTGCAGTCTTCAGGCTCCTGTACCATCTACCTGAAGGTAGCGGGGAGATGAGTGTGTGGCCAGGATGATGTGGGTCCTTGATGATGCTGCCAGGCTTTTTGAGGCAGCGACCGCGATAGATCCCCTCGATGGAAGGAAGGTCAGAGCCGACGATGGACTGGGCAGTGTTTACTACTTTTTGTAGTCTTTTCCGCTCCTGGGCGCTCACGTTTGCGAACCAAGCCACGATGCAACCGGTCGGCATGCTCTGTGCACCTGTAGAAGTTAGAGAGAGTCCTCCTTGACAAACCGACTCTCCGTAAACTTGTCAGGAAGTAGAGGCGCTGATCTGCTTTCTTTATAATTGCATCAGTGTTCTCGGACCAGGAGAGATCTTCAGAGATGTGCACGCCCAGCTTTGTGGACCAACTAGCAAGAGTGTTAACGGACGTCTTTAATCTCTTAATTTTAATATTTCTATGGATGTACGGAAACCTAATTATTTATTCTATGTAAAGCACTTTGGTTTCAACGCGAGTTGATTTAAATGTGCTATATAAATAAAATGTACTTACTTACTTACTTACTCTCCATTCTGAGATGCCCACCTGCTTCAAGAAGACCACTACATCGCAGTGCCAAGGAAAAGCATCATTAAGTACTTTGAGAGGCTGGTTATGGAACACATTAAATCAAGCCTATCAAGCAACCTTGATCCACTGCATTTTGAGTTTCCTTCGTTGATCCACTGCAGCTTATCTACTGCCACAACAGGTCTATGGCTGATGCCATCGCCCTGGCCTTGCACTCATCCATGGAAGACTTGAACAAGTAAGACACCTAGTCAGACTCCTATTCATAGACTGTGTAAGAAAGAATGGCAGATGCTGGTTCAAATCGAAGGTAGACACAAAAAGCTGGAGTAACTCAGCGGGACAGACTACAGCTATTCATAGACTATACAGTAGCTCTGCTTTCAATACCATTATACCAACCAAGTTCATCTCCAAACTCGTGGTCGGCATGGGCAAGTCAGCACTCCCCTCTGTAATTTGATTCTCGACTTCCTGACCAACAGACCACGGTGAGTGAGGATAGGTGCCAAATTATTTTCTACAATAATCCTCAGCGCTGGTGCCCTCAAAGGATGCATTCTCAGCCTCTTGCATTACTCCTTATATAGTGATGACTGTGCAGCCAAATCCAAATCCAATTCAATTTAAAGTTTGAAGACGATACCACCGTAGTGAGTCGAATTTCACCAATGCCTCTAATTCCTTAGAAGTTTTAAGAAGTTTGCCATGTTCCCAACAATTCTCCCCAAATTCTACTAGAAAACATTTTATCTGGATGCCTCGCAGCATAGTTTGGCTCCATCCAAGACCATAAGAAATTGCAGAGAGTTGTAAACCAACCTCCCTTCCATTGCCTCCATCAGCACTTCATGCTGCCTTGGCAAGACCACCAGCATAATCAAGGAAAGGTCTTACCCCAGACACTCCTTCCCCGCTCTTCCATCAGGCAAGATGTATAGAAGCTTGAAAACGCAGATTCGGGGGCAGATTCTTCCCAACTGTTATCAGGCAACTGAATTGTCGTCTCACCAACTAGTCCTAACCTCCCATGTACCTCACTGGAGAACTTTGATCTATTTTAATTGGATTTTATCTTGCACTAAATGTTGTATGCTTTATCTGTACACTGTGGACAGCTGATTATAACTATTTATACTCTTTTCTTTGTAAATCTTCTCTACACTCTTTCCAGCTTAATGGCATCTTTCTTATAGCAGGGTGATCAAAGCTGAACGCAATACTCCAAATACGGCCTTGCCAATGCCTTGTACAACATGCAACATAACTTATGTACTTAATACTCTAAATGATGAAGGCAAATGTACCAAAGCCCTTTCCACTACCCTATCTACCTGTGATGTTTTCAGGGAACTATATACCCATGGTCCAAGTTCCTTCTATTCTACAACAGGTACTTTGGATCCGCCTTCACTAAGGAGGACACAAACAATCTTCCTGATATACTAGTGCCAGAGGATCTGGGCTGACAGAGGAACTGAAGGAAATCCACATTAGGCAGGAAATGGTGTTGGGTAGACTGATGGGACTGAAGGCTGATAAATCCCCAGGGCCTGAAGGTCTGCATCCCAGGGTACTTAAGGAATTGGCTCTAGAAATCGTGGGTATCATTGGTGATCATTTTCCAATGTTCTGTAGATTCAGGATCAGTTCCTGTGGATTGGAGGGTAGCTAAAGTATCCCACTTTTTAAGAAAGGTGGGAGAGAGAAAACAAGGAATTATAGACCAGTTAGCCTGACATCGGTAGTGGGGAAGATGCTGGAGTCAATTATAAAAGATGAAACAGCGGCAAATTTGGATAGCAGTATCAGGATCGGTCCAAGTCAGCATGGATTTACGAAGGGGAAATCATGCTTGTCTAATCTTCTGGAATTTTTTGAGGATGTAACTAGGAAATTAGAGAAGGGAGAGCCAGTGGATGTCATGTACCTGGACTTTCAGAAAGCATTTGATAAGGTTCCACATAGGTGATTAGTGGGCAAAATTAGGGCACATGGTGTTGGGGCTAGAGTGCTGACATGAATAGAGAAGTGGTTGGCAGACAGGAAACAAAGAATAGGGATTAACGTGTTCCTTTCAGAATGGCAGGCAGTGACTAGTGGGGTACCACAAGGCTCGGTGCTGGGACAGCAGCTATTTACAATATATATCAATGATTTAGATGAAGGGATTAAAAGTAACATTAGCAAATTTGCAGATGGCACAAAGCTGAGTGGCAGTGTGAACTGTGAGGAGGATGCTATAAGAATGCAGGGTGACTTGGACAGGTTGGGTGAGTGGGCAGATGCATGGCAGATGCAGTTTAATGTGGATAAATGTGAGGTTATCCACTTTGGTAGCAAAAACAGGAAGGCAGATTTCTATCTAAATGGTGTCAAATTGTGAAAAGCAGAAGTACAACAGGATCTGGGGGTCCTAGTTCATCAGTCACTGAAAGTAAGCATGCAGGTACAGCAGGCAGTGAAGAAAGTGAATGGCATGTTGGCCTTAATAACTAGAGGAGTTGAGTATAGGCGCAAGGAGGTTCTTCTGCAGTTGTATAGGGCCCTAGTGAGACCACACCTGGAGTATTGTGTGCAGTTTTGGTCCCCTAATTTGAGGAAGGACATTCTTGCTATTGAGGCAGTGCAGTGTAGGTTTACAAGGTTAATTCCCAGGATGGTGGGACTGTCATATGCTGAGAGAATGGAGCAGCTGGGCTTGTATACTCTGGAGTTCAGAAGGATGAGAGTGTATCTTATTGAAACTTATAAGATTATTAAAGGTTTGGACACGCTTGAGGCAGGAAACATGTTCCCGATGTTGGGGGAGTCCAGAACCAGGGGCCACACTTTAAGAATAAGGGGTAAGCCATTTAGAATGGAGACGAGGAAACACTTTTTCTCACAGAGAGTGGTGAGTCTGTGGAATTATCTGCCTCCGAGGGCGGTGGAGGCCGGTTCTCTGGATACCTTCAAGAGAGAGCTAGATAGGGCTCTTAAAGATAGCGGAGTCAGGGGATATAGGGAGAAGGCAGGAATGGGGAACTGATTGGGGATGATCAGCCATGATCACATTGAACGGCCGAATGGCCTAGTCCTGCACCTATTGTCTCTTGTCTATTGTCTAATATATACACTGTGATGGCCTTTCCCTGGTTTGACATCCCAAATGCAGCTGCTCACACTTATCCGAGTTAAACTCCTTTAGCTGTTCCTCGGCCCATTTGCCCAGCTGTTCAAGATCCTGCCTACATTCAAAGGGATTCAATTGTTTTTGTACAAATGCTCTTGTACAAGTACAACATGCAGCAGAGAATTTAGAAGAGAAATCATGCATTAGCTTTTATTATGAGAGAAATTGGGTAGAAGAGTAAAGATGGCTTTGTTCAAGTAAATAGGGCCGAGGTAAGATTTCATGTGGGTGCAGCACGCAGTTTTGGTTTCTCCATGTAAAACCATATATTTGTCATAGGTGCAATATGTATACAGCAGAACGAATGCAAGGGTGCAAGGAACTGGCCCTTCATCTCACAAAGTCTGTGCCAATCATGATGCCAAACTAATCTCTTCTGCATATGATCCATAGTCCTCCATTCACTGCATCTCCATATTTAAAAGCCACTTAAATGCCATTATTGTATCTACTTTCACCACCATCCCCATCAGTGCATTCCAGGTATCCACCACTCTCTTTCCAAAAAAATATTGCCCTGCATACCGTTCTCCCTCCAACCTTACACCTATGCCCTCTAGTCTTTGACATCTCCATCCTGGAAAAAATGTTACGTTTGTCGACATTATCTGGATATCTCACAATTTTACATACTTCTATCTAGTCTTCTCTCAACCTATTATTATTCAGAGTAAAAAAAAAAAAAAAGGTTGTCCAACATCTCAACATCGTCCGATCCCAGGAATGAGTGGATTAATTTATGATGAGCATTTGATGGCACTGGGCCTGTACTCGCTGGAGTTTAGAAGAATGAGGGGAGACCTCATTGAAACGTACTGAATAGTGAAAGGCTTGGATAGGGTGGATGTAAAGAGGATGTTTCCACTAGTGGGAAAGTCTAAGACTAGAGGTCATATCCTCAGAATTAAAATATGTTCCTTCAGGAAGAGGATGAGAAGGAATTTATTTAGTCATATGGTGGTAAATCTGTGGAATTCTTTGTTACAGAAGGCTGTGGAGGCTGTCCATGGATATTTTTAAAGCAGATAGATAGACTCTTGATTAGTACGGGTGTCAGGGGTTATGGGGATAGGGCAGGAGAATGGGGTTAGGAGCAAGAGATAGATCAGCCATGATTAAATGGTGTAGACTTGATGGGATGAATGGCCTAATTCTGCTCCTATCGCTTATGACCTTATGACCTCTTAATCCAGGCAGCATTGTGATAAACCTCTGCACCCTCCCCAAAACTTTCACGCCTTTCGTGTAATGGGGCGATCATAAATGCACACAATTGAAGAGAAGAGATTGATAAAATCTGAAAAGAACAAGATACCATCTCAGTTCTCTCAGGGATCAAGAGGATGGGAGGATGCTTCCACTAGCTGAAGAATCTGGAACCACAGATCATGGTCTTAGAATAAGTGACAATCATTTGATGCAGAGAATAAATGTCTTCACTCGGGGAATGGTGAATCTGGAAGTTTGCAGTCACAAGGTCATAAGTGATAGGAGTAGAATTAGGCCATTCGGTCCATCAAGTCTACTCCGCCATCCAATCATGACTAATCTATCTCTCCCTCCGAACCCCATTCCCCTGCCTTCTCCCCATAACCACTGACACCTGTACTAATGAAGAATCTATCTCTGCCTTAAAAATATCCACTGACGGCCTCCACAGCCATCTGTGGCAAAAAATTCCACAGCTTCACCACCCTCTGATTAAATAATTTCTCCTCATCTCCTTCCTAAAAGAACGTCCATGGAAGATTAGTTCATTGAAGAAGTGCCATGGAAGATATGTGATTAGATTAATTCAAAATAGCGATAATTAAATTTCTTGATATTAATGCCCCTGTCCCACTTAGGAAACCTGAACGAAAACCTCTGGAGACCTTGCGCCCCACCCAAGGTTTCCGTGAGGTTCCCGGAGGTTTTGGGCACTCTCCCTAATGGTGGAAAGTGGTTTCCGCGTAGTCGAGGCTTCTTCTATGTTCCTGCGATTATTTAAAAAAACAAAAAAAAACGGCCTCGACTAAAAATAGGTTGCCGTTTGGTCGAAGCCAGTGGAGTGGGGTTGCTATTTACTTACAGGCAGTCGAAGGTAATCTCCTTTGCTGACCGGCCATTTTGATTGGCTCATTGGAGTTTTCAGCAAAGATCCTGTAGGATCTATGGTTTTCAGGACCTAGAAGATCCGCTGGAAGGTAAAATGCCCGCTAACTTTATTAAACTTCTTAGAACTGTCGCACCTTCTACCAACAACCAAATCGAGAACCGACGAGATAAAGGCGAGCAACCGGGCCCCCCAGGCAAACGCAACGTGCGAGCAACAGGATATGACAAATCTCTACCACCTTCTCCCACCCGTCTCACCTTCTCTCCCCACTTCTCTCCCCCTTCTCTACCTTCTATTCCCTCTCTCTCACTTCTCTCCCCTTCTTTCCCCTTCTCTCCCTCCCTCCCGCACTTTCTAAAGGACTTACCGTGCTCTGTGGCAGCCGTTTACCTTCCTCTTCATCGCACAGACAGCGCTCCTCCGCTGTCCCTGGCCCCCACGTTCGCTGTGTGTGTGTGTGTGTGTGTGTGTGTGTGTGTGTGTGTGCGTGTGTGTGTGCGTGTGTGTGTGCGTGTGTGTGTGTGTGTGTGTGTGTGTGTGTGTGTGTGAGTGTGTGTGTGTGTGTGTGTGTGTGTGCGTGTGTGTGTGCGTGTGTGTGTGTGTGTGGTCAGTAGATGCAGCTCACGCTTCTGTGGAGGCTTTCCAGGCAAGTGCCCAAAACCTCTGGCGACTCATGGAAACCTTGGGTGGGGCGCAAGGTCACTAGAGGTTTCCGTTCAGGTTTCCTAAGTGGGACAGGGGCATAAGGGAATCAAGGGGCATGGACACAGTATGTGAAAATGTGCCTGAGATACAAGATCAACCATGATTTTCACAAATGGCTGAGTAGGTTTACAAGGCCTACTCCTGCTCCACATTGTTGTCTTCCAATGATCCCTATTCTGTAGTTTCTCTAGAATTTTTAATGCTCCTTTATAGATGTGTATTTAAATCGTTCCTTATTGTACTGAATAATTAAATTTTAATAACATGACAATTATATTTCAGAAATCCTGAACAAAACAGGATGTACAATTTCCCTCAAAACCACTTCTTCAGATGTAATTCATGATTCCCACTTCTTCAATTCTCTCATCATAACCATATTATCTCAATGCCAGATTGTGCCAGATTGGACCTATAGCAACATTGGACTAGAACATTCTCACCTGTCCCTTTTGAGGTGCTACATTTCAGTAAAATCTGGTTGAGATCCCAGGAACTCACTGACAACTGCCGATGTTCAGTTGACTATCTATTGCCATCGGATCATTAAACCACCTGGTTGTAAAATCAAAATGTTAGCAACATCTGTTCAACAATATTGTTAGAGGTAACCCCTTATTAGTGAGGTTTATGTTGTATGAACGCCACACCATGGCCTCTCCGCCATACTTTACTGTACACCCCTTTCCTTATTTTCTTGGTCTCAGCTGTTGGAAACTAAGGTGTTTCTTCCAAATGCAGCACCAGTAATTTGTGCATAGGCAAATCATTAGACCAGCCAGCCAACCTCAGGGGGCCATGAACACTGAGTGGATCGCTGATGCTGATAAAAATTTACTCGTGAAATTTTGACAAATTAGCTCAAGGGGTGTGTTATAAGATTCAGCCATCCAAGCATCTTGTTAACCCACCAGACAGCTGGCTATTTGACAAATAATTGTACAACTAGTTAATGTTTATTCCAAAAAGACCCCCCACCCACCCCTCCATCAGCACCAGAGATGTCAGAAGAACTACTTTGAATTATACTGCCATTCTCATTGGATTTGTCTTGATTGTGCTGTACCTGTGACAAACAGAAACAGTACCTCTTTACCAAACTGCTATTGATACATTAAACTGTTGCCTTCAAGACAGAGATGAAGGGCTTAACATTTGGGATTTCAATTTCACTTTTCACAATATTATTCTCTGAGCTGAAATTCAGTGGTGTAGATCATATTGTTGCAGTGATCAAGGCAATAATGGATTCGCTGCTTAAAGCAGTATACTGTAAGTTATATTAATGTGTTAATAATTTTAATGTATGCTCCATCAGTTCCATTTTTGTACCACTGAAAGGTTTTAGGTGACTATTAGAATGAAATAACAATTACAATAACACGCAAAGCATCCATTAATCTACATTGTCTTTGCTTTACATTTGATAGCACAGGAATTAAATACTGATCCGAAACTCTTTGCAAATTGAAGAAGCTTTCTATAATCATGAAAGTGGTTTTCAAATCAGTATCAGAGAATCATTAAGAGATACGCCACTAAGATCACACCACCCATCAACCATTCATTACTGATGATTATTTTTTATATTATTGATAATTGTATATTTACTTGTGTGTTATTGCATTACTAGGAATTTCATTGTTCTGTTGCCGGTATATATGACAATTATTCACTCCTGACTCTCTCTTGATTCTTGACTCATTTACAATATTCTTACATTAATCCTTTTGAATTATCGCCACATTCTTATCTGTTGGACCCAATTATTGCCCTGGTCCCTGTAAAATATGTTGTTCTCCAACTCCCATCAGATTCGACCCCTCATCTACTCACCATGTATGACATTTGATCTTGTCTGCCTATGGGATTGGGGGTGAAACCGAAGCACTTGGATGAACCCCATGCAGTCATAAGGAGAACATGCAAACTCCACACAGACAGCACCCAAAGTCAGGACTGAACCCAGGTTGCTGGGGCTATGACAGCACTTTAGCTGCGAAACTGTGCTTACTTTCAATTCTGCACCAGTACAGTGGAATATTTTTTGTAAATCCAAATAAATGAAAGGAACACTCAGATTATCACACTGGTAGCATATGAATCGCACAACTGGTCAATTTCAATTTGATAATAGCATGGAAATGGGGGATGTGGTAAAACTTAGGGGCAGCGACAAGTTAAATAAACTTGATAGCCCATAGCACCTATTATGGATCCAATGCTCAATTAATAATATGAAACCACAACTTTGAACTATTGTAGGGCGTTAGCCTTTATTATCATCCGCAGAGGTCCATGAAGGATGGAGGATAGTAATATAAGTGCAGGGCATACCAATATTTATGGGTAGTTTGAGATTAAGGAGGTGGTGCTGCAAAGCATTAAACTGGATAGATCCCATAAGCCTGATGGGATCGACTCCAAGTTATTGAGAGGCAAAAGTAGAGATTGCATAGGCCTTATCAAAGATCTTTGTATCCTCTCTAGCAACAAATGAGGTTCCAGAGGACTGGAGAATAGCCAATAGTGTTCCTTTGTTTAAGAGGGAAGTAGATATAATCCAGGAAATTATAGGCTGGTGAGCCTTATATCCGTTATTGGAGATGTTTTGTCCGGTGGAAAGAGAATGTGCTAATTAAGGACTGTCAGCCTGCCTTTGTCGGCGGTAGGTCATGTCTTACAAATTTGATTGAACTTTTTGAGAAGATGATAAAAGTGATTGATCCGAGTAGGGGAGTGGATGTTGCGTACATGGATTTTAGTATGGCATTTGACAAAGCCCCTCATGATAGGCAGATCCAGGAGGTTATGATGCATGGGATCCATTGTGACTTGGTACTTTAGATTCCAAACTGGTTTACCTGTAAATACAGTGGAGGAGATTAGTAAGTTTACAGGCAACACCAAAATTGATGGAGTTGTAGATAATGAGGAAGGCTGTCAAAAGATACAGTGGAATTTTGTACAGTTACAGATATGGGTGGAGAAATGACAAATGGAGTTTAATTCAGGCAAATGTCAGGCGTTGAACTTTGGGAGGTTGAATGTAAGGGGAAAGTATATACTGTAGTTAATGGCAAGATCCTGAACAGCATTGGTGAGCAGACAGATATTGGAGTCCAAGTCTATTGGTCCTTGAAAGTGGTCTGACAAGTAGATATAGTGATAAAGAAGGAATAAGGTATGTTTATTCTATTTGGACTATTGTGTGCGGTTCTGGACACCCCATTACAGGAAGAATGAGGAGGCTTTGGAGAGTGTATAGGAGATGTTTACCAGAATGCTGCCTAGATTAGAGGGTATTAGCTACAAGGAGATGTTGGACAAAGCTGGGTTAGATAGAACATAGAACAATACATCAGAGGATCAGACCCTCGTGCCCATAAAGTTTGTGAGAACATGATGCCTAGCTGAACTGATCTCATCTGCCTGCACATGATCCATATCCCTCTATTCCCTGTGCATCTTTATGCCTATCTAAAAGCCTCTTAAATGTCACTTTCATATCTACCTCCTCAAACCACCCCTGGCAATGCGTTCCAACCCCCACCAACCTCGATAACTTTTACAATATACCACCGATCGGAACGAAACTTGTTGCACTCGCAACACAGGAGAACGGTGCGTAACCTGGCGAAAAATTGTAGCGCTATCATGTACCGTTTTTGCACAAATAGGAAAACCCCGCAAACCGGAAGAGCACAAGATCAGAGTTTTGGTTATGTATAGATAGATAGACAGACAGACAGACAGGCAAGCAGGCAGGCAGGCAGACATGGACTCCAAGATCCCAATCTATTAAGTGCCTTGCCATTAACTGTATACTGTCCCCTTACATTCAACCTCCCAAATGCCTCTGCCATTTCTCTGCCCATTTCTGCAGCTGATCTATATCCTACTGTATCTTCTGACAGCCTTCCTCACTGTCTTCTAATCCTCCAATTTTGGCTCATTAGAAAACGTATTCATCAACCCATCTACATTTATGCCTGGGTTATTTATATATATCACAAACTGCAGAGGTCCCAGCACAGCTTGCTGTGTAACCACTGGTCACAGACCTCCAGCCAGAATATCTACCTTCCACCACAATCCTCGGTCTTCTAGGAATAAGCCAGTTCCGACTCCATACCACCAAGTCATCATGAAACCTGTACACCTTAATCTTCTGAATTTAGCTGGTAAGGGTGCAGAGAATTGTGAGACTGTTTCCAGGAATCAACGGTCTGAGTTACAGAGAGAGATTGGGCAGGCTGGGACTTTATTCTTTGGACATGGATGGCTGACAGGTAATCTTATTGAGAGGGGAATCAAGAGGATGAATACAGTCTTTTTCCCAGGGTAGATCAAGAACTAGGGGGACTAGATTTGAGGGAGGGGAAATTAATTGTAACCTGAGGGGCAACATTTTCACACAGCAGTGGTGACTAAATGGACCAAGTTGCCAGAGGAAGCATTTGAGGCTTGTATAATAACAACATTCAAAAGACATTTGGACAAGTACATGGATTTGAAAGGTTGAGAGGGATATAGGTCAAATGTGGGAAGATGGGACTAGCTTAGATTGGGCAACTTTGTTGGTATGGAGAGGTCTAGTTTTTGTACTGTATGACTTTAATTAATAACAACTAATCAATATTCACAATGCATTTGGTTGGTTAAATATTGAAAATATATCTTTAGAATTAACCTTCTGGAAAATATAATTTGTACCTTTTTTATATTTCACTTGTGAGGATTGTGGGTAAAGTGAAGTTACCTTTAAATGTAACTCTTCTTACAGTAATGACATGAAGAATCACAGAAGTCACTCCTTTCAACTGTGACTCTCTTTTACAGTTCCCCAGAAAGCTGTAGAATCGAGGCAGGCAGATTACAGCACGCTTGTGACAGCTGGGGAAGTGTGCAGTATCCCAGTGGGCTTTGCTGTCTGTCTTCGCTGCGTTAGCACCACAGCTGCGGATCTTGTAGTCTCGGGAAAGGTGTGGGTGAGATTCGATAATTAATGTGCAGCCTTGGTCGTCAGCACAGATTGTTGCTGGCCTTCTGAATCACCGCATCTTGTCACAGAAACAGCGCCGACACGTTGCAAAGCCAAACTTTCTGGGATGGAGTGGAGTTTTTATTTAGGGGGAAAAAAAATCAGTTCACATTGTTTGAATCCTTCAGGGACCTTAAAAATAAGCGGGGAAAGTAAATATGTCCTTTATAAAACTGCACTCATTATCCAAGCTGCACTCTGAAGGTTCTGAGGTTGCAACAAAAGGAACATTAATCACTTTGCACCCTCTTTCAAACCTGCTTTGCATACAAATTACTGGAACAAAAAATATAATTATCATTATAATGTTATGATTCTTACTTCCTCTAATTATTTTTTCCAGATTGTCACTGGTATGAGGTGATCCTCCCATGCAGTAATCTTCCTAACCCCCAACAATATAGACCTAGTCTTTCAGACGGAAACCAGATGGCAGAGCACTTCCACTTGGCTCCCAAGGTCCAGATAACTATGCCCTGGTTAAGGCTTGTGTGGGGACAAGTGAAAAATGATTGGAAAGAAGTAGAGCAGTGAATAATTCCTGGTACTTTGGTTGTATGCTCTATACTTAAAAAAACACAAAACTATGTTCTAACGCCCCAATGAATTCACTCTAATTATCAATTAGATTTAATCATTCCTATGAAGTTATTTGATTTTTTTAATTTGAGTGTCATTATTATTGCTTTTAACATTTTTCTTTCCCTCGGCAAGGAAAAGGAAAGCTTGCATCCATTCCACTTCAGTGGGTTCTTAGGTGCCTCATGAGACCTGGAGATGCATGAGAGGGCAGGTGGGCAGCTAACATTGGAGGTGGCACGGTCATTCTGCCATTTTATCTGGATTCCACATGTTTTTGACAAAGAAAGATTCCCAGTTTCCCAATGTCCTTTGGTCCAACTAACCCCTGCTGATCAAAATGCCCCATTTACACTAGCCCCACCTCCCTGTGTTTGGCCCATATCCCTCTAAACCGTTCCTATTCGTGTTTCCATCCAATTGCCTTTTAAAGGTTATTATGGAATCTGCCTCAACTACCTCCTCTAGCAACTTCCATATACCCACCACCCTCTGTGTGAAAATATTGCCCCTTAGGTTCTTGTTAATTCTTCCCACTAAATTTTTCTACTATATCAATGTCCTCTATCTGTTGATTACCTACTCTGGGTAAAAGACTTTGATATCTATCCCTATCAGAATTTTATATAGCTCTGTAGCGGCACCTAGGGGTGGCTTGGGGCATCACAAACCCTCGCTATTGGCTGGTGCGGTCACGTGATCGTGGGAGTGTTTTTGCGGGTTTTTGTATCGCATTCATTCAAGCTCCACACTGTTAGAAAGAGCTTCGTATTTTTGGCTGATCTAAAATGCGATTGAGTAAATCGCTTTGTTATCGTTTAAAATAAAGAATCTTACTTTACTCAATTGACTCGACTCGCCAAAGTGGTGACCCCGTCAGTCCGATCGTTTATTCGGACTTCGATCATGCAAGCTGCCGCTAACCCCGACGCACATCTTCCCCAGCAAAATGCCGTGGGCCTGAAACTGCCCGTTTTCTGGCCGGAGCAGCCTCAAGTATGGTTCACCCACATTGAGGCCCAATTCCAACTTAGAAATATCGTCATGGACGCCACCCGATATTTCTACGTGGTCGGGGCGCTTAGCCAAGAGATGGCCACCCGGTTGCTGCCCTACATGCGGGACCCTCCAGCAATCGGCAAGCACGAGGGCCTCAAGGCGCTGCTGCTCCGCACTTTTTGGCTCAGCCGCCGCGATCGCGTCGCCCGCCTTCCATATGGATGGCCTCGGCGATCAGAAGCCGTCAGCGCTCATGAGCGAGATGCTCGCTCTGATGGATGGCCACCGACCCTGCCTGCTGTTCGAGCAGGCCTTCCTGGAGCAGATGACCGACAACATTTGCCTGCTCCTTGCTGGGTCAGACTTCGCAGATCCCCTTCAGCTCACCGAACGGGCCGACAAACTGTGGGTCACCAAGCAGCAGGGCGGCGGGTCCATCAATTGGGTGTCTGTGTCTGTGCACCAGCAGCCTCGCAGAGACGTCCAACCCTCTGCTGCCGTCGCCGCACCGCGTCTTACTTTACTCAATTGACTCGACTTGCCAAAGCTCTGTAAGATCCTGTGCTCCAAGGAATAAAGCCCTAGTCTACTAAACATTCCCCTATAGTTAGGCCTTCGAGTCCACACAACATCCTAGTAAATCTTCTCTGCACACTTTTCAGTTAAATGACATCCTTCCCACAGCAGGGTGACCCAAACTGAACACAATGCTCCAAATACAGCCTCGCCATTGTCTTGTATAACTGTAACATAACATCGCAACTTCTAAACCCTACCTCTGACGCCACTTTCAAGGAACTATGTACCTGCGCTCCTAGATCCCTCTCCTCTACAACAAGTCCCAAGGCTCTGCCATTCACTGTGAAGGTCCTGCCCTAGATTGACTTCCCATTATATTATAGGCCACCCAACACCCAACAGCCAGTAGGAGATAAAGGATCCGCTATGTAGCCAGATTACTGAAGGATGTAAGAGCTACAGGGTTGTTGTAGTTGTAGAATATTTTAACTTCCCTAATATTGACTGGGATTTACTCAGGGCAAGAGGATTAGACGGGGCAGTATTTGTTAGGTGCATCTAAGATTTCCTGAAACAGTATGTGGATAATCCGACTCAAGGAGGGACCATACAGAACATTGGAATATTGGAGTATTGGAAAACAAGCCTGGTCAAGTGATTTGTGTTGAGGTGGAAGAAGAATTTGGGGATAGTGATTGCAACCCCATAAGTTTTAAGATTGTTTTGAATAGGGACAGGTCTGGGTGTTAGGGAAAGGTAAGGCAGATTACAATGTCATTAGGCAGGAGCTAAGGAGGGTAGTTTGGGATTAGTTGCAATTGGGCAAATCCACAGAGGACATGTGGGAGTCGTTTAAAGGCGTTCGGTGTGGACTCTGTGAGCCGAAGGGCCTGTTTCCATGCTGTATCTCTAAACTAAGTGATCACAACTCTGTAAGCTTTAAGATTGTTTTCAATAGGGAGAAGACTGGACCTTGAGGCAATCTACAGTGTTATTACGCAGGAACTCGGGAGGGTACACTGGGAGTGATTGTTATTGGGTAAGTCCACATCTGACATGTGGGAGTTGTTTAAAGGCCAGTAGATTGATGTTCTGAACCAGCATGTTCCAGTAAGGAAGAGCGATAAGGATGGCAAATAAGGGAGCCTTGGATGACCAAGGACGTAAATTTGGTCAAAAAGATAATGGAAGCACGTGAGATTTAAGAGATTGGAATCAGGCAGTGCCTTTAAGGAACATAAAAAAAGGAGGAAGCAACTCAAATGGACATTTAGAAGGACCAAAAGGGGACACTAAATGGCTTTGATGAGTCAGATTAAAGAAAATCCCAAAACTCATTTGTAGTACAGTATATTAAAAACAAGAGAATAACCAAGGGAAAAGTAGGACTGCTGAAGGATAAATGAGAGAATTTGTGCTTGGAGTTTGGGGATGTGGGCAAGATACTAAAGTATTTTGCATCTGTTTTCATGAAGGACAATGATGGAGGGCAGTGAGATCAGTGTGGTGTACATTAATATGTAAGGGGAATTTGAGATTAAGAGAAGATGTTGGGGCTCTTAAAGATCATTTAGGTAGATAAATCCCGAGGACCTATTGGGATTTATCCCAGGTTACTGAGTAAGGCAAGAGAGGAGATTGCAAGGATCTTGAGGAAGATCTTTGTCTTCTCCAGCCACAAGCGAGGTCCGGAAGGATGGGAGAGTAGCGAATGTTGTTCCTTTATTTAAAATGAGAAGTAGAGAGAATTTCAGGGAATTATTGGCCATTGAGCCTCACATCAGAGGTAGACAAAAAATTGGAGAAGATACTTTGAGATAGGATTTACTCCCATTTGGAAGAGAATAGGTTAATTAGAGACAGTCTTTGTACATGGCTGGTCATGTCTTACTAACATGATAGAATTTTCTGAGGAGGTGACAAAGGTGATCAATGAGGGTAGGGTGGTGTATGTTGTCTGCATGGATTTAGGAAGGCATTTGATAAAGTCCCCCATGGTAGGCTGATCCAGAAGATTAAGATACACGTGATTAGTAGTGACAGTCATATGGATCCAGAACGGGTTTACTGAGAGAAGACAGATGGTTGTGGTGGAAGGACAATATTCCTAAGCATATGGTATGCTTGCTTTCATAGGTTGGGATATTGAGTATGTGTAAGGAAGTCATGGTACAGCTTTACGGGACATTGATTAGGCAATTTTGAGTATTCTGTGCAGTTCTATTCATCCCATTGCAGGAAGTATGTGGAGACTTTGGAAAGGGTGCGGAGGAGGTTTTCCAGAGGGATCACTGGATTAGGAGGTATTAGCTACAGGAAGAGGTTGGACAGACAGATTGTTTTCCTGGAATACCAGAGGTGGCAGGGAGACCAGAATAAAAGTATATAAAATTATGAAACACATAGATCGGGTCGCCAGTCAGAATTTTCTTTCCCAGGATGGAAAAATAGAATACTAGAGGACATAGCTTCATTCTTAGGCACGATCCTTTGTTCCCAAAACCCTTCTAGGGATACATGTCCAGCTACCAATACCTGTCCCATGCCTCTTTCTTTTTCCTGACCAGAGCCTCAATTTCTCTTATCAACCGGTGATAGCGGTGCTGGCTCGAAGGGCCGAATGGACTCCTCCAGCACCTATTTTCTATTTTCTTTTCTAACCAGGCTTACCCCCACCTGCCTTGCCCTTCACCGTAACAGGAGCATTCTAGGTTTGAACTTTTGTCATCGCATTTTTAAAAGCAGCCCACTGTCCGGTCGTTCCTTTGCCCGCAAACAACTACTTGAATCAACTTCACAAAGTTCCTATCTAATACTAGAATGGTTGGCCTTGCACCAATTCAGAATTTTAACTTTTGGCCCACCCTGTCTTTATCCATACCTATTTTAAAGTTAATACACCAGTGGTCACTGGTCCTAAACGTCTATGCCACAGACACTCCAGTCCCATGCCCTTCCCAATTTTCTAAGAGTAGATCATATTACCTGAAGAAACTCTCCTGAACACATTTGACAAATCACACCTTGTCTAAGCCCTTGGCACTATGACAGACACAGTCTTTGCTGAGAAAGTTAAAATCCCCTACTATGACAACCTTATTATCCTTGCAGCTGCTTGCAATCTCCTGCCATATTTGCTCTTCAGTGCCAGCCACACTGCCAATCTAGTTTAAACCCACCCTGGATCAACCAAGATAAGCAAATTGTTAGAGTTATAAAATCAGTCTACAAATTGATGTGGTACCAAGGGATCTCAGCATCTCATTGAATGAAACACAAACAGTTGGCTTGGTGGCACAACTGATAATTAGGATAAAAAGACACACATTGATGTAGTAACTCAGCAGATCAGGCAGCATTTGTGGAGAAGATGGATCGGTGATTTTTCAGATCGGGATCCTCCTTCAGGTTGATTGTAGTCGGGAAGAATGCTGGAAGTGAGGAGGGGTGGGGCAAAGCCTGGCAAGTGATAGGTGGGTCAGGCGAAAGGAGTTTGAATGGCAGATGGTTAGACAAAGGCCTGAGAAAAGACAAAAGGCAGGAATGTCAGAGGGCTGCCCTAAGTTAACGATATTCCAAAGATGCTTCCTTGACTATGGTTTAATAACTGCGAAAAAACATACTTAAATTCTGGAAAAAGATAACAGTTCCCGCAGTGAAGATGTGGATCACAGAAATGACCGAGATACTACATTTAGAAAAAATAAGGCTTGTTTTGTCTGACAAATCAGATCAATTTTCCAAAATATGGTCTCCTTTCATTGAATTTCTTCAACAACATAATGGTTGAACACAAATTCAAAACCGATGCTAGGGTCGGGTGAGCGGGCGTAGGGGAGGGTAGTGGGATATATCTTTTTTTTTTTCACTTCTTCGTTCTTTCAGGGTTATCCTTTTTCTTTTTCGTAACTTTTTCGAAATTCTTTCTTTTCTATTTCCTTTCTTCTTCCTTTCCCTTCTTTCCGTTTTTCTTTTTTCCGATTTACTTATTAGTTTATAAAATGTTAAAACTGAAGCTGTACGAAAATTGTATAATTGTTATGTCAATTACTTTCTCCTTGTACAATTGCTTCTAATAAAATAAATATTAAAAAAAAAAGAAAAGACAAAAGGCTGGGTGATAAGGAGAGGAAGCATGAAATGTGAAGCCGGAGGAGATGGCTATAGATGGAAGGGAATGGGGGGCGAAGAGGAAAGAGAGGGCGGAATTGTGGGAGAAATGAGGTGTCCCGGTAGGACACAGAGAAGGGGGTTGGGGGGGGGGGGAGGGGAGATGGGTGTTAGTTGGTTAGTTACTAAAATTGGAGAATTCAATGTTCATAACATTGTGTTGTGAGCTAACCAAGCAGAATATGACCTCCTGTTCTTCCAGTTTGTGTGTGGCCTCACTCTGGCAATGGAGGAGCCCCAGAACATAAATTTCAGTATGGGAAAAGGAAGGGGAGTTAAAATGGTTAACAATCGGGAAATCCAGCAGTACTTGGCGGACCAAGGGCAAGTGTTCAGCCAATCAAGCACAGACAGACAATTCTAGACAAATGTGTGTACAAAGGAGGCCACGTCAGGAGCACCAAATGCAGACTATGCATTTTGCAATAAAGTTGTCCTTTATTGCAAAACATATTAAGGAGAAAAGTACAGGCATTTTGAGTTACATTGACAGAGCTTTGGTGACATTGCACATGGCATACAGTGTACAATTTTGGTTTCCTTATGATATGAATGATATACCTACTCTGGAGGTAGTGCAGAAAAGGTGAATTATGTTGATTTCTTGGAAAAAGGGATTGACAAATGAAGAACAGTTTAGCAGGGTGGTCCTATGTGCATTTATAGTTAGGAAAAATGAAAGATAATATCATAAGATTCTGTGCGGGAATGACAATGTAGAGGACACTGAGGGTGTTTCCCCTAGTAGGAGCTTAGTTTAGTTTTGAGATACAGCGCGGAAACAGGCCCAAGTCCGCTCCGACCTGCAATCCCTGTACATTAACACAATTTTACACACGTTAATAATAATAATGGATGGGATTTATATAGCGCCTTTCTAGAATACTCAAGGTGCTTTACATCGCATTATTCATACACTCCTCAGTCACACTCGGTGGTGGTGAGCTACTTCTGTAACCAAAGCTGCCCTGGGGCAGACTGACGGAAGCGTGGCTGCTAATCTGCGCCTACGGCCCCTCCGACCACCACCAATCATTCACACACATTCACACACAGGCAAAGGTGGGTGAAGTGTCTTGCCCAAGGACACAACGACAGTATGCACTCCAAGCGGGATTCGAACCGGCTACCTTCCGGTCGCCAGCCGAACACTTAGCCCATTGTGCCATCTGTCGTTAGGGACAATGTATATTTATACCTAGCCAATGAACCTACAAGCCTGTACGTCTTAGGAGTGTGAGAAGAAACCAAAGATCTTGGAGAAAACCCATGCGGTCACGGGAAGAACGAACAAACTCCGTACAGACACGCCCCCATAGTCGGGATCGAAACCGTGTCTCTGGTTCTGTAACTGCTGTAAGGCAGCAACTCTTCAACTGCACCACCATGCCGCCCGGGTGTATCGAAGACTTGGGGGTACAGGAACAGGTCACCCTTTAAGATGGAGACAAGGAGAAATTTATACTGTTTGAGAGTTATATATCTTTGGTGGTCATTATCCCCGAGAGCTGCAGTCGCTAAATATATTCAATGTAGAATTTGACAGATATTTGGACCATCTGAGAATCAAATGGGAAGAGACCAGAATTTAATTAGCCATGGTCTTCCTTAATCTGTTCAGTGTAACCCCCGAGTATACTCAGGTCAGAGTGTACAAGTGGAAAAAAATCTTGGCTGGGAACAGGGTTAATGATGGAACATGCTCAAGAGGCTGAATGGCCATTTCTGCTCATTTCTTTCGTTCTTGCGATAAAACAATTAGACTTTAGATATTAGAGATACGGCGCAGAAACAGGTCCTTCAGCCCACCAAGTCCGTACTGACCAGCAATCACCCTGGATACTGACCTATACACACTAGGCACAATTTTACAATTTACCAAAGTCAATTAACCTACAAACGTGTGGGAGAAAACTGGAACACCCAGAGAAAACCCACACGGTCACAGGGAGAACATACAAACTTTGTTCGGATAGCACCTATAGTAAGGATCGAACTCTGGTCTCTGGCGCTGTAAGGCACAACTCTACCGTTGCGCCACTACCCCATTCTGCAACTTGAAATGGGTAAAAATGCAGCCTTTGATAACTCTGTTCTCAATCTTTAGCCTGTTCACTTTTTCCTGCAAAAAAACAACTATCCACCCATTATGTCCACACACCACCCCAACAATATGCTGAATTTGACCCAACTGACACATTGGCCATAGCCATCAACCCAGTAATTAGCTTCACAAGGTGCTAAGAGAAAGAAATAATATTGGCAGAAGATGAAGCCTTACACAATATACTGATGTGTTGTTTCCGGAACATCGCGGGCAGGCGGTGGAGCCTCAGATAAAATTCCAGAGTGTCGGGTCTGGGCTTTCTGAACCAAATGCAGGAAAGTGATGGGGAGATAGCAAGTGAATATTTCTCATCCATTTTTACTCAGGGAAGCTAAGGAATTGAAGCATATGAGTTGTGTTGTCTTTGCTTGTATGCGAATACCAAAGTGGAGGTATTGGTGGTTTTAAAGTGCATTCAGGTGGATAAATCCCCCGGGTCTGACCACATACATTCTCATACCTTTTAGGATGGCATAGATTTAAGGTAAGGAGGGCAAAGTTTAAAGGAGGTGTGTGGGGCAACTTTTTTTTTGCACGAAGGTTGGTGGGCGCCTGGAAAGCGCTGCCAGGGGTAGTGATGAAGGCAGATGCACTGATCACATTTAAGAGGCTGTTAGTTGGACACATGGATATGCAGGAAATAGAGGGATATGGATCATGTACAGGTTGGTCAGATTAGTTTATCTTGGCATTATCTTTGGCAAAGATACTGTGGGCTGAAGGATATTTCTGGAACTTCTCGCAGAGAAAAACAAGGCAATCTATGCAAATGTAGTGAGTGAAAAACTTTTTAATTCAAGTTCTGTATCTAAAATCAGTTACTTTCAGCAGCATGGTCGTCAGGCATGATCGAATGACTACCCAATTTCCTACAATCAAGGTGAAAAGTAACGTGATAAAAAAACATGTTATAAGCAAAATGCACATAGAAAGCACATGAGTGAGGGAGCGGAGGAAGGAAATGAGGAATTTTCATGCTGCACAGGAGGAGAAATCAGAAGGCAATTTATCCTTTATTGTGGACATGTACATGTTGAATCACACTGGCAAGAATTTCATTCAGGTTTGATAGTTGGCACACTCTTTAATAAACAATGAGTGAGCAAAATAACATTGAAAACTTAAATGAAAGATATAAAAAATACATTTGCTAAAAAAACAATCTGGTTTTAGTAATGTCAATCTTTGACCTTCAGGGTTATTGCAGTGCATTTGTTACTGATCATCAAGTAATGCATTGCAAAACATGTAAAACAGGCATTAAGGGAACAAACAGATGTTAACAAAGCTGTCAGACTTAACAATGAATAATGATGTCTTCACACAAATAAATTCCATCCCATTGTGAGAGACTACTTTAGTAGGATTAAGTCAATTGACTGCCAAGCTTAAACAAGCACTTTGAATCAGGACCTTCTTCAAAACCACACATCAAATGTGAGTGTTGATTGTTCAGCAATGATCAAGAAAGAAGAGTCTGCCCTGGAGCTCCACAGGTGTAGAAATAGACCATGAGGCTTGACTTCAGGGAGAAAAATCCATTTGTGGCTTTTAAAAATACTTTGCATAGCGTTCAAAGAATAAATCCTGAGAGAATGTCTCTTTGCACTAAGGAGATATTTTTGATCATTCAGCATTGTCTATAATTTGATCTATTCATGCCTTTCAATATTTGGACAATCAAGGTAAAATCAAGACAACATTAATAGCAACATGCCAGCATGCTATAGTATACCACAGAATGATGGTATTCAGATGTGGATCCATAAACCTACACAAGGTTTCCTTAGACTGAAGAAGGGTCTCGACCCGAAACGTCACCCATTCCTTCTCTCCAGAGATGCTGCCTGTCCCGCAGAGTTACTCCAACTTTTTGGGTCTATCTTTTCCTTAGACTTACTGGCTTATGTTATAGTTGTACAATACATTGATGAGGCCACGCTTCGATTTTGTGTCAATTTTTGGTCACCCACGAGGATGTTGCCAGAACTTGAGGGCCTGAGCTGTCGGGAGAGGTTGGGCAGGCTAGGATTTTGTTCCTTGGTGAACAGAAGGCTAAGGAACAATCTTACATGTTGGAGGGAATGGATAGGGTCAATGCACGGAAGCTTTTAGTAGGGGAATTAAGAACAAGATGACATAGGTTTGTCAGAGCGGATTTGATAGGAAACAGAGAAGCAACTTCTTCACACAGAGGTGTGTTGGGAATGATAGGGAATGAGCTGCCAGAGGAGGTATTTGAGGCAGGAACTATAACAACATTTAAAAGATATTTGGACAGGTACATGGTTAGGAAAGGTTTAGTGCCAAATGCGGGCAGGTGGAACTAGCATAGATGGGGCATTTTGGGCTGAAGGACATGTTTCCATACTGCATGACTTTATGGGTTATGAAACTTATATACCTCATCTATTTTAACTGAGGAAAAGATCATAGAAGCTAAAGGGCCTGTCCCACTTGGGCGACCTAATCCGCAAGTTCTGGCGAGTTTGCCCTTGACTCATACTCGCAGCATGGTCGACACGATGTCGTAGGAGGTCTTCGGAACTCTCCTTCATGCTCGAGAGTGGTCTCCGCGTACTCGAGGCCTCAGCTAGGTCGCGGCGTATTTTTAAATATGTTAAAAAATGCCCGCGATGAAATCGATACTTTTTTTACTCGTAGGTTTAGTCGTAGTAGATCGTAGCAGGTCAGCATGTTAGTCGTAGGTAATCGAGGGTAGTCGAAGGTATTCAAAGGTAGTCGTAGATAGTCTTCATCATAGTCGAAGAGAGGTCGAAGGGAGGTCGAAGAAGATCGAAGGAGGTAGTCTTCACTCTCCACTATTCGGTGTCCAATTTTACCAAAGTTAGTCGTAGCTAGTCGAAGCTGGTCTTCAACATAGTCGAAGGAGGTCGGAGGAGTTCTTCTACATAGTCGAAGGAGGTCTTAAACATGTCATTTTATCAAACTCTTCTAAACTCGCCAATTAGGTCGCCCAAGTGGGACAGCCCCTTAAAGAATTCATGCTCTTAAATTGTAGGAGCTGAATTAAGCCATTCGCCCCATCAAGTTTACTCGGCCATTCAATCATGGCTGATCTACTTTTCCCTCTTAATCCCATTCTATTGCCTTTTCCAGGTAACTCCTGACACCTGAGGCATATGAATTGAGTTATATGAATGTGATGAATTAGATCACACTGTATATGAATCCTCAAAGTGGAGATATTGGTGGTTTTAAAGTACATTAAGGTGGATAAAACCCCAGGGCCACCAAGCAGGCCATTTGGGAAGCTAACGAGCAAATTGCAAATACTCTTGCAGAGTTGTTAGCATCATCTTTAGCCAGGTGTGAATTTTCAGAAGTCTGGAGGGTGTACTGATTTTTAAGACAGACAGCAAGGACAATCTAGAAAACTACAGGGGGTGAGCCTGATGAGAGGGGTGGAAAAATTGTTGGATTGGATTCTGAGGGATGGAATAGACCAGAATTTGGATTGGCAAGGACTGATTAGGGATAATCAGTATGCTTTTGAGTGTGGGAGGCAGTGACTCATGTATCGGAGTGGAGCAGTGGAGTGCCTCAGCAGGTAGTGCTGGTTCCATTGGGTTGAGGTTATCAACCCAATGAGGTTTCTTGAGGTTATCCACTTTGGTAGCAAAAACAGGAAGGCAGATTACTCTCTAAATGGCGTCATGTTGGGAAAAGGGGAAGTACAACGGGATCTGGGGGTCCTTGTACATCAGTCTATGAAAGTAAGCATGCAGGTACAGCAGGCAGTGAAGAAAGCGAATGGCATGTTGGCCTTTATAACAAGAGGAATCGAATATAGGAGCAAAGAGGTCCTTCTGCAGTTATACAGAGCCCTAGTGAGACCACACCTGGAGTATTGTGTGCAGTTTTGGTCCCCTAATTTGAGGAAGGACATTCTTGCTATTGAGGGAGTGCAGCGTAGGGTTACAAGGTTAATTCCCGGGATGGCGGGACTGTCATATGCTGAGAGAATGGAGCAGCTGGGCTTGTACACTCTGGAGTTTAGAAGGATGAGAGGGTATCTCATTGAAACATATAAGATTGTTAAGGGTTTGGGCACGCTAGAGGCAGGAAACATGTTCCTGATGTTGGGGGAGTCCAGAACCAGGGGCCACAATTTAAGAATAAGGAGTAAGCCATTTAGAACGGAGACGAGGAAACACTTTTTCTCACAGAGAGTGTTGAGTCTGTGGAATTCTCTGCCTCAGAGGGCGGTGGAGGCAGGTTCTCTACTTTCAAGAGAAAGCTAGATAGGGCTCTTAAAAATAGTGGAGTCATGGGATATGGGGAGAAGGCAGGAACGGTGTACTGATTGGGGATGATCAGCTATGATCACATTGAACGGCGGTGCTGGCTCGAAGGGCCGAATGGCCTACTCCTGCACCTATTGTCTACTGTCTACTGTCTATTGTCTTCTACATAGTCATAGGAGATCTTCTACATAGTCGGTGGTCGTAGGAAGTCTTCCACATAGTTGAAGGATGCCAACTTTTCGGCGATTCTACAAGACCATGACAGTCTCCTAAACTCGCCAGTAAGGTCGCCATAGTGGGACAGGCCCTTTAGAGCCGGAATGGAGGACATGACCCTCACAGGCCAGGTCCACCGCTACACCCAGGCCCTCTGCCCCAGACGCAGAATCTGGAAGACCCGTTCTAGGTAAGCCCAGGTAAGCCCAGGCTGCTGCTGGCCCACCTACCTCTCCTCACCTGACTGCCTGTGGCCCGGAGGGCACCTCCTGCAGGCAACTTTGAAGGTACTGGAGGCAATACCCCCATCGCTCTCACACCGGCCCACTCCACATTGCCAGCGGCTTCCCCTCGACTCTACGGTCTTTGGGGCTCCTGAACTTCTCCCTGCAGGCCCTTCTTCGCAGTGGCCAACTAAGCTAGCCACCATATCCGCCGGGGGCAACCTGCCGAGTCTTCATTTGTGCCGGTTCTTAGTTCTAGTCGGCCGCCGAATCCATCTTTGTTCTCGTTGTCTGCCAGGTCCGTCCTTACTCTTGGCGGGCCGCTAGTTATTCTTGTCAGCTGGATGTTCGTGGTGGCTACAGGATCCGTCCTTGTTCTCTGCCAGTAGATCTGTTCACTACTGCATGGCTCCGCGGTGCCCACTGGATCTGCTCCGCATGGCTCCGTGGCACCTGCCAGATCTCATCTTGCATGCCTCCGCACGCCTGCCAGCTCAGCACTTGCACAGCTCTTGCACGGCTACCTGACACCCGTCGGGAGCTTCCCTTCTGCGCCTAATATCTCCCCCAAAGGGCAGAGAAGGGGAGAAGGTGCAATGGTGCTTTATTGGTCACATATGCAATTGCAAAATGAAATTCATTTTGCATATATTACACATGCTGGCACCACCATTTTGGCACTATTATTCAAAGTCCAAATCAGCCCGCAAGCTCAGAGTACTCCGTGGGCGTGGAGTTCCCGTGAACCGACGTCCCTCTCCTCTTCTTGCCCAGGGTGACTCCTGCAGCAGACCTTGAATATGCTAAAAGCAATACCCCAGTTCACACTCTTATCGGCCCTGCTTCTCGCTTACATCGTTTCCAGCTCCTTCCCGGTTACGTTGTCCAACGTAAGGAGCTCATCAGATGCAAAGGGTGGGACATGGAAGAATATTACCCGTTGGTTAATATTACCAGTGGATCCACCGCAGGAAAATCCCACCCACTGACATCCCCACACTCAGGTCGTGGGACACCGCCTGCTCAGTCATTGCGAAAAACAAGCCTTTCTTGACATCTTTGAGGCTGCGACAATGGCTGAAAGGTCAACAACCCCAGCCTTTAAGGGCCTGTTCCACGAGCATGCGACTGCATGCGGCAAGCGCGACCTAACGTGGTCACTGGAGCCGTACGGCCTCGTGGGGCGAGTCCCACTTCAATCGCCGGAGCCGTATGGAGTTGTGCGGAGCTGGTCCCAACATCGCGCGGGGCTCCGAAAAACTGACAGTGTTCAAAAATTCAGCGCGGCAACGGCCTGCCGGCCCGCAGCCGCTTCGACGCCATACGCACCGCCTCGACGGGCATACGCAGCGTCTCGACGCCGGACGCAGCGTCTTGACACCGTACGTAATGCGCGAACTTCCCACGGACTTCGCTCGAACTTCACATCACTCACTCGACCTCCGCGCGGACCCCGCTTCCGGTTTGGTCGCGCTCGCCGCACGCAGTCGTATGCTGGTGGGACCGGCCCTGTACGGGGATCACTCGACTTCCGTGCGACCCCCGCGCAGCCCCCGCTTCCGGTTTGGTCGCGTTTGTCGCAGGCAGTCGCATGCTCGTGGGACAGGCCCTTTACACTACCACGAATACTCATCAGGGTGCACGTAACTTTTGACACTACTCCTAAAGGATACCATTCTAAACACACGAGGACGTAGTAGTCGCTGCACTTGCGTACCTTGACTGTGCACCCGTTCGAGATTAGCCATTCTGTAGTCACAAAGTAGTTCAAATACTATCAGGCACTTTTCTGCCGATTAGAGCACAGGAGAGATAGGAAGCAGTGGGTATAGTGCAGGAATACAATAAATACGCTTCCTTGATCGTGTCCCTACGATGATCTCACAGCTCAAGAGTGGCCTAGACAGCGTCCAGTCTAGGCACCACAAAGGTCCAAGATGCTGCCAAACCTTCCTGACTGAGGATCATCGAAAAGAGGTAAGGAGGGAGTCACCAAACGTAACAACAAAAGTCAATTTGTCTGCTCTCTCCTGACTCGCAGTCTCATCTCTGCAATCTTGTAGCTGTCGCTATCGAACCATCCCAAACATTCTCTAGAAAAACAATTCAGGGCAGGACATAACACAGTAAATGGTAGAGCCCTGGAATGTGTTTAGCAAAAGAGAAATCTGGCAGTGCAAGTGCATGATTCCCTGAAGGTGGTCAGCCAGCTGGACAGGGTGGTGAAGAAGGCATTTGATATGATTGCCTTCACTGGGAATGGTGCTGAAGTGGAAATGATTGGGAGCTTCAAGTTCCTTGGTATAAATACTGCTAACGATCTGCCAAGAAGGCACACCGACACCTCTACATCCTCAGGAGACTGAGAAATTTGGTACATCTCCAGTGACTCATACAACCTACAGATGCACCATAGGGGCATTCGTCAGTATGCAGAAAGCATACTGCATCACAGTTTGGTTTGCAAACAGCTCTTCCCAAGGGCACAAGAAATTGCAGAGTTATGGATGTAGCCCAGATTGCCTTTGAAAAGCTTCCAACATAACCAAAGATGTCCCACACTGGTCAATGCTTCTTCCCCCTGCTCCTGTCGGGCAGAGGATACAGAAAGCGTGCACCTCCAAACTCAGGAACAGTTTCTTCTCCTCTGTTACTTGGCTTCTGAACGGTCCTTCCATAAGCGAAGTTACTGTCCAATTCACCACTATCCCATTGAGGACATTAGACTTTCTCTCTGGAACTAGTGTGCTATAATGCTGAGAACTATATTCTGCACTCTTATCTTCCATTTTGCTCTACCTACCCATTGTACTTGAATTTGGCCTGATTGGATTTATGTAATGATTTGATCAGTTAGCATGCAAAACATCCAGTAGCTTTTCACCATACCTTGGTACACGTGAGAATCTAACTAAAACCTAATATGGTCAATAATATTGCCAGACTCAGGAACAGCTTCCTGCCCTCCATTATCAGTTTCCTGATTGATCCTTCCATAAGATAGGGTACTGTTCGATTCACCTCTATCGCAATGAGGACATTGTAGTCTCAGGAACTGATGCGCTACAATGCTCAAGAAGGCTGAGAATTATATTATGCACTCGGTATCAGTTTAAATTGATTGTGTATATATACAATATGGTGTATCTGATCTGTTTGGATAGCACACAAAACAAAGCTTTTCACTGTACCTCGGCATTTCAGTCTTGGAAAATAGTGGGAGAATTAGTGGAGCCAGCTAAAGGCAGCTAAAATTGAGAGGCAGGATAAGGGAAAGGAAACCAGTGGAATGGTTGAAGCATTCCAATTGCCGAATTGAACACCTTATAAAAATAAAGGTAGGTGTAACGGACTGGTCTATTGGGGGTGGCTGTGTTGGTAAGGAGGCTGTGTGGAAGTGAAGTGCTGAGGTGGGGTGGGGTGGGGTGAGGTGAGGTGAGGTGAGGTGAGGTGAGGTGAGGTGAGGTGAGGTGAGGTGAGGTGGGGTGGGGTGAGGTGAGGTGGGGTGGGGTGAGGTGAGGTGAGGTGAGGTGAGGTGAGGTGAGGTGAGGTGAGGTGAGGTGGGGTGGGGTGAGGTGAGGTGGGGTGGGGTGAGGTGGGGTGGGGTGGGGTGAGGTGGGGTGGGGTGGGGTGAGGTGGGGTGGGGTGGGGTGGGGTGAGGTGGGGTGGGGTGAGGTGAGGTGGGGTGAGGTGAGGTGAGGTGGGGTGAGGTCAGGTGAGAGTCTTTGGCTCAGGAGTCTTAAGTACTGTGTTTAGGGCAAGTGTGAGTCTTTGGTTCAGGTGTCATTGGTGAGAAGATTGAGGCAAGGAGGCTACCAGGGGTGGTAGGAGGATAAGGTACAGTCTGCTCTTGTGTGTGAGTCTTGTGATTTTTTTCTCTCTCTTTCTTGGTTCAGTTGCAGTGGTGATGGCAGGAGCATTGGTACATGCTCCTCCTGCAGGATGTCGGAAGTCATGGAAACTGCTGGTATCCCTGATGGCTACACCTGTGGGAATTCCATCCAGGTACAGCACCTTAAAGACTATGCGAGGGAACTAGAGTTGCAGCTGGATTACCTCACCACTCAACTGGGTCTCGCAATAAGTTATTTTTCCTTGCAAAATTGTCAATAGAGTTGATCACTTGTCAAATACAATGAACCCCTACGGTGAAATTGGTCGATGCATTCTTAAGAAAAATTTGTCTCTGATGACTGTGTCGAGGCTAGATTAACAAAAAAATCCTAAGCAGCTTTTCTCTACTTACCAATTTCCAATTTAACTTTTAAGAAGTTCTTGGCACTGCACATGGGGCAGCAAGGTGGCGCAGCGGTAGAGTCGCTGCTTTACAGCGCCAGAGACCCGGGTTCGATCCTGACGATGGGTGCTGTTTGTACATTCTCCCCATGACCGCATGGGTTTTCTCTGGCTGCTCCAGTTTCCTTCTGCCTTCCAAAGACATACAGGTTTGTAGGTTAATTGGCTTCAGTAAAAGATTGTAAATTGTCTCTAGTGTGTAGGATTGTGCAAGTGTACAGGGTGATTGCTGGTCGGCACAGACTGTGGGACGAAGGGCTTGTTCTGTACTGTATCTCTAAACTAAACTTTAGCCCCTGATCGAAATTACATTATAATCCACTAGGCCCTCATGATACAAATTGTGGTCCCTAATTTACCGATGTGGGAAAATGCTATACAGCAGAACTACCTTTAGTTATATATAAATAAACTTTTGCCAAATAAAGTCTTGGCAGGACACAAAACTAAATACCCAGCTTTTCTTCAAATAACAGGATCTTTTATATTCCGCATACAATTTTCCATCTGTTAGCCCAGATAGATATGTGTTACCAAACTATGAGATAAGGGAACAAGATAATACTTAGGTACACAAAAATGCTGGAGAAACTCAGCGGGTCCAGCAGCATATGAGTCTGAGTTTCTCCAGCATTTTTGTGTACCTTCGATTTTCCAGCATCTGCAGTTCCTTCTTGAACAAGATAATACTTAGTATTGACTCTCAGCAATCACGAGAAGATTCCCTCTAAGCCCATATATTTTAGGGTAAATGGGGTTCCACAATCTTACCTTGTTTAAAAAATATAATTCGATACAGCTGGAAAATCAAGCAAGGGAGTTCAATGGTAGGCAGTGATCATTATTAGAAGAAAACATAACTATTTAACAAACTAGTGTGGATTCAGAGTATTGTTAAGACACGTAGACTAAGTAAATGTTGTGTTGCTTTGGGAAGAAATATTACATGGGCTTTTATACTCGGAGCAGTTCCTTTTCTCTTAGTTTGAGTCTGCTTAATTTGTGTTATTGGTTAACTAATTTCATGATTGCCAACACATTATTTCCTTATTCACAACAGCAACATGCTGGCTCCGTGATTGCTGACATCAGTATCGGTGCAAGCGCTAATTTCCCAGTCAAAATATTTGCTGCAAATTGGTGTTTGGAAATGAGCATCAGTAAGATTCTTCTGGACCATATGACAGCAATTACTGCATTTCAACCCAGAATGGGAGGAATGTAAGATCACTACTACCAATATATATCAGCTGGACACTGCAATTGTCTTAATCATAACATGAATAACAATGATCGGATAAACTAAATAACAAGAGTATAAAAATCTACAAAGAAACAAGAGTATATATTTTTTCTTTCAGGGACCTAGGTTTGAGTCCTTTAGTTAGGCAGATAGAGTTATACAGCACGGAAAAAGGCTCTTCGGCCCAACTTGCCCATGCCGACCAAGATGCTCCATCTACACTCGTCCCACCCACCCATGCTTGGCCCATATCCCTCTAAACCTTTCCTATCCATGTACCTGTCCAAATGTCTTTTAGATTTATGAAAAAGTTGCCCCTGGGGTTCCTGTTAAATCTTACCGCTCTCAACTTAAACCTGTCCTCTGGTTCTTGATTCACCTCCTTGGCCTAATAGACTGTGCGCATTTGGCCTATCTATTCCCCTCATGATCTTATACACCTCTATAAGATCACCCCTCATTCCAAGAAATAAAGCCCTAGCCTGTCCAACCTCTCTCCATAGCTCTCTCCATAGCTCAGGGCCTCAAGTCGTGGCAACATCCTTGCAAAACTTCCATACACTTTTTCCAGCTTAACAACATCCTTCCGAGATCAAGATGACCCAAACTGAACACAATACTCCAAATGCTGAGGAAGGGATGGGGGGGGAGGGAAGGGATGACGGGACAAATCGGTGTGCATCCAGATGGGGAACAGGGAAGAGGCAGTGAAAAAAGGGGGGGAAAGGGTTGGGGGAGGTGGAGGGAGTTGTTTGTTTATTACCCCAAAATGCAACTCAATGTTCATGTCGTTTGGTTGTAAGCAGAATATGAGATGCTGTTCCTCCAGTTTGCGTGTAGCCTCACTCTGACAATAGAGGAAGCTTAGGACAGAAAGGTTGGTATAGGAATGGGAAGGAGAATTAAAATGGTTAGCAATTGGGAGATCCTGCTGCTCTTGGTGGACAAAGCGCAAGTTTTCAATGAAACGTTCGCATAGTCTACGATATTCATGGTAGGATATGTTAAGGAGGAAGGTACACATACAGGATGAAGATATATGGGACAGATATAGTCAAGAGATTATAGATAGGAGCTCAGCCACAATGATGTGGGAGGGAGTTATTCTCACTGTTTGAAGATGTTGCATCAGATGGTGGCAGACAACTCGAAAGAGACCTGCACCAGGCTGACCTGGCTGCCACACATTAGTGTCTGTGGAAGTTTTAACATCTGGTTCTTAGTCATGGAGTCATAGAAACTTGGTCCAACTTACCCATGGTGAACAACATGCCCAATCCCACCAGCCTGCATTTGGCCAATATCCCTCCAAACCTATCCTATCCATGGACCTGACCAAATGTTTATTAAACATTGTGATAGTAGCTGCCTCAACTACTCTAGCAGCTCATTCCATACACCTAGCACCCTTTAGGGTAAACGTCTCCCCTCGGGTTATTCTTAAATCTTCCGCCCCCCCCCCCCCCCCCCCTCATATTAAACCTCTGGTTCTTGATTCTTGTACTGGATAAAATACTCTGTGCATTCACCCTATCTATTCTTCTCATGATTTTTTACACCTCTATAAGATCACCCTCATCTTCCTGCGCTCCAATTAATAAAGTCTCAGCCTGCTCAACCTTTCCTTATAACTCAGGCCCTTGAGTCCTGGCAGCATACTCATAAATCTTTTCTTGCAGCTATCAAGGCACGGCTTAAAAAGGCACGGCGCCTTAAAAAGACACGGTGCTGGAGCATCTCAGCAGTTAAGCAGCATCTCTGGTGAATATGTTTATGTGACGTTTCGGGCCAGGTCCCTTTTTTTGCAGTGGAGCAGAAAAAATGAGAAACAAGGAACTGCAGATGCTGGTTTCCAGAAAAAGACTCATTTGCTACTGTAACTCAGCTGGACAGTATTATCTCTGGAGAACATGGATAGGTGATTCAGGTCAGGACCTTTCTTTCATAGTGGAGTAGTAAAATGTAGAAACAAGGAACTGCAGATGCTGATTTACAAAAAAATGACAAAGTGCTGGAGTATCTTTGAGGGACAGTGATGCAGGTGGTAAAGTTGCTGCCTCATAGCGCCAGAGACCCAGTTTCAATCCTGACTTTGGGTGCTGTCTATGTGGAGTTTGCATGTTCTCCCTGTGACCGCATGGGTTTCCTCCGGGTGTTCCGTTTTTTTCCTACATTCCAAAGACGTGCGGGTTTGAGACTGAGGTCATGGTCAAGACTGAGCTGATGGGACAAACCCTGGACAGCCAGTGCCTCATTAGCTGCCCACAGACAATGAGGGATTGTGCCTCCTCTTCAAAGCAAAGACTGAGTGACTGGTCCCCCTCACATGGCTAGTGGCGGCGCGGCTCCGGCTGCAGCGGCTCTCCGGCAGTCCTGTTTGTTTTGTGTTTTTTTGGGTTATTTTCGTTTTGGTTAGTCTAGTTTTGGTTTTTAGTTTGTGTTTTGGGGGGGGGGGGGTTGAAACGGGGCTTGCTGTCTCTCCCTGCGGGGGAATGCGACTTTTTTGTCGTATTCCCCTTCTCTGCCTCCGTCTGCGCTGAGGCCTAATGGCGGAGCTGGCGACCTCGAGGCTCAGGAGGCAGAGCCCGCCAGGACTCGCACTGAGCTCGCTCCCGTGAGGACGGCCCGGCTCGGGGCTGGAACAGGGCTTTCGTGAGGGGCTGTGACGGCCGGCCCGAGGAAGGAACGGTGCTCCCGTCGGAGTAGCCGAGCTCGGGGAGGTACGGCGTTCCCAGCCCGAGGGAGGAGCGGCGCCCGGTCGGGGCGGCCCAGCCCGAGGGAGGAGCGGCGCCCGGTCGGGGCGGCCCAGCCCGAGGGAGGAGCGGCGCCCAGTCGGGGCGGCCCAGCCCGAGGGAGGAGCGGTGCCCGGTCGGGGCGGCCCAGCCCGAGGGAGGAGCGGTGCCCGGTCGGGGCGGCCCAGCCCGAGGGAGGAGCGGCGCCCAGTCGGGGCGGCCTGGCGCGAGGGAGGAGCGGCGGCCTGGCGCGAGGCTGAGACAGTGGCAGTACTCACGTGAGGGCGATCCGGCTCGGGGCTGGAACGATGCTCCGGGGGCTGGGACGGCAGTTCTGGTGGCGGTGGCCTGAGACCGGGGGTTCGGCCGCGGGCCTGCGGCTGCGTCAGCAGGTCTGGTGAGCGGCAGCTTCGACTACCCCGGGCCGTGGTGTTTGAGCCGCAGGACAGGTTTTAACATCGCCCGGGGGGTATCGCCTCAGCGCAGAAGGAGAAGAGGAGGGAAGAGACTGCAGCCCTAAGACTTTTGCCTCCATCACAGTGAGGAGATGTTGGGTGGACTCACTGTGGTGGATGTTAATATGTGTTTATTGTTGTTTTTTATTGTATTGTATTATATGTATGACTGCTTAAATTTCGTTCAGACTTCGGTCTGGATGACAATAAAAGGCTATTCTATTCTATTCTATGGACACTGACAATGACGGATTGCGCTCTCACATCAACCCGGACCTTTTCATCATTATTGTCTCACTATAAACAAACCATACCACCTGTGTTCACCCTACTGCGAGAGTCCCCAATGCCACATTATGTAATGTCTCATGCAACTTTAGTTCTATGGCTGTGCAATGAGAAACAGTTCATTAATGACAAAACAAGGAAATGTACACGCTGGTTTACCAAAGAAAGATACAAAATGCTAGTATAACTTAGTGGGTCAGGCAGCATCCCTGGAGAGCATGGATAGGTGATGTTTCGGTGAGGACCTTTTAAATATTGCGGTTGGGTGGGGTGGGGGGGAGAGCTAGGGGAGTAGAGGAGCAGGACAAGGAAGGGTAGATCATGGGTGAACACAGACTAAGGGAGAGTTTGATTGGCAGATGGTTGGATAAGGGCCAGAGAAGAACACCCATAAAGTTTGAGACAAAAGGATTAGAGAATTGTGAATTGTGAGGCTAGAGGATTGACGGGGTGCAAATTGTTTAGGAATGTAGGGTGCAAGGTCAGCTAGGGCTCAGGAGGGGGGGATGAATTAGGAAAGGAAAGGGCTCCACTGCAAAAGAAGGGACCTGGCCCGAAACATAAACATATTCTCCAGAAATGCTGCCTAACTGCTGAGTTGCTCCAGCACTGTGTCTTTTTGCCCTGGCCGTCCTCCACTGTCAGATTGAGGCCACACACAAATTGGAAGAACAGTATGTCATATTATGCTTGGACAGTTTACAACCCAGCAGTATGAATATTGATTTCTCTAATTTTAAGTAAACCCTGCATTCCCTCTCTCTCTGCCCCTCCCACACCCGTCAACCTGCCAGTTCACATCCATATATCCCTTCGTTATCACCTCTTCCACAGGCAACAATGGACCATTGTGGGCTCCACCTTTCCTTGGTCATCGGTGCCAGCTCTGATTTGTTCTGAACCTTTTCATATCTTGTGTCCCTCCCTCCGATTCTCAGTCTAAAGAAGGGTTTCGACCTGAAACATCACCAATTCCTTTTCTCCAGAGATGCTGCGTGAACCACGGAGTAACTCCAGCATTTCGTGTCATATCTAAACCAGCATCTGCAGTTCCTTTCTGCACATAGAATAGAATAGAATAGAATGCCTTTTATTGCCATTCAAACAGACAAGGTATGAACAAAATTTCATTCCTGCGACATTACAATAAAAACCAAGACACACACTTAACACAATTTACACAAACATCCATCACAGTGAATCTCCAACACCTCCTCACTGTGATGGAAGGCAAAAGCCTTATCTCTTCCCTTTGTCCTTCTCCCGCGGTCCAGCAGTCCAACTGCAGCGTCGAGGCGACTTGGGCTCACGATGTTAAAGCCCCCGGCGGGCGATGGTAAGTCCCGCGGCCGTTTAAGCCGCGCCGAGCGAAGTTAGGCCCTGCTCTGAGTCATTTAAACCCCGCGTTTCCGGCGGGAGAAGTTGCCGTTGCGGGAGCTCCGAAAAGCGGTCTCACACCTGGGACCTGCGAGCCACCGATGTTCATGTCCACCGGGCCTGCGTCCGGAGCCTCCGAAGCTCCGAAGTCGGGTTGCAGCCGTGCGCCACCACAGCTCTCCCCGCTCCAAAGTCGGCCAGCTCCGCGATGGCGAGTCCGCAGGCTCCGCGACTGTATCCGGTTGGTTCCGGATGGAGGCCGCTGCCGGCTCCACGATGTTAGGCCCAATGACACCGGAGACCCAACAGGGAAAAAGTCGGGTCCCCGTACAGGGGAGAGATTAAACGGTTCCCCCCCCCCCCCCCACATATACAGAGCTAAAAAATAATTAAAATTAGAACCAAAAACATACATTTAACGGGCCAAAAAAAAAAAAAAAAGACAGACGGACGGACTGCAGTCGAGCCGCTGCTGTTAGGCGCCGCCACATCGTGTGTACAGGCGCTCGATGGTCGGGAAGGACTTGATGGGCATGTTTCCATGCTGTATCTCTAAACTGAACTACTAAACTAACCGGGTTTCCATAAAACCACACCTGGATCTGGTTCACCTTACCTAAAAAGAATACATTATGTCCTATAGAGCAAAGATTCACCAAGCTGATTCCTGAGATGGCAGGCCTGTAATATGAGAAGAGATTAACTATTCAAGGCCTCGATATTCTACAGTTTAGAAGGATGAGAGGAGACCTCATTGGGAAGTACTGAATTTTTAGAGAGTCAGGGAGGATGCTTCCACTGGCTAAGGAGTCTAGAACTCGGTAACAGTCTGAAAATACGGGCATATCATAAGTAAGTTTGAATCTTTGAAATTCTCCACCAATCGAAGAATATTAGTCAATGATTCCATTCCAATCAGAAATTGTTAGATTTCTGAATATTTAATCTTAGAGATAGCTGGGAGGAATTAGTAAGTATATTTCACAAATATCTAGAGACTGCAGATAGAAACATAGAAAATAGGTGCAGGAGGAGGCCATTCGGCCCTTCGAGCCAGCACCGCCATTCATTGTGATCATGGCTGATCGTCCCCTATCAATAACCCGTGCCTGCCTTCTCCCCATATCCCTTGACTCCACTAGCCCCTAGAGCTCTATCTAACTCTCTCTTAAATCCATCCAGTGACTTGGCCTCCAATGCTGGAATCTCGAACAAAAAAACAGTGGTGGAGGAACTCAGCTGATCAGGAAGCATCCGTGGAAGGAAATGGACAGATGACGTATCGGGCTTCCTTCTTCAGACTGATTTATAAGAATGTATAAGATTTTATAAAATTTATAAAATAAAAAATTATGTTTGTTCGTATTTCTGCTGAATATATCACATTATTTATATTATCCAAAAGAGCTACTTAAATCAAGAATATCATCCATAATTTAAATCAAAGACAATTAAATTTAACTTCAAGAAAACTTTTTATAATTCAAAGACAAGAGGGCAAACCACTCAAAGTTTCTGTATGTCATCCTCACATTAGCTCTAATAGCATTTCTATCACCTTAGTCTTCCTGGGTCTTTAGTTGCTTTTTGCCTGCAAAATGAGTTGTCTTCACCTTTCCAGTGATGATCCTCACCTTGTGAGCACCACAGGAGAGTCACAGGAGCAAACTTCCATCCTTCATGCTGTGGCAGAGAGTGCTGGCAAAGTAACTTGCTATGCCACAGAGATGCCAACAACAATTAGTTGTGGTACTAATCTCACAATCTGCAGAGCATGCTGTGCAGCTTGATGGGCCAGAGTGCGAGAAGCATATAAATATAACATGACTTTAAATTATCAATGTCACAGCTTTGTGTGCTCAACATAGAGAAATGCTCATAGGGATAGATAGAGCAACAACAATACATGGCATTTCATCCTGCCTGAACAGACATTACATGTTGAGGATTTAGAAGTCTGATCTTCGTTACTGAACCATCCAAATATACAAAAATTCTGCATTTTTCACAATTTACAATATATATTTACAATGCACTCATAAGAAATTAGAACTCATAAACTTCACTGATGTAATCTTTATAGATAGCATTTATCATAACTGCAATCCATTTATCAAGCGTTTTTTTAAGATATGTACATTCCAAATTATAGATATGTCCAACACAAGGGCGTGCACAGGAATTTAATATTTGTTAGCCTAAAGACAGTCCATCTTTTGTCAATCTGAGGGAGATATGACTTGACGTACCAGTCTTACCCATATGTCAGATTGGATTAGTTTAGTAAACAGTTGGACTTCTGCAATCTATTTCACCTAAAGACAACACATAAATTACTCTAGCTTACTCTACCTCACTCGAAGTGCTTACTCTTCCAACTCATCAAGGTAGGATTTGATGTTGTTCTCAGGATTGCCAGTGCAATATTATACCCACTATGTCAGTGTTGTGACTTGAGCTTAATTTTTTCCATGAGTTAAGGGCCTGTCCCACTTGGGAGACCTCCACTGCGACCTCTGGCGAGTTTGCCCGCGACCCATAGTCGCGGCAAGGTTGCTCGAGAGTGGTCGACCTTCATGCTCGAGAGTGGTCTCCGCGTAGTCGAGGCCTCAGCTAGGTTGCGGCGTATTTTTCAAGGTGTTAGAAATTGACCGCGACTAAAAATAGGTCGCCGTGGGAAAAATCGATACATTTTTAGTCGTAGGTCTAGTCGAAGTCGGTCGTAGTAGGTCGTGATGCTAGTCGTAGGTACTCGAAGGTCGTCGAAGGTAGTCGAAGGTAATAGCTCTGGGGTGAAAAAAAGGTCAGTAGAAAAAAAAGGTAATTTAAACAGCAGAACGTCACCTCTTTCACTCATGCCTTGCCTTGATGTGGCTCAAACATGCCTTGATGTTCATTCGTGGCTGGAGAGTTTTTTGGAGAGACGTGTTTTAGAGATGGCATAAAAAAGGCAGCAGCGCAGGGGGAGGGCACAACCCTCAAAAAAACCTGCCATACATGTGTTGCCCACCCAGGAGGAGGAGTGGCAGGAGGTGATGCCACAGGAGGTGATAGTGCAGGAGGTAGCCCTGCATGAGAGACCCCTGGAGGAGGAGACCAGGGTGGTAGTATATGCCCCCACCACCACCCCATCCTTCACTGCCTCATTTGAAGGCAGCAAAGCAGCCCTTTCTCCTGTGTCTGACACAGCATCAGAGGCAGATGCCCCATTGGTGGTGAGGGAGGGCTGGAGGAAGGTTATGCCCTACACCTTCACCAGGCATCAGGAGGGGGTCCTTGAGGAATATTTCCAGCAGAATGCCATCCTGTACGATAAGGATAATGAGGGGTACAGGGACAGGGGCAAGAATGGCATGCTTGCCATCCACTGCCGCACATGTGTGCTTAAAGTTCCATCTTTTGTCAAAGCCCAGCACCACTCTATTCCAGTCATCTGCTGCATTGGGACAGTCCATCACATCATCTCCATTCACCCATTGAGACCTCTTCTTGTGCTTCCTCTTCACCCCTGCTCTTTCCCTTCTGCCTTTCTTAAAAGGCTGCTGAAGCAAAAGGGCTACTGCAAACAGAGTAGTTGTATTTTTACTAACATCCTCCAAACTAGTTCCTTCCTTGCTTGCACGGTTCAGAATGATTTTTTTTAAAAGCTGGGAGGCATTTTTTAGTGAGAAAAAAATGTAGACATGACATCATTTTATCAGGTGATCATTTGAGCTGTAGACACTCGTCACTGGTCGTTGTTAGTTTTCAATGTTTCAGTGTGGTCCTCTGTGGTCGAAGGGGGTCGTGCTCATTCACGGACCAATTTGCCAGAGACCATCCTCGAGTAAAACGTACATGGTCGAAGCCAGTCTTCAACATAGTCGAAGGAGGTTGAAGGAGGGTGAAGGAGGTCTTCTTCATAGACGAGGGGGGTCTTCAACATAGTCATAGGAGGTCGTACACATAGTCGAGGAAGGTCGTAGGAGGTCGTAGGTCACCGCAATCTTGATTTTTTTTTAGTCGCTTAAGGTCGCCAGAGGTCGCGGTTGAGGTCTCCCAAGTGGAACAGGCCCTTTATTCACAACTTATATTGTGTAACCATATGCAATTGTTTGTTCAGCAAGCTGAGAGTTAATATTGTATCCCTTGGGATAATGCAATTACACCGTCTGTTAGAATAAACCACAAAGGGTGAGATGCAGGATTGTTTTTGGAACCCCTTTAATGGGTTCTCGGCCCTAGCCACAAAATTATTGAAAAATTATTTCTCACTTCACAATGATTTTGTATTATATTTACATTGATGTCAATAGAAAAACAAAATAAGATTTCAAAACTAAAGCCAAATACAACTTCATATAATCTGCTCCTCGACAAACCTAGTGGGTTAAAGGGTTACTAATTGTGTAAGTAGGTCATTTCTTTTAATCCAGGAAAGGCATAGTTAATATGAGTCTCTTAAAAAATTGCAAAGCAGTTGGCACATGTGGTGTCGTATATCTTGTTTGTGAAACTTCCTTGTGGTAATGACATGCCACTATCCTTCAATTTCAGGACAGCTATACAATCATTCTTCTGCTTCTCAGCCAGGACTGGAGCAATAGTTTTGCTCCTTTACAAAATCCTGACTAATTAAGTTGTGTTGTGTCTCTGCATCTGCAATCAAAAAGCAAGTAATTATTCATCGGATCCAATTTCATGTCCCTTCAATGCATCTCACTCATAACAGAACCATAATTAGCAGATCATGGGCATATGGGATAGAAGAGTGTCGAAGCCACAAACCCTCACTTGAAATTATACACCATCTGTCTGCAATATAGCGCAAAATGTAATTGCTAATCCATCTCTGAACTAATGTTCTCATTATCCCACCACGAGACAGTGCAATCATCACAACAAGTGTAAAATTTGTTCTAAAATGTTAGCTGGAGTTGTAATGGACTAGAAAATCTGTCTACTGTGAAAGGCAATTCACACTCTTGAGTTAAACACTTACTTTTGTTCAGTTTCTGTTCTACAGACTCTGTCCTGACGTGATTTTTTCAATAAATTAATTCAAAAATTGCTTATAATTATGATTAGGGTTAAAGTAAAGGTTCCGGTTGACATTAAAATTACAGTCAGGTATGGAAGTGCAATCACATTGATGAGGAAGAACTGAATAATTATGTGTATCTATGGCTTTAAACTTCATGCTCTTTGTGATTTCTCATTTCACATCCCTAAATTTCATTGTACCCCATCATTGTTGCAAACTGTAATGATTGCTGATATCTGGAAGTGCAAGGCAAAACAACATCATAGCTACAGAGACATACAAAAATGAGCTGCATTTCCTTTTTGGTTATTCTCCAAAAGTATAATCAACATAATTTCAACCTCAAAAGAACAGGGCATGAGATTTAAGCAAAGCAAGTTCAACATTACCAGACCACCCAACCATTCAATGCTTTAGTTAAAGGACAAACACTGGTGAATAAAAACAAGGTAAGCTTCGGTACCTCAAAATTCAGTGACTCATATAGTATCAGTTTGAAAAAGCTTTGTAAATCTGGAGGATAAAAAACGGCCTTTTTTCACACTGATGCATTTCACCAATTATTAATCTGGTGAAACAAGTAATTTCCTTTTTGTTACACAGATTAAGGCTGATAGCAGTAGTATCAATTATGTAAATCTTCTCCTGGCATGCAGTCTACAGCATGTGGTCTATATTTCAAGTATAGAGTGGCACAGTGACGCAGCAGTCGGGTTGTTGCCTTACAACGCCAGAGACCCAGGTTCGAACCAGACTACGGGTGGTGTCTGTAGGGTGTTTCCGCATTCTCCCTGTGAACCCTGTGGGTTTTCTATGGGCGCTCCAGTTTCTTGTCACATTCCAAAGACGTGCAGGTTTCTAGGTAAATTGGCCTGTAAATTGTCCCTAGTGTGTAGGATAGAATTAATGGATGGGTGATCGCTGGTCGGCATGGACATGGTGGGCCGAAGGGCCGGTTTCCACGCTATATCTCTAAACTCAGGTCCGGATGGGCCAAGCCGATGTCAGCTATTATGATCTAGCTGTTACCAATAATGCTGGGAATTGGTCTCTCCTGGCCTGTCAGCTAATGATAGGGATCAGAGCGGCACTCAAGGAAGGGAACTCTGTCACATTTCCCCCCCGCCCCCACCCCTCCCTCCCTTAGCGACGATTCCAGGACCTGAAAGAAATATAAATTCTTTACAATAGAGTTTTTCTTTTATTAGTTTTTCACCAAATTATTTTAACATTTCCAGCAACAATTGTCAAGTTAGCTAGTTAAATGTCTCTAAAAGCAAAAGAAAAACTTGGGAGACCTCTGTAGATGCAGAGTTTTTCTGTGAACGCTTGGCAGTACGCTTGCTGAACAGCAGAGACTGTGGCATCATTCAGTCTTAAGATGATTTAATGTCCAGTTTCCCTTCTCAAGAGTCCTTCTGAATGATACGCTGGCTGCAAGATGGGGACAGATGTATGGAGTAGTACATCCAGAAAAAGGGCATTCATGATATATTTGATATGATATATTCATGATACATTATATATTTTATTTACAGTAGCAATAAAGTCCAGGACTGCAGGCGGGTGCTGTCTATCGCCATCAGGGTGCATGTGCGGTGATGTTGCCGATCTTTGGCTTGTCCCAGCAGCTCAGTCCCGGCCTTGAAGGATGAGGCGTGGCAATATCAGGCTTCTCCTTGCAGTTCGCCCTTGCCTCGAGAGGAGGCACTGGCTGTCTCAGGTTTATTCTGGCGGCTCAGCTTCGGGCTTGAAGAGGAGGCGCTAATGGTCTCTGGATTATTTTGGCGGCTCAGTCAATGTGTGGGCGCAGTACCTTATTGATCATGGACAGGAAGAGTCACTGGCGTCTCAGGCATATTCCAGCCATTCAGTCTTAGCCTTGGGTAGCAGCATTGGCTGTCTAGGTCTTCTTCACGGCAGTCCATTCTTGACCACAGTGACTCTGATGGTCCTGGGTTTGTCCTAGAGGCTGTTTTCCTCAAACCTGCGAGAGGTAAACACAGCCATCAGGGAGACTTCCCACATTCTTTCCTCCTCCTTTCCTCCTCTCTTTCCTCCTCTCTTTCTGGAGTTAATATTTCAGATCGAAGATCTTGATATCAAAAATGGACACAAGAACTCTTGGTAGCATTAAGCTGAGTTCGCAAGTTTGGGAAATTAAGAATTTAGGAGCGGCAATTATGAAACGGATCCCCACGTGCCTTAAAACCACCTCCATCGTGCCAGTGCCAAAACACTCCACTGCGGCAAGCCTCAACGACTTCCGCCCAGTTGCACTTACCCCCATCATCACCAAGTGCTTCGAGAGGCTGGTCCTGGCACACCTCAAAAGCTGCCTACCCCCCACACTGGATCCCTATCAGTTTGCCTACCGCAAGAACAGGAGTACGGAGGATGCCATCTCAACGGCACTTCACTCCGCCCTCTCCCACCTCGACAACAGAGACACTTACGTAAGAATGCTGTTCTTCGATTACAGCTCAGCATTCAACACCATTATACCATCAAAACTGATCACCAAACTCGGTAACCTGGGCATCGACCCCTCCCTCTGCAACTGGATACTGGACTTTCTAACCAACAGACCCCAGTCTGTTAGGTTAGACAAGCACACCTCTTCAACCCTCACCCTGAACACCGGCGTTCCACAGGGCTGTGTGCTGAGCCCCCTCCTCTACTCCCTCTTCACCTATGACTGCACACCTGTACATGGTACTAACACCATCATCAAGTATGCAGATGATACAACGGTGATTGGCCTCATCAGCAACAACGATGAGTCGGCCTACAGGGAGGAGGTCCAGCACTTAGCAGCATGGTGCGCTGACAACAACCTGGCCCTTAACTCCAAGAAGACCAAGGAGCTCATTGTAGACTTCAGGAAGTCCAGGGGCGGCACGCACACCCCCATCCACATTAACGGGACGGAGGTGGAACGTGTTTCTAGCTTCAGGTTCCTGGGAGTCAACATCTCCGATGACCTCTCTTGGACCCACAATACCTCAACTCTGATCAAGAAGGCTCACCAGCGTCTCTTCTTCCTGAGGAGACTGAAGAAGGTCCATCTGTCTCCTCAGATCCTGGTGAACTTCTACCGCTGCACCATCGAGAGCATCCTTACCAACTGCATCACAGTATGGTATGGCAACTGCTCTGTCTCCGACCGGAAGGCATTGCAGAGGGTGGTGAAAATTGCCCAACGCATCACCGGTTCCTCGCTCCCCTCCATTGAGTCTGTCCAAAGCAAGCGTTATCTGCGGAGGGCGCTCAGCATCGCCAAGGACTGCTCTCACCCCAACCATGGACTGTTTACCCTCCTACCATCCGGGAGGCGCTACAGGTCTCTCCGTTGCCGAACCAGCAGGTCCAGGAACAGCTTCTTCCCGGCGGCTGTCACTCTACTCAACAACGTACCTCGGTGACTGCCAATCACCCCCCCACCCCCCGGACACTTATTATCACTTATTATTATTTATTTAAATCATTTGCTATGTCGCTCTTCCAGGGAGATGCTAAATGCATTTCGTTGTCTCTGTACTGTACACTGACAATGACAATTAAAATTGAATCTGAATCTGAATCTGAAATTTGAAGCTGTGCATGTTTCAAAGTTTCAGAGACTAAGAAAGATCATAATTCTTTAAAATACGTTACTAATCTATCTTCGGTGATCATTGATGCCACATGTATCGTCCACTGTTAAGTAACCATGAACAATATTTGGATATTGGAATACTTTGTAACTTTGTTGGCGCCCTATATGTGGCGATTCTTTGCATATACTTGTGTATGCAAAACACAGAATGTCACTGTGATACTTCACATGTGATAAAGTATCATTCATATTGAGGGGTTTGGAAGTGTTCTATCTCCACTGATTTTCAGTTCTATACAGCCATAATATCCAAACATTTTAAATAGCCAAAGACACAACAGCTTGTCCGCAGCACAAATGCTTTGCAGAATACAAAGGGCAGCATGGTGGGGCAGCGGTAGACTTGCTGCTTCACAGCGCCAGGGACCCGGGTTCGAACCTGACTACGGCTGCTGTCTGTACGGAGTTTGTACGTTCTCCCTGTGACCGTGTGGGTTTTCTCTGGGATCTCCGGTTTCCTCCCATACTCCAAAGACGTACAGGTTTGCAGGTTAATTGGCTTTCTATAAATGTAAATTGTCCCTAGTGTGTGTGTAGGGTAGTGTTAATATGCGGGGGATTGCTGGTCGGTGGGCCGAAGGTATGTATCTCAGTCAGCATGGATTTATGAAGGGGAAATCTTGATTAATCTTTGGGGATTTGTTGAGGATACAACTAGAATGGATAGGGGCGAGCCAGTGGATGTGGTGTATCTGGACTTTCAAAAAGCCTTTGACAAGGTCCCGCTCAAGAGATTAGTGTGCAAAATTAGAGCACATGGTATTAGGGGTAGGGTATTGACATGGATAGAGAACTGGTTGGCAGACAGGAAGCAAAGTGTAGGAATTAACGGGTCCATTTCAGAATTGCAGACAGTGGCTTGTAGGGTGCCACGATGCTCGGTGCTGGGACCCGAGTTGTTTACAATTTATATTAACAATTTAGATTAGGGAATTAAATGTAGCATCTCTAAGTTTGCAGATGACACAAAGCTGGGTGACAGTGTGTGCTGCGAGGAGGATGCTATGAGGCTGCAGGTTGACTTGGATAGGTTGCGTGAGTGGGCAGAAGCATGGTAGATGCAGTATAATGTGAGGTTATCCACTTTGGTGGCAAGAACAAGAAGGCAGATTATTATAGACAATAGACAATAGGTGCAGGAGTAGGCCATTCGGCCCTTCGAGCCAGCACCGTCATTCAATGTGATCATGGCTGATCATCCCCAATCAGTACCCCGTTCCTGCCTTCTCCCCATATCCCCCGACTCCGCTATTTTTAAGAGCCCTATCTAGCTCTCTCTTGAAAGCATCCAGAGAACCCGCCTCCACCGCCCTCTGAGGCAGAGAATTCCACAGATTCAATTATCTGAATGGTGTCAGATTAGAAGGGGGGAGGGGGATGCAATGAGACCTAGGTGTGCTTGTACATCAGTCACTGAAAGTAAGCATGCAGGTACAACAGGCAGTGAAGAAAGCTAATGGCATGTTGGCCTTCATTGCAAGAGGATTTGAGTTTAGGAGCAAGGAGGTCCTATTGCAGTTGAGACCGCACCTGGAGTATTACATGCAATTTTGGTCTCCAAATTTGAGGAAGTCCATTATTGCTCTTAAGGGCGTGCAGCATAGGTTCACCAAGTTAATTCCCGGGATGGCGTGACTGACATATGATGAAAGAATGGGTCGACTGGGCTTGTATTCGCTGGAATTTAGAAGGATGAGTGGGGATCTTATATGAAATTCTTAAAGGGCTTTCTCACGGTGCGACCTGACGCAAGACTTAACAAGAGTTTAACATCGTGGGAACCTCCTGCGATAACAGTACGGCATTTGTGGACCACCGAGGACCTCCGTGGCGCTAACAGCAGGTAGTCGTGTAACTTTGTAAGGTCGGGAGAAATTTCAAACATTTTTGAATTTCTCCAAGAGTGACTTGAACACTTTTTGGTGAGCGTTGCAACATTGTATGAACGCAGTTGCCAGTGCGATATCCGTGCGATATCCGTAATGACTCTTGCGGGTACCGTGGGAACTCCTGCGAACGGTAAACCCGGAAGCTTGACAGAGGGGACATAAGGTGAGTAAAAAAGGTGGTCTCAATATCACCAATGGACCATGTGTCCATCGAGGACGTCCCACCTAATTGTCATTGTTTGAGAATCTTTTTCACAGTAAGACTTGCAGAGATGCCTCTCAGAAAAGCACAAAGAAAGGGGTCAAAGAAAGTCAGAAAGTTTTTAGCCATGCAGGTAAATGAGGAGGAGACTCAGCAAGAGAGACAGGTGGGAGAGGCAAGAGGAGATGCCAGAGATACTACTGCCTGTGGGCTCCTTGGAGCAGGGAGAGGGTGATCAAGTTGGATTTGAGATTGCCTCCCCAGTAGCTGTTGCCTCCCCAATAGCCTCAGCAGATGATAACATAAAGGGAAGATGGCAGAAGGTAAGGCCATATAACTTCAACAGGGAACAAGAGGGGGAACTGGTGGAGTGGTACCAATGCAATGAGATTCTCTATGACAAATCCAGAGAGGATTATAGAAATAGGGAGAGAAAGCGCAACCTTCTTCAGCAGAGGTCCCAAATTATTCTTGAACTCATTAAAGAGCTCGGGTGAAATTCTGACAAAGTTTTTGAATGCACTTTTATCCTCTTCGCACAGCACATTAAGCAGTTGCTCATATTGTCCAAATTGAGGTCTCCGTTGAAACATGGGCTTAACCCAGTGAGACTTCCTCTTAATTCTCTTTTTAATTAATCTCAACCTTCTGCTGTCACGCAAGCGTTTTCGATGCACATGTTGCGCTAATGCATACAGCGCGTCAATGAAAATAACAACCAGCCTGTACTCGAACCAACTTTGTATAGGCATGTCTGCAAATGAGCCAATTCTACGAACGGAGGATATTTATATAGTGTGTGAAAAAAAGTGACATCATTTGTGCCACGTGATTAACTACACTACAGTCCACGATGTTCATTCACGATTAACGGGAAAGATCGGGAGGCGGACAAGTCACTCGCACAAATGACAGAATTGCCGAGTACCGTGGGAACTCTTTATCTACCCCCCGTTATATCGTGCGGAACTCGTGCTGGACCACGACCACTTCACTCTGGTGACATCTTGCGTCAGGTCGCACCGTGAGAACCGGCCATTAGAGGATTGGGCAGGGTAGATGCAGGAAAAATGTTCCCGATGTTGGGGGAGTCCAGAGCCAGGGGTCACAGTTTAGGAATAAGGGGTAGGACATTTAGGACTGAGATGAGGAAAAACGTTTTCACCTTGAAAGATGTGAATCTGTGGAATTCTCTGCCACAGAAGGCAGTCGAGTCCAATTTAGCTCTAAGGGCGAATGGAATCAAGGGATATGGGGAGAAAAGCCAGAACGGGGTACTGATTTGCCATGATCTGCCATTATCATATTGAATGGCAGTGCTGGCTCAAAGGTCCAAATGGCCTACTCCTGCACCTGTTTTCTATGTTTCTAAATTAAACTAGATGCAGAAGCGGGCCGTGCACGGAATCGGGTGCGCGCGCACGGGCTGGGTGGATGGGCGCGCGCACGGGCTCGGTGGATGGGCGCGCGCACGGGCTGGGTGGATGGGCGCGCGCACGGGCTGGGTGGATGAGCGCGCGCACGGACTGGGTGGATGGGCGCGCGCACGGGCTGGGTGGATGGGCGCGCGCACGGACTGGGTGGATGGGCGCGCGCAGCAGCCGCGCGTCATCCAACGCGTGCCGTCAGCGAGAGAAAATAAACCGGGGAAAGAATACGCGCGACGCCAGCATGACGTCACAAGCGGCACGGAGCCGCGCGGCGCAGGCGCGACGGCAGCTGGAAACGGGCCGAAGACAATGTGCCCGCGCGAGCATGCTGTGTCCCGCTAAACGGTCTCTGCCAGCGGCTGGCCTGTCCCCTCGTACATCCTAACCGTATTCGCCGCCCTCCCTCCCTCCCCTTCCACTCAACCTTCGCGCCATGTCTTCCATCGAGCAGGACTGGTTCCCGACTCACCTGCGAGTGACGGTTATCGGCGCGAAGAATCTGAGGGCGAAGCGCAAGAAGGCTCTGAACAACTGCTACACGGTGATCCGCCTGGGCTCCGAGAAGTACATGACCTCGGTGAAGGGGGCGACGCTGAACCCCGAGTGGAAGGAGGAGTGCACCTTACCGCTGCCATTCGTACTCGACAACTCCGACAGGTGGACGCTCCATGTGACCGTCAAGCACAACAACACGCGCCACCCGCTCGACGACTTCCTGGGTCGCGTGAGCGTGCCGGTGGCCGGGCTGTACGAGAACAAGACCAGAAGGAAGAACGAGTAAGGCCCGTCCCTCCGTAAACACCCCCGCCGTTCCTACCTTGCCTTATTTCCCCTTTGCTTTTGCAGATAGGTCGATAAACTTGCGGTCGTAGATTTGAGGTGATGGGTAGAAAGTGCGGTGGGTCGACTTTTTTGTGCTACCGGGCTATGTATAGTGTGTGAAACTGACAATAACAACATCAGTGACGTCCAGGCATGTTAAGCAGTTGCTTAACGTATATTAAAAAAACATTAAAGCTTAATGTCATGGTTTACATCACTAATAATGCATATAATTAATGCAAAATGTATCTTGGAAAAAATTGTCTTGAGAAACATGAGAGCAAATAGTCCATTCTGCCCCTCAAATCTGCCATTATTCTAAAACCATCTGGTCCTCGCCACTTTCAAGGGCTCTGAAGATTGCAGATTAAATGTATCAACCTCTGCCATGAATATATTTATTAATTCGGCTTCCTCTGCTTCTTGCTTGAGAATTTCAATGAGTCATGATCCTCAGAAAAAAATCATCCTCAGCTCTGTCAGAAATCAATCCCTTATTCTGATAACTCAATTTAGGGAAATAATTCCTAACAAATTTTCCTGTGAATTTCATGTTTCAATGAGTAAAGGTCCAACCTGCTAAAATCTTTTTTGCATGTCAGTCTCTTCATCTCAGGGAATAACCACAGCCTCCAGCGAAGTGTATCCTTCCTTGGAAAGAACCACGGGTCAACGTGGTTTGGTATACACTGGAGCTGATGGATGGTGTGGTCATTTGCATGTGGCCAGAGCCTGGACGAATATGAGGTTGGGTAATCAGCTAGAGCCAAGGATGAGATTGTGGATTCATGTGCAATACAGCCAGGTACAAGAACGTGGTTCAGTTTATGGCCAGAGCCAGGGTCCCAGAATGTGGTTTGGTGTGGGCTGTACTGATTGTAAAGCACTGGGCTGGTATGGGCTCAGACCGACAACTGTTGTGTTGAAAGTGTGGCCAAGGAGGGCAGGAGTAGCCAGGAAGGAGGCAATGGGCATGTGCTCCAGCGAGTATGCTCCAGCGAGCAATTAGGCGTGTGTGTGCTGGCCAACATCTACATGTGGCCACTAGGTTTAGGTTTATTGTTGTCATATGTAGCATGTATATGAATAGTGTGACTCGGGACGGACCATACTGGACATTGTATTGGGAACCAAACCTGGCCAGGTGAATGATGTTGCAGTGGAAGAACAATATGGGGATAGTAATCATAACTCCATAAGTTTTAATGTGCAGGAAAGAACAACAGATGCTGGTTTAAACCAATGATAGATACAAAAAGCTGGAGTAACTCCGGGTCAGATAGCGTCTCTGGAGAAAAGGAATAGGTGAGGAACAGAGAGGGACACAGCAGCACCGAGAGGGACACAGAGGAACACAGAGGCAGTCAGAGGAACACAGAGGCAGTCAGAGGCACAGAGAGGGACACGGAGGCACAGAGAGGGACACGGAGGCACAGAGAGGGACACGGAGGCACAGAGAGGGACACGGAGGCACAGGGATGGACACGGAGGCACAGGGATGGACACGGAGGCACAGGGATGGACACGGAGGCACAGGGATGGACACGGAGGCACAGGGAGGGACACGGAGGCATAGGGAGGGTGACGGAGGCACAGAGAGGGACACGGAAGCACAGAGGGGGACACGGAGGCACAGAGAGGGACACAGGCATAGAGGGACACAGAGGCACGGAGAGGGACACAGAGGCAGGGGAGCTTGCTGACTTTCTGATTTGCGGCGTCTTGAGCGGGCGGCCCTGCTGCTGCGAGCGGGCGGCGGTCAAAAGAAGCGGAGGGCCAGCCGATCGTGGCTTCCGCGAGGTGAAGCCTACCCACCCGTGTGACAGACGATCGGGTGGGGAAGACGGAGAGGAGGTCGTCCCCCGTGACAGCCAGAGATCGGCAGGTGGGATCGGGATCACCAGCGAGAAAAGGCGTCACGATTCCCCGAGTCCCTGCGATCGACGGAGGAATCACACGTCTCCATAGACGGCCTCTCCCAGAGGGAGTAATGGCCGCCAGGGCCATGTTCCCACCGCGCTGCCCCGCACCCTCACCCACACGGCGATAACGACCACCGCCGACATGTTCTAAAACTTCAAGGAGCCCAGTGGAGCGAGCAGCACGACCTGAGCAGCAGTTTAAAAACGCTAAGTGACAAATTTAAATAACTAAAAGTTAAGAAGCCAAGAAGTACAGAAGACATAACAGGGGTGACGACACTCGCCGCACGAGCAGAGGCAGGCAGTCAGATCCATTCTGACGTAATCAGCGAGACCATCTCGTTTATTTTCTGCGTTATTTGAGATTTCTGAACATTTTCATAAATAACTCGAGAAATAATGCATGAAATTTTCAGATAAGGCGATTTTTGATTTCACCTGATAAATCTCTACCGGAATATGTAAAAATATTGTTGTTAGCGCGTCGTTTCTTCAAGTAGATGAGATTGCACACAAATACACACACTCGTGCACACGCACGCACACACACACACACACACACACACACACACACACACACACACACACACACACACACACACACACACACACACAATCAGAGTTTATAGTTATAAGGATGGAAACATGACATCCTTCCCACCAAAGCTTGTAGAAATGAAGTTGCTTTTGTATGGACCTCAAAATTTAGGCTTCAATTTTTTCGGTTTGTTGCCGATTTGCTTTCAGTTTCAATTTTGAGAAATGCAAGCGTGTTTATTGCATATCCCACACTGCATAGCAAATTGAATAAAGTGGTAGTATGTGCACATGGTGAAAATAGGAAAGACAGTGTTCCAAGTAAATAGTGGGGGGGGGGGGGGGGGATTGACAAATTGGGAGTATAAAGATGGAGTTAAAGGAGAAGTGAGTACAGGAAAAGTTACAAAAGTTCCCGAATTACTGGGAAGGAAAGTTCGAGAATGGATAAGAGAATAAGGTCATGGCCAATAGTGACTGGAGTGAGAGGGGAGGTGAATACCGAATGTAGTGGCAGATTTTTATATTATTCAAGGAATCTTTCCTCTAGCCACTATGATTGAAGACGGGTTTGGGAGATAATAATCAATACGCATTCACAAGCTCTCCACGAAACATTCAATGCCGTCGAAAGATAAATCTTCAATAACACAGTCTCTTGATTAATAGTTTCTTTCCCTCATGCTTCTTCATACTAAACTAAAAACTACTAGGGCGTCTACGCGAGAATCCCAGCCGCAAACACACCTCCGACTACGTAATAAATCCCACCCACATAATTACAGGCAGATAACATTTAAAAGTAACTGGTTATAGTTATAACATATTGTGTTAAGCTAAATGGCTACTACATCGAAGTCAAAGTGTTGTATATGAACGCGCAAAGTATAAGAAATAAAGTGGATGAGCTTGATGCTCAGTTAGAAATTGGCAAGTATGATGTGGGAATTACAGAGACATGGCTGCAAGCGGACCAGGGCTGGGAACTGAATATGCAAGGGTGTACCTCCTATCGAAAAAACAGACAGGTGGGCAGAGGGGGTGGGGTAGCTCTGTTGGTGAGGATTTAAATTCAGTCCCTTGCGAGGGGTGCCATAGAATCAGGAGATGTGGAGTCAGTATGGATAGAACTGAGAAATTGTAAGGCCCTAATGGAAGTTATCTTTGGGCCCCCAAACAATAGCCTGGATATGGGGGGGGCGGGGGTACGCAGAGGGACGGCGTTCCCCTACTTTTCAGTTTCCAGCTTGGGTTTAATGAGTACTGTAGAAAGATTTGAGTCGTTTATCACTTTATTCAACTCGGACAAATATGATTTGTTAACTGCCACTGTTAGCACTTGTTAACAGTCAGTAGTTAACACGTAATAATAATAATAATAATAAATTTTATTTATGGGCGCCTTTCAAGAGTCTCAAGGACACCTTACAAAAATTTAGCAGGTAGAGGAAAAACATGTAAGGGGAATGAAATAAATAGTAGAGACATGACTAGTACACAAAGTAAAGACAGAATTCAATACAAAACACAATATGAGGCAATTAATGCACAGACGAAAAGGGAGGGGGACGTAGGGCTAAGGATAGGCAGAGGTGAAGAGATGGGTCTTGAGGCGGGACTGGAAGATGGTGAGGGACACGGAATTGCGGATCAGTTGGGGGAGGGAGTTCCAGAGCCTGGGAGCTGCCCTGGAGAAGGCTCTGTCCCCAAAACTGCGGAGGTTGGACTTGTGGATGGAGAGGAGACCGGCTGATGTGGATCTGAGGGACCGTGAGGGTTGGTAGGGGGAGAGGAGGTCAGTGAGATATGGGGGGGGCAGATGGTGGAGGGCTTTGTAGGTGAGGATCAGGATTTTGTAGTTGATCCGGTGGGAGATGGGAAGCCAGTGAAGTTGTTTGAGGACTGGAGTGATGTGATGCCAGGATTTGGTGTGGGTGATGAGTCGGGCGGCTGCGTTCTGGATCAGTTGGAGTCGGTTGATGTAGGTGGAGCTGATGCCAAGGAGAAGTGAGTTGCAGTAGTCCAGTCGGGAGGAGATGAAGGCATGGATGAGTCTTTCAGCAGCGGGAGGTGTGAGAGAGGGTCTGAGTTTGGCGATGTTGCGGAGATGAAAGAAGGAGGTTTTAATGACATGGCAGATGTGAGGCTCAAGGGAGAGGGTGGAATCAAAGATCACGCCAAGGTTGCGGGCCTGGGGAGATGGGGAGACAGTGGTGCCGTCGATGGTGAGAGTGGGGTTATTGATTTTGCTGAGTGTGACTTTGGAGCCTATGAGGAGGAATTCTGTCTTATCGCTGTTGAGTTTGAGGAAATTATGTTGCATCCAGGTTTTTATAGCTGACAAACAGGAGTTGATATGGGAGAGGGGGGGTTATGACGTAGTTATACAATGTGTCATCGATACATCGATCCACATTCCTCAGTAAATGTAATTGTTGTTTGACCATGTATTAATGACACCACGTTCCTTTGAATAAAATTCATGGGAAAATTTCTTAAACTCGCTGTCAGGGCTACCGGACCACGATCACGGAGTCAGGTAAAGTCACGTTATTTTATTATTCCACGTTATTTTATTTGCCGCTGTGCCTCTCTGCTGTGCCTCTCTGCCGCTGTGCCACTCTGCCTTTCTACCTCTCTGCCTCTCTCCCGCTGTGCCGCTCTGCCCCTCTCCCTCTCTGCCGCTGTGCCCCTCTCTCCCGCTGTGCCCCTCTCAGCACATAGGGAACCAGATGCGAAAGACAGTGGTGGAAAATATAATTTCCAAACAATCTAAAATGTCTACTACTATTCAAGTAGTCTGCTTGAGAGCAGCAGTTGGTGAATCTTCCCAACCTATATCATTCTATTTTGACTTAGAACATATGAAACTTGGTGCAAATGCAAAATCTATATATGATGGGCTTCTAAGTTGCTTACAAAGAGGTATTTTTTCAATACAGTACCTAAAAGAAAATGTGATATAATTTGTAACTGATGGTGCATCAATAATGTTAGGACAAAATGCAGGGTTTGCAAAACTATTTCTTGATGATTTCCCTAATGCAACTTTGGCATTGTGCCAGTCACAGGCTTGAACTCAGTGTAGGTGATGCATTAAATGAAGTTGCAGGTTTGAATCATTTTCGGATATTTTGTGATAAATTGTATTCCTTATATCATAGGTCTAAGAATCAGGATGAGTTAACTGCATGTGCTGAGGCTCTTCACTGTCAACTGTTGAAAATTGGTTGTGTTTTCAGTGTGAGATGGGTTGCTTCGTCTTACCGAACTGTAAAGGCAATGTGGCAGTCATATAAAGCTATTTTGGAAAAGCAAGCTGGGATGCTTCAAGATCTAGTGCGGAGATAGCAAAGTACGAGGGGCTAAAAAAATTATTAGAATCATCAGCTTTCGTAAATAATTTGGGCTTGTTGATGGTCAGTTTGCTAGAGTTATCTGAACTGCCACTTGAACTGCAGAACCGAAATTGTACACTTAGTAAAGCACATGAGGAAATTAAACGAACTATCAAGGTTCTTGAATGTCAAATAGAGAAGCCAGGAAAATTTTATACTCAAGTGGAAAAAGCAACAAGCCAGATGATATTTAATGGAATACATTTGGGAGCTGGAAAAGTACCTACTATACATAGACAACAGTTTTTGAGGAGTTTGGTCAATAATATGAAATCCAGGCTTCTTGAATCTACAACGGCTTCCAATGATAAATGTCAAAAGTTAATTAACAAGTCAAAATATTTAGATATTAACAATATTCCAGAAGATTCACTTTTTACCTTTGGGGATAATGATGTAGAAGAAATGGCAGAACAATTTGGCTTAAATGGTCGGCTTTGTGTCAGAGTCATCAGAGAATTCAAGGAAGATAGAAAGGGAAGGTAGTTTCTGCAGATTTTCAGCAGCTGCTAACGGCTGTAAATACAATTCCGGTATCAACAGCAGAATGTGAAAGAAGCTTCAGTGGCATGAATTTCTGAATGTCACCACAACGTGTAAGACTTCAAACTGATCATCTCCCAACTCTTCTATTTATTAAGTTGGTGGGACCTCCTCTGTCAAAATTCAACCCAAAAGAATATGTGAGGGCATGGCTTCTTAGTGGCAGAAGGCGTGCTAAAGAAACGGCATGCAGAAAGAAAGAGGAGGTGACAGAAAAAAATGGGGATTATATACCATTATGGAACATTTTGTAATGTAAACAGAGAGAGAGAGAGAGATACAAGAAAGCAGCTATGACATATAATACACAATAAACGATATTATAAATACACAATAAACAAGTTATGCATTATTGTACTCTTTAATGGGTATGACCGCACATAAAAAAATCCCCCCCCCCCCCCCCATCCTTCCCAACCTTAGCCTCAAGGACCTTGGAGTAACCCTAGTTCCTAAAACCCATTTCCATCACTGGATATCGGGTGCAAGTTGAATCAAGAGTTAAAAATTGGCATGTTGTAAAGGTAATGCTATGGTTGTTATGGGAGATTTCAACATGCAGGTAGACTGCAAAAATCAGGTTGGTATTCGACCCCAAGAAAGGGAGTTTGTGGAGTGCCTCCGTGATGGATTCTTTAGTGTTGTGTAATAAACCGGATTTGATAAGGGAACTTGAGGTAAAGGAGCCATTAGGAGGTAGTGACCATAATATGATGTTTTATTCTACAATTTGAGAGGGAGAAGGGTAAATCGGAGGGGTCAGTAGTACAGTTGAACAAAGGGGACTATGGAGCCATGAGGGAGGAGCTGGCCAAAGTTGACTGGAAAGCAGGAATGACAGTGAAACAATAATTCAGATTCAGATTCAATTTTAATTGTCATTGTCAGTGTACAGTACAGAGACAACGAAATGCATTTAGCATCTCCCTGGAAGAGCGACATAGCAAATGATTTGAATAAATAATAATAAGTGTCTGGGGGGGGGGGGGGGGGGTGATTTGCAGTCACCGAGGTACGTTGTTGAGTAGAGTGACAGCCGCCGGGAAGAAGCTGTTCCTGGACCTGCTGGTTCGGCAACGGAGAGACCTGTTGCGCCTCCCGGATGGTAGGAGGGTAAACAGTCCATGGTTGGGGTGAGAGCAGTCCTTGGCGATGCTGAGCGCCCTCCGCAGACAACGCTTGCTTTGGATAGACTCAATGGAGGGGAGCGAGGAACCGGTGATGCGTTGGGCAATTTTCACCACCCTCTGCAATGCTTTCCGGTCGGAGAAAGAGCAGTTGCCATACCATACTGTGATGCAGTTGGTAAGGATGCTCTCGATGGTGCAGCGGTAGAAGTTCACCAGGATCTGAGGAGACAGATGGACCTTCTTCAGTCTCCTCAGGAAGAAGAGACGCTGGTGAGCCTTCTTGATCAGAGTTGAGGTATTGTGGGTCCAAGAGAGGTCATCGGAGATGTTGACTCCCAGGAACCTGAAGCTAGAAACACGTTCCACCTCCGTCCCGTTAATGTGGATGGGGGTGTGCGTGCCGCCCCTGGATTTCCTGAAGTCTACAATGAGCTTCTTGGAGTTAAGGGCCAGGTTGTTGTCAGCGCACCATGCTGCTAAATGCTGGACCTCCTTCCCTGTAGGCCGACTCATCGTTGTTGTTGATGAGGCCAATCACCGTTGAATCATCTGCATACTTGATGATGGTGTTAGTACCATGTACAGGTGTGCAGTCATAGGTGAAGAGGGAGTAGAGGAGGGGGCTCAGCACACAGCCCTGTGGATGGCTGTCTCTAGATTGTCCCTGTCGAAGCGGCCATAGAAGTGATTAAGCTCCTCAAGGAAGGAGGCTTCGCTGGATGTGGGGGTGGTGTTGGAGGGTCTGTAGTCCGTGATGGCCTGGATGCCTTGCCACATGCGTCGGGGGTCGGAGTTGTTGTTGAAGTGCTCCTCAATCCTGAGCTTATGGCAGTGCTTGGCCTTCTTGATGCCCCTCTTCAGGTTAGCCCTGGCTGAACTGTAGGCTCGAGCAGGTTTTTCTGGGAATAACACAGAAGGTGCAGGATCAGTTCATTCCAAAGAGGAAGAAAGATTCCAAGGGGAGTAAGGCGTGACCGTGGCTGACAAGGGAAGTCAGGGACAGTATAAAAATAAAAGAGAAGAAGTATAACATAGCAAAGATGAGCGGGAAGCCAGAGGATTGGGCAACTTTTAAAGAGCAACAGAAGATAACTGAAAAGGCATTACGGGGAGAAAATATGAGGTACGAAGGAAAGCTAGCCAAGAATATAAAGGAGGATAGTAAAAGCTTCTTTAGGTATGTGAAGAGAAAAAAATTAGTTAAGACCAAAATTGGACCCTTGAAGACTGAAAAGGGCGAATTTATTATGGGGAGCAAGGAAATGGCAGACGAGTTGAACAGGTACTTTGGATCCGTCTTTCACCAAGGAGGACACAAACAATCTCCCTGATGTACTAGTGGCCAGAGGATCTAGGGTGACGGAGGAACTGAAGGAAATTCACATCAGGCAGGAAATGGTGCTGAGGAGACTGATGGGACTGAAGGCTGATAAATCCCCAGGGCCTGTTGGTCTGCATCCCAGGGTACTTCAGGAAGTGGCGCTAGAAATCGTGGACGCATTGTTGATCATTTTCCAATGTTCTATAGATTCAGGATCCGTGCCTGTGGATTGGAGGGTAGCTAATGTTATCCCACTTTTTAAGAAAGGCAGGAGAGAGAAAACATTGAATTATGGACCAGTTAGCCTGACATTGGTGGTGGGGAAGATGCTGGAATCAATTATAAAAGATGAAATAGCAGCACATTTGGATAGCAGTAGCAGGATCGGTCCGAGTCAGCATGGATTTACGAAGGGGAAATCATGCTTGACTAATCTTCTGGAATTTTTTGAGGATGTAACCAGGAAAATGGACAAGGGAGAGCCAGTGAATGTAGTGTACCTGGACTTTCAGAAAGCATTTGATAAGGTCCCATTGATAAGGCAAAATTAAAGCACATGGTATTCGGGGTAGGGTGCTGACATGGATAGAAAATTGGTTGGCAGACAGGGAGGGATTAATGGGTCCCTTTCAGAATGGCAGGCAGAGACTAGTGGGGTACTGCAAAGCTCGGTGCTGGGACCGCAGCTAATTACAATATAAATGATTTAGATGAAGTGATTAAAAGTAACATTAGCAAATTTACAGATGACACAAAGCTGGGTGGCAGTGTGAACTGAGGAGGATGCTATGAGGATGAAGGGTGACTTGGACAGGTTGGGTGAGTGGGCAGATGCAGTTTAATGTGGATAAATGTGAGGTTATCCACTTTGGTGGCAAAAACAGGAAGACAGATTATGGACCATTTATCTAAATGGTGTCAAGTTGGGAAAAGGGGAAGTGCAATGGGATCTGAGGGTCCTTGTTCATCAGTCACTGAAAGTAGGCATGCAGGTACAGCAGGCAATGAAGAATGTGAATGGCACGTTGGTCTTCATAACAAAAGGAGTTGAGTATAGGAGTAAAGAGGTCTTTCTGCAGTTGTACAGGGTCCTAGTGAGACCACACCTGGAGTATTGTGTGCAGTTTTGGTCTCCATATATGAGGAAGGACATTCTTGCTATTGAGGGAGTGAAGCGTAGGTTTACAAGGTTAATTCCCCGGATGGCGGGACTGTCATCTGTTGATAGAATAGAGCGGCTGGGCTTGTATACTCTGGAATTTAGAAAGATGAGAGGGGATCTTATTGAAACATATAAGATTATTAAGGGTTTGGACACGGTAGAGGCAGGAAACATGTTCCTGATGTTTGGAGAGTCCAGAACCAGGGGCCACAGTTTAAGAATAAGGGGTAAGCCATTTAGAACGGAGATGAGGAAATACTTTTTCACACAGTTGTGAGTCTGTGGAATTCTCTGCCTCAGAGCGTGGTTGAGGCTGGTTCTCTGGATGCTTTCAAGAGAGAGTTATATAGAGCTCTTAAAGATAGCGTAGTCGAGGGATATGGGGAGAAGGCAGGAACGGGGTACTGATTGTGGATGATCAGCCATGATCACATTGAATGGTGGTGCTGGCTCGAAGGGCCAAATGGCCTACCCCTGCATCTATTGTCTAAAGCTTAAATTTGAAATTATTTATCTTATTGGTTTCACAAACAGGATGAGGGTCTTGGAGCATTTAATATGGCATGATATGAAATTTACTTGTTAGAAGGATAGTGGAAACCAGCATCTGCAGTCCCTTGTGTCACCAATATAAATCAGTGCTTTGATAGGCAGATCAGAGAGAATATTCCTCAAGATTATGGCGGAATGGAACTGACAGGATTAACCATAGTCATATAGCATGGAAACAGCCCTTCATCCCAATTCGTGGAGTCATAGAGTAATTCATTGTGGAAACAGGCCCTTCATTCCAACTTGCCCACACTTACCAACATGTCCTATCTACATTAGTCCCACCAGCCTGCGTTTGGCCCACATTCTACTAAACCTATCCTATCCATGTACCAGTCTAAATGTTTCTTAAACTTTGCGATTGTACCTGCCTCAGCTACCGCTTCCATCAACTCGTTCCATTCACCCATCACCCATTGTGTAAAAACAGTTACCCCTCAGGTTTCTATATAATCTTTCCTCTCTCACCTTAAGCCTATGTCCTCTGGTTCTCAATTCCCCTACCCTGGGCAAGAGACATTGTGCATTTAAACAAACTATTCCTCTCATAATTTTGTACACTTCCATAAGATCACTTTTCAGCCTCCTGCACTCCAAGAAACAAAGTCCTAGCATGCTCTACCTCTCCCTATAGCCCAGGCCCTCAAATCCTGGCAACATCCTTGTACATTTTCTCTGTGCCCATTCTAGCTTGACAACATCTTTCCTATAAGATGGTGCTCAAAACGGAACACAATACTCTAAATATCGCCTCAACCAGTGTCTTATATAACTACAACATGACATTCAAAGATCTATATTCAATACTTTGACTGATCAAGGTCAATGTGCCAAAAGTCTTTTTACCCACCCATATACCTGTAATGCCACTTCAAGGAACTATGTGACTGCACTTCAAGATCCCTCTGCTCGAAATCACTCCCCAGAGCCCCAGCACTCACGGTGTAGGTTCTGCCCATGGTAAACGTCTCAAAATTCAACTCCTCACATTTCTATGTATTAAATTTCATCAACCATTCTTCAGCCCACCTGCCCAACCGATCAAGATACTGCTGCAATGTTGACAACAATCTTCGCTATCTACAATTCCACCCACTTTTGTGTCACCTGCAAACTTGCTGATCATGCCATGTACGGTCTCACCCAAATCGTTGATATAGATGACGAATGGCAATGGGCCCAGCGCTGAACCCTGTGGCACGCCACTAGTCCCAGGCCTCCAGTCTAAAAAGCATCCATCCATCATCACCCTCTGCTCACTTCCATGAAAGACGAGAGCTGCATACAGTACTCCAAATGCTGGCTAATCAATGCTTTGTAAGTCTTGTACTCAATCCCAAAACGATGAAGGCAAGCATACCATATGCCTTTTACACTTTATCTGCTTGTATTGCCACTTTTCGGTAGGTATGGACTTTGTGGCTATTTTGTAAGTAAAGAATAAATGATACAGGGCAGAATTTCTCCATGAGAATAGCATTTTGCACGATGTGCAGGGCAATAAGGTATGGAGGGAACATGTAGGTTTGCTGTTCATGTGGAAATTGTGTATGTACTTGTTTTCTTTGTTAAAAAGGCAGAAACTTTTAATATTTCTTATTTCTTTATAGATGGCATGATCTCCAGTCAAAACCATCCAAACTGGCAAAAGACAGAGGCCAAATACAACTTGCTTTTCAATTCCTACGTGACAACATGACAGCAAGTGCATATGAACTATCCAAGGGTAGACCTCAGTCTGTATTTGATAAGTTTAAGGATAAAGTAGCCTCCTTAAAGTATGGAATGACTCATGAGATTTTACCACCTGAAGAGTCCAGCACTGTGAGTAAATAACTTTTTAATTATTTTTTCCTGTGATTTACCTTCAAGTTCTGGAGAATGTAGTTGGTATTTTAGTATATTCAGCTTTGAGACAAGTAGCCAGAGACCCAGGTTCAATCTTGATCTTGGGTATTATCTATGTAGAGCTTTCACATTCTCACTGCGACCAGGTAGGATTCCTCGTGCTCCAGTTCCCCCCTCCCCATATCCCAAAGATGTGCAGATGTTAGGTTAACTAGCTGCTGTAAATTTCTCCAGTGTGTAGGTAATTGATAGAATCTGACAATATGGAGAGAATACAGTTGGATTATATTAGTGTAGGATTGGTGTATGTGGGTGGCTGGTGGTCAGCGTGGATTTAGTGGACCAAAGGGCTTGTTTCCATGCTGCATATCCTCTCCCCAATAAGATGATAGAGGATTTTAATGTTTACAATGTGAGTACAGAAGCACATTGATGGCCGACAACAAACTATTCAGAAATCTCCACGGTTCAGTATTTGGCTCACCAATTTTCCTGTGCTCACTTGAAACTCACTGGGATCCTAGTTCCCTTGAAATTCAGTGGAGCCACAGTTATTGAGTCATACAGTGTGGAATCAGGTTCTTTGGACCAATTTAACCCATACCGACCACATGTCCCATCTACACTAGTCCCACTTGCCTGTGTTTGGCCCACATCCCTCTAAACCTGTCTAGTTGCTTTCTTGAACGTTGCGGTTGTCCCTGCCTCAACTACCTCCTCCAGCAGCTCATTCCATACACCCACCACCCCTTGTGTGAAAAAGTGCATCTACCCGATCTATTCCTCCCTTGATTTGATACAATATAAGATCACCCCTCATCCTTCTGTGCTCCATTGAATAGAGTCCTGGCAACATCCTTGTAAATCTTCTCTGAACTCTTTCAAGCTTGACAATATCTTTCCTGCAACTTAGTGCCCAGAACTGAACACAATATTCTAAATGCGATCTCACCAACGTGTTATACAACTGCAACACGACCTCCCAACTTCTATACTCTGACTGATGAAGGCCAATGTGCCAAAAGCCTTTCTGACCACCTTATCTACCTGTGACTCGACCTTCAAGGAACCGTGCACCTGCACTCCTAGATCCCTCTGCGCTACAACACTCCCCAGAGGCCTACCATTCACTGTGTAGGTCCCCCCCTTGTTAGACGTCCAAAAATACAACACCTCATACTTCTCTGTATTAAATTCCATCAACCATTCTTCAGCCCACCTGGCCAATCGATCCAGATCCTGCTGCAATCTTTCCCAACCATCTTCACTATCTGCAAAACCACCCACTTTTGTATCATCAGCAAACTTGCTAATCTTGCCCTGTATGTTCTCATCCAAATCATTTATGTAGATGACAAACAGTAACGGGCCCAGCACCGAACCTTGAGGTACTCCACCAGTCACAGGCCTCCAGTTCAAGAAGCAACTGTCCACCATCACCCTCTGCTTCCTTCTATGGAGCCAATTTGTTATCCCTTCAGCTATCTTTCCTCAGATCCCATGCGATCTAACCTTCCAGAGCAGCCTACCGTGCGTAACCTTGTCAAATGCCTTACTGAAATCCGTGTATACAATATCTACAGCTCTGCCCTCATCAACCTTTTTGGTCACGTCTTAAAAAAACTTAATCAGATTTGTGAGACACGACCTTCCACTTCCAAAACCATGCTGACTATCCCTAATCAGTCCTTGCCCGTCCAGATGCCTCGATAACCTATCCCCCAGAATACTCTCTATTAACTTTCCAACTACAGATGTTAAGCTCACCGACCTATAGTTCCTAGCATTTTCCCTGCAGCCTTCTTGAAAAGAGACACAACATTTGCTATCCTCCAGTCTTCCGGCACCTCTTCTGTATTTAAGGATGACTTGTAAATTTCAACCAAGGCTCCCGCAATTTCCTTTGGTTTCCCACAATGTCCTTGGATATATCTGATGATGGCCCTGGAGATTTGTCTACCTTCATACATGATAGTACCTTCAGTACTACTTCGACGGTAACACTGACTGCTCTCAAGACACTTCCATTGACTGCCCCAAGTTTCTCCGTCCTTCTGTCTTTCTCCTCAGTAAATACAGAGGAGAAATCTCATTGAGGACCTTGCCCATTTCCTGTGGCTCCACACAGAGGTGACCACTTTGATTCCTGAGAGGTCCCACTCTCTCGTTACCCTTTTCCCCCTTATGTATTTATAAAATCCTTTGGGATTGTCCTAAATGCTACTTGCCAGAGCTATCTCCTTGCCCCTTTTTGCCCTTCTGATCTCCTTTTTCAGTTTACTCCTTAGTTCCCGAAACTCTTCCAGGGATGCACCTGATCCCAGCTGCCTATACCTGTCCCATGTATCCTTCTTGTCTTTGACCAATGCCTCAATTTTCCTCATCAGCCAAGCTTCCTTACATTTGCCTGCTTTACCCTTCACTCTAACGTGGAACGGAAGTATCCTGAGTTTTTGGCAGCATACTTTTAAAAACATCCCACTTGGCAGATGTTCCTTTCCCCTCAAATAACCTACTCCAGTCAACTTGAGCGAGACCTTCATAACCTCAAAGTTGGCTTTTCCCCAGTTGAGAATTTTAACACATGGGCTCTCTCTGTCCCTATCCATAACCATCTTAAACCTAATTGAACTGTGGTCACTAGTCCCAAAAGGCTCCTTCACAAACATTTCATTTACTTGTCCTTCTCAATTTCCCAATACTAGATCCAGTGTTGCCCTCTCACATGTGTGGGGCCTCTACATACTGCTTGTTCTTGTATATGTTCCAATGGAGAAAATGTACAATCTGCAATAACATGAAGATCACGAAAGATTGAAATGCTTGTATTATGAATGCTGCCTGAAGTACCCAGAGTGGCGTCTAACGGCACTAGGTCTGTACTCGCTGGAGTTGAGAAGGATGGGGGGGGGGGGACCTCATTGAAACTTAACGGATAGTGAAAGGCTTATATAGAGCGGATGTAGAGAGGATGTTTCCACTAGTGGGAGAGTTTAGGACCAGAGGGCATAGCCTCAGAATTTAGAAAGGAGGTGAGGAGAAATGTCTTTAGTCAGAGGGTGGTGAATCTGTGGAATTCTTTGTCACAGAAGGTTGTGGAGGACGTCAATGGATATTCTAAAGGCAGAGATAGATAGATTTTTGATTACTACGGGTGTCAGGGATTATGGGGAGTAAGCAGGGGAATGGTGTTAGGAGGGAGGTAGATCAGCCATGATTGAATGACGGAGTAGACTTGATGGGCCGAATGGCCTAATTCTGCTCCTATCACATGACTTTATGAATCAAGAACCAGAGGACATAAGTATAAGGTCAGAGGGGAAAGATTGAATAGAAACCTGTGGGGTAACTTTTTAGTGGTGGGCTTATGGAATGAGCTGCCAGAGGAGGTAGTCGAGGTATTATAACAACTTTTAAAATATATATTTTCAAAGATACATGGATACAAAAGGTTTAGAAGGATATGGAGCGAACACTGGCAGATGAGACTAGCGTAGATGGAACGTCTTGATCCGCATGGGTATGCTGTGCCGAAGGTCCTGTTTTCAGTGCTCTATGACTCTAAAGAGGGTGATTGATTAAAAAGATAGTGAATTTAAAAGAGCATAGATGGAGGAGAGGTAAATAGGTGTTTTCAACCTGTAGACTTGGGGAATTTGGATAAAGGATACTGTTCAAATTCAGATTTGTTTGCATTATCTTTAGTTATGCAAGTTAACCACAGATGGTGGAAAGATTCACCATCTGTGGTTAATCTAAAAGATTAAAAAGACATCCAAGTAGCATATAATTGCACAAAAATGGGTGGCAAGTCAGAACATTGGACAAAATATACAAAACTGCAATGATGACTAAAAGACTAATTAGGGAAGGAAAATTAAAGTGTAAGATAAAGCCAGCCAAAAATATACAAATAATTAAGTGTTTTTTTAAAAAGAGTTAACAAAACTAAGTGCTGGCCAAAAGAATGTTATACTGAGGAATAAATAATGGAAAGCAATGAAATGCAGATTAATTAAACAGGTATTCAGCCTTAAATAGAAAATATAAGAAAGGGCTTACCGGAAAAGCTGTAAATTTGGAATGGGAAGGGAGGCACATACTCAATACGTTCATCAGGAAAATGGTAGTGCGGGAGTTATTGAAGATGCGGGAGATGCCACAAAGTGCTGGAGTAACTCAGCAGGTCAGGCAGCATCTCTGGAGAACTTGGACAGGGAGACATTTTGGGCCAGGATATTTCTTCAGATTGATTAAAGATCTTTTGGTGCTGATGGACTTCATCATGGGTTTTAAATGGCTGGTACAAAAGTTGGTGCATTGATTTTACTTTTCTAAGACTCCCTAGATTGATAACAGCAAATGTAAGTGAGCAAAGCACCAAATCCTATTACAGACAGTGCCTTTATTCATGTTTTTTAATTTTAAAAAACTGAGGCCCTCAGACCGATACCACTTGTAATATTTTGTCAAAAGATAATAATATATTTAAACAAGTTAAGACAGAAGGCAAAGATCTGGCATATGAAGTACAATATGAGAAAATATGATATTGAAAGAATGTAATTTAGATCTAAAGGCGGCACAGTGGTGCAACTGGTGGAACTGCTGCCTCATAGCGACAGAGACCGGGTTCGATCTTGACCTTGGGGGCTGTCTTTGTGGGGTTTGCAAATTCTCCCTGTGACCTCGTGGGTTTCCATAGGGTGCTCCGGTTTTCTCCCACATCTGAAAGACCTGTGAGTTTTTAGATTAATTGGACTTTATAAATTTGCCCTGGTGTGTAAAGAATGGATGGAAAAGTGAGATAACATAGAACTAGAGTGAACAGATGGACTCGGTGGCTGAAGGGTCTGTTTTCATTTTGTATCGCCCAATTTCGGTCACCCAATTATAGGAAGGATGTCAACAAAATAGAGAGAGTACAGAGGAGATTTACTAGAATGTTGCCTGGGTTTCAACAACTAAGTTACAGAGAAACTTGGGTCTGAATAAATTAGGTCTTTATTCTCTGGAGCGCAGAAGGTTAAGGGGGGACTTGATAGAGGTCTTTAAAATGATGAGAGGGATAGACAGAGTTGATGTGGACAAGCTTTTCCCTTTGAGAATAGGGAAGATTCAAACAAGAGGACATGACTTCAGAATTAAGGGACAGAAGTTTAGGGGTAACATGAGGGGGAACTTCTTTACTCAGAGAGTGGTAGCGGTGTGGAATGAGCTTCCAGTGGAAGTGGTGGAGGCAGGTTCGATGGTATCATTTTAAAATAAATTGGATAGGCATATGGATGAGAAGGGAATGGAGGGTTATGGTATGAGTGCAGGAAGGTGGGACTAAGGGAAAATAATTGTTCGGCACGGACTTGTAGGGCCGAGATGGCCTGTTTCCGTGCTGTAATTGTTATATGGTTATATGGTTTCACTAAACAAGGAAGCGAGAGTTTGTAGACTCCGAGATGTAGACTTTGAGACTCTGGGATGTTTGAATGCAAAACATTAATAGGCAGGTACAGCAAGCAATTATTATTTATTTGGAGAACTGAATACAAAAGTAGGGAGAAAAAGACAAAGTACTGGAGTAATTCTATGGTTCAGGCATCAGTTCTGGAGAACAAGGAAAGGTGATGTTTTGTGTCTGAATCCTGCTATCATAGGTGGATCTCTCTCCCATGTCTCTTCCGTGTCCCATAGTTCTGCTCTCCACCCCCACCCTCCAAATGGAACAAGGATTGAGTTCCCCTAGTCCTCTGGTGTTCCCAGTGTGGCTTCCTGCACATCAGCTTTTGTACTCAGCCCACAAAAAATGAAAAGAAATCTAATTTTCAAAGAATTGACTGGCTTTTATTCCAGTAATCCCCGTATCATTCCTGAGATGATCTCTCTGACCATGTGCTGTTCTGGCATCAGTAATTTCTATGGCAGGTATCTTGCCCATGAAGGACAATATATTATCATCCATTCATATGACTTAGTTTTCTAATATTGGATAATCATTGGTAATGAAGAAAGAGAACCCTGACCAGCTTTCCTCTTGTCTATTAGGGTGAGAGTTGAAAATGGATCTTGGGCTTTCTACAATTATCACCCAACTCTGAAGTGCTAACCCCACCTGACCCCTGAGTGACCAGGGCATTTTTCTTCAAAATTACTTATTGTGAATTGCCCATTAACTTTTTTTAATTTTAGCCTATAGTGTTAGTTTAGGTGCCTAATGTAATGCAGTTATGTGCATAAAGCAGTTCTTGTAATGTGAAATTAAATGTACATTTGAAGGGTAGAAGATTTAAAAATACTCTTCACCCACTTAGTAGGTTCCAAGATTGTTAAACTAATTTTGTGCTTCATTGAATAGAGCTTGAAACATCCCAGAAATGGAAGAATGTCAAAATCGCATAGTTATGGTAAGAAATCCAAAGTAGTTTAGTTTATAGTTTTCTGGTTTGATCATTCTGAGAAATATTTCTCAAGGGAATAATATATTAGAATATTACCTCAAATCACCATCACAATAATACTTTATTAGCCAAGTATGTTTTGCAACATACGAGGAATTTAATTTGCCAAGTCAGTCAAACAATAAAAAGCAATGGAACACACAAATAACATTTTAACATAAACATCCACCACAGTGACGGAAGGCGGAAAAAAGTTCTATGCTCTCCCACGATAATCAGAAACAGAAGCTAAGACATTTATATAAAAAAATGAAATTTTAAAAAATGAAATTGCAATAAAACACAGGAATAAATTATTATTATTTATATTTCTGAAGTGTTCATTTAGTCATGTTGTACAGAAAGCACACGCAAGGTTTCTGGCATGATCCCTTTCTATCGCATAATCCCACTCATTTTTCCAACTCGAGCACTGTAGATAGCCTTTGAGAAGCAGAACCATTACAGGAAGTCGGGGATCTCGAGCCCTCCGTTGACGGGACGATCTTGACTCCCGTAGCCGGCGGCGTTTAGGCCCTCCGTATCGGGCCGATCAGCTCCTGCATCGGAGGGATGTCAGCTCCCCTGTGCCGGCGATCGAACCCCGCGTCGGGGCTGGTCGAGCCTCTGGGTCGTTGGAGCTTCCCGACTAGCCTCTCCCGAGACTGCGAGCTCTTGATGGTAAGTCCGCAGGCTACGGTTGGAGCGATCCCAGGCAAGGGATCGGCTCCGATGTTAAGTCCACGCCCCGCGGTGGGGTCCAAAGTCAGTCCAAGGGGGCCTCCAACTCCATCGATGGTAGGCTGCAGATCGGCCGGAGATGCGACCCGGAAAATAATCGCATCTCCGTCAAATTCGGTGTGTTCTAACCTTGTAGGAACTGCAGAATTTTTAACAGGAACATGTGATGTTTGACAGGGTCATTTGTGTCTCAGGTGGTGCACTCATTCCATTATTTACACACTGTTTCCCATGCATGGACTGATAATTCTCAATACCAACCTGAATGCTTATCTGCTTTAAGTCAACGTGGGACAGGGATTACCAAGAGTCGATGAGGATGTTTCATTTCTTCAGAGAGGGTTTGAGCACATTCCTGATTCAATTCCACCATTTACATTATTATCTCTTCCCAATACAACTTTGAAGTAGAATGTCTGTTTTGGAAGTCAGGCGTGCAGACTTTGTGGTCAGTCTAGTAGAGCCATTTGAGTATAATTTGGGATGTTGGCTTGGGAGAGGATGCTGGCATTCAGCAAATATAGGTGTATAAGTACTTGTCTTCATCCTCATCTCTTTTATGATCCTCGTTATCCACCCCCTGTAGACCAGGAGTTTACCCGGAATAATTGGGGCTGAAGTACCTTGACAAATATTCTCAAGAATTGAACCAGAAAAAAATCTATTCATGTACCCTTAGAACTTAGAAAAGTACAACACAGGAACAACCCATCGCCTGCAATGTCCATGCCGAGCAAGATGCCAATTAACCTAATCTCATCTGGCTGCAAATGATCCATACCCTCCATTTCCTGCAAATCAATTTACCTGTCTAAAAGCATGTTAAATGCCTCTATCATATCTGCCTATGCCTTGACTCCTAGCAGTGTGTTCCAGGCAACCACCGTCTGTGTAAAAAAATAAAAAGGCCTGCTCATCTCCTTTAAACTTTGTCCCTTTCACTTGAAAGGTATGCCCTCTAGCCTTTGGCATTTCACACCCTTGATAAAAGTCTGACTGTCAACCCCACGTATGCCTTTATTCCATCGAGGAAGTTATGAGGAGTAATGGAACTTCTACTCATTTTGTTAAACATTGAATCTGTAGAAAAAATATTTCACTACTGTGGTATTCTAGTAGATTGGTTGCTAAGTTTCAATCATATTAAAATTGGTTTCCATATAGATTTATAGCTAACATCCTGCTTTTTTCATGTGGTAATTGTTTTTTTCATTACACAGTTGCTCAGATGGACTCCAGAGGTGAAACAAATTCAACCTTTAATTCAGCTGAGGCAAACAAGCAAAGTGGGTCTGAGGTTTATTCTTATCCTCTTCGTAGTTTCAATAAAAACTCTGGAGATGATGTGCAATCTCAGTCGAGGAAAGAAGATGCCCTCTATGTGGAAGATAAGCCTGAGACAACAACTGCTCTGAAGCTAGAAGAAACAAAAGTTACGAAATTAGAAACTAAAGATACTGACCATATCCAAGCATACGAATCTGCTGATATTGCACAGGAGCTACCCAAAAGGGAAACAAACACGGACAAAGTTATAACATCTTATAATCGTCCAATGGAACCCCTAAGGCCCCCTCGGTTTGATGATAATGTGATCCTATCATCTTTTATATTAGCTGGTGGGGGTCAGGATGGTGCAATAGAGAGATGGAGAGTAAAATCTCCCGCTTGTTGTACCCAATGCTTTCGACAGGCTGAGTTAAGAAGCCGGTAATAGCTTTAAATTATCCATATGCACTCAAGACACCACAGACTGTTCATGTTACCTCAAATATGGGGAGAACATCATGGCTGATTCGAACAAAACACCTACATGAGCCTTTTAGATGTGTTCAATAAAGTGAAATCGTGCACCAATTCTGTCTCTTTACAGTGTACTTATTAACATGTAACCATGTTTAAAGTTTGAATTAAATGTTAAATATAATGCAACTCCAGAATAGTGAAGTACACATTTGAGCTCTGAAATCAATCCAAAGTTGGCACAGTATAGGATCTGCTTTAAGTTTATTTGGAATTGCTAGATGTTCTTGAAGGGGATCCTCAGAACCATCTGCTGTCTTAGAACGTGAAAAATGTTATTTGCTTACTCACAAAATCTTTTGCCAAATGCTCTAAACTGCATGCTGTTGAATCTTTGGAGAAAGCCAATTCTCAGCTTTGCATATTTTTACAATAAGGAGGAAGTGCTATTGCTGTGTCTTGCAATGCATTACGGTAAGTGTCACATCAGTGTCATAGAGTCATACAGCATTGAAACAGGCCCTTCAGCGCAACTCATACACACCACCCAACATGCCCCAGCTAAGTGTGTCCAATGCATCCACATTTGGCCCATATCACTCTGAACCATTCCTTTCCATGTTCCTGTCCAAATGTTTCTTAAATGTTGTAATTGTGTCTACCTCAACTACTTCCTCTGGCAACTTGTTCCATATACCGACCGCCCTGTTACTCTTAACAAATGACGGGTTCCTGTGAGCCAAGCTGTCTACCAATCATCGGTCGGTTATCAGAATATTGGATAATTGTGTAACAATTTGTCAGAGAACATTAATTCTGTTCCAATTGACTAATTCCAATTCACCAGACCTTCAAGACAATAATTAGTAAGTGGCGTCTTGCCTCCCACAAAGGATGATCATGTGTGGATGACTTTTTACAAAACTAAACATAACTAAGTACCTTTGTAACATGGAAAAGCTGTGAAAATATTGCCCTTTTAGTTCTTGGTTCCTTTACCCCGGGAGAAAAACGGTGTGTATGTATCCTATCTATTCCCCTCATGATTTTATACATCTTTGTAAAATCACTCCTCAGCCTCCTGAGCTCCAAGGAAGAGTCCTATCCTGCCCACCCTCTCCCAATAGCTCATGCCCTTGAGTCCTGGCAATATCCTTGAAATCTTTTCCAAATTATACTTGTATTAATGATTTGGATGAATATGTAAAATCAAAAATGAATAAATATGTTTTATTATCCACTTCTGTGGAAAAATTGGAAAATGCTGGCATCCTAACCACAATATTTGACAGGAAAGACTGGCGACTGGTTTTAAATGGTCAAAATTGCATTCATCAAAACAATGTAAATAGAACAATTTTAGAGGAAAGTTCATATTATAAATATGAATAAGATCATCATGCCTAAAATAAACCAAAGAACTTTTGTTTTAATTTGCCTGATCAATTTTCCCCATCACTTGCTATTTAATGAAGTCAGTAATGTGAAACAAAAGTACCAGAGTTTGGGTATAAAGCAGGACCGAAGGCATTTAGCTAATCAGGTTCATGTAATTGTCTCAATATAAAGCAATGGTAAGTATGGAGTTATGAGCGGGAATGCTCCTAACAAATGATAGGTTCCTGTGAACCCAGCTGTCTACCAATCATTAGCCATTTGTCATAATATTGGGTAATTGTGCAACAGTTTGTCAGGGAAGATTAATTCTGTTCCAATTGACCAATTCCAATTCAGTTGGCCTTCAAGACAATAATTAGTAAGCGGCCTCTTGCCTCCCACAAAGGATGATCTTTTAAAAAAACTAAATGTCAACCAAGCACTCTTAACATATTCAGCTGAGGGCCATTAAAGGAGTTTTAATATTTTGAAAAATAAATTTTACCCCTTCCCAGTAAAGTAAATCAAATAAACCTCCAGAATATTTTTGCAACACACAAGGTGTAATTTACCTTCAACGGCTTTCCATCAGAGCATGATATTTATTTGCAGTTTCTTGCCCAACTGTATTATGACATTTGATCGTTACATTAACGGAATACAACCAATTGCCTTATTGGGCTGAATTGTTGACCAACAGCTAATGTTGGCATTTACCTGAGCAGACTACCATGCTGAAGACCATATAGACAACGTCTATGGCTTGCCCTCATTAACCCTTTTTAGTTACCTCAAAAACCTTTGTCGGAAAACAACCTACTCCAATCAACTTGAGCCTAATACCACCAAAGTTGGCCTTGCTTCAGTTCGGAATTTTAACTAGTGAACCCGCCCTATCTTTATCCATCACTAAGTTTATCCATAACTAAGTTTATATTGGCATCTTGTTCGGCACATGTGTATCTGTATCAATGATTTGGATGAGAATGTACAAGACATGATTAGTAACTTTGCAAGTGACACTAACATTGGTGGTTCGTAAGCAGTGAAGATGGATGACAAGAATTACACTGGAAAATTAATCAGCTGGGTAAATGGGCTGAGGAATGACAGTTTAATTCAGGTATATGTCAGGTGTTGCATTTTGGGAAGTCAAATCAGACCAGGAAATTCACAGTGAACAGTAGGCCCCTCGAGAGTGTTATGGAGTAGAGGAATCTGGGAGTAAAAGTACTAGTTCCCTGAAATCCTTGCTGCAGGTAGATGGGGTGGTGAACAAGGCTTTTGGCATGCTGGCCTTCATCAGTCAGGGAAAGGTCATATGTTACATCTACTGTGGTTGCACGGGAACGTACATGGGGGAAGTGACGATTTGGGTAGGAAGGGATGAGTGAACCTTTTGATGGGAAGGAATGAGTCCTTACCCTTCATCCCACCAGCCTCTGCATCCAACACTATTTGACATTTCCATCACCTGCAACGTGTTCTCACTACCCGTCACCTCTTCATGTCCCCACCCCTTTCCGCTCTCTGGAGACTACTCATTTCCCAACTTCTCCCTATGCACCCAAACTTCCCCCTCCCCTGGTACTGTGCCCTGCAACCATTGGAGATTTAACACCTATCCCTACACGTCCACCCTCACCTCTATTACAGGCACCTTGCCTAACCTCATCCACTGCATTCGACTATCCTGATATGGATTCCTTTACTAGAGCTTGCTCCATTGTCAGAGTAAGGCCACATGCACAAGCACGGTAATCGCTATCAAAATATGTAGGGGACAGGGGAGGACACAATTTCTTGGTGGCTACGCGGGCATGCGCGCACACACACACACACACACACACACACACACACACGCGAGGCTTCAGAGGCTCAATCCAGCGCTAAATGCAGCTCAACTCTGCCTGTCTCACCGGGTTAACCTACAGCCCTGCCTGGACTGACGTGACACCAGCCTGGAGTCGTGGAGCTAGCGCTGCTTCTGCGGATGAGGCGCAGGTCTGTGTCCAGGGCTGCCGAGGGTGTTTTGGCAAGTCTCCCTCCTCCAATCACCGCACTCTATCCTCAGTCCAACCCCCTCTTACTTCCGACACCTCCCTCCTCCATTGATCGCGCTGAATCATCAAGTCCCGTCACCATTGCCTGCTGACCGACGTCTCTCTCGTCCAATCGGCGCCCTCGATCATCAGTCCCACCTCCACTGTCTCGCGGAAAGCAGAGATTTCATCGGGTTTTAAAATTCGAATTACAAAAAATGGGGGGGATCGTCCCCCACCTCTCAAAATGGGTGGGGGGGACGTCCCCCCTGGCTCCCCCGGGATTTCCGCCCCCTGCACATGCAAACTGAAAGAACAGCACGTCATATTCAGCTTGGTAGCTTACAAATCAATGGTGTGAACATTGAACTCGCTAATTTTAGGTAACAGCATCCCTTTCCCTCCTTTCTTTTCCATGCTCCTCCCACAGTGTGCACCCATTTCTCCCACTATTCCTTCCCCCATCCCCTTCCATCTATTACCACTCTGCCTGGCTTTACATCTCTTCTCCCCTTATCTGACTCGTTTGTCTCCTTTTTTCTTTTTGTCACCCTTTTGTTTCCTTTTCATCTCTAGCCTTCTAAACAATCAACTCCCACATGCCCTCCCTACGTCACCTGTATCCAGCTATCACTTGCCAGGCTATGGAGCACCCTCATCTCTTTTCCAGCTTTCTCTTACTACAATCTGTCTGAAGAAAGGTCCCAACCTGAAACTTTGCCTTCATGTCCTCCCAAGTCCTGCCTGACTCTCTAAATTAATCCAGCATTGTGTTTTACTGCTGAACGTATCCGCCTAAGTTCGGTCGTGGGAAGATACAGTGGAAGGTGCAGTAGGATTCCATAAACGGACTGTAATACATTGCTATACACACACCCAACTGAAATATTACAGACATTAAGGCAAGTAATTGTATTTATCTCAATTTTCACAAGGTTGAGTTCTCAACCAGGGTATTGCATCAATAATATATGCATTTACAATGACAGTACAGGCCAGACAAACCTGACTGAAATTGAATAATCCGTATTCATGCACTGTTTCCAATCGATAACAAATGGTGAAGTGCTAACCCAGTTTAATCTTAAACCCTCATGATGTGGAAAGAAGAAAAGGCAATTGATACCCCACCCGCACCCAAAAAAACAAAAACCTGCTTGGTAAACGAAGAAGCTGATGCTAAGCTGAAAGCTGGAAAGGAAACAAAACTGTCCATCGCCCATACATTCTATCCAACAGACTAGGGACAAATTACAGAAGCCAATAAACCTACAAACCTGCACATCATTGGAATGTGGGAGAAAACCCACGCAGTCACAGGGAGAACATACAAACTGTACAGAAAGCCTCCACATTAATCCCAGGTCTCTGGCGCTGTGCCATTGTGCCGCCCCATTTGTTGACCTTTCAGTAATTGTTAGAAATTTTGGAAAGTAGTTTAAGGAACTGTCTAAGGCAGAATAACATCTTCAATGAAGACTTAGGAGTTATCTGAATTGGGCCTGACAAGAAAGTTTGGTTTTGCAGACTGAAATCAAAGAACTAGATTAAGGAGCATGCAGTCAAACTTCACAAAACATGTGCAAAGAGAAGCAGTTCAAGTCTTAAGAAAATAATGGACTTTGCATGCAAGATGTTTGGGATGATGCAGATATTTTCAAAGACGCTATTAGGATTCTTGTAATGATTCAGGACACACAGACTGCATTGAATTAAAAAGCCAAGAAGCAGCAAAAACAGCCTTGGACAGAAAGAAAGAGAGGGCACTGAGATTAAGGTGAAAATAGAAAGTGGTAGCAACATTCCAAATGTAAGGCAGCATCTTTGGAGAGAGAAAATTGTGTTAATGCTTCAGAACCTTGAAAAGTGAGAAAACAAGCACATTTTTACTTGCAGGGAATGGATTGGAAAGGACAAAGGGAATGTCTATGAAAGGGGGAGAGAGGAGAATTCAGATGGTATGGATGGCGTTGGTGCATTATAGGGGAGGGTTGCGAAGACTGGTTAATCATAGCTGATTTATCTGGAGGGGGTGTAAATAGAAAAAAATTAATAAGGACAGAGGGATGCAAAAGAGAGCTGCAACTAGAAATCTGAAATTAAAGTGAATGCTGGAGATAATATTTCAGGCAACACCTGTGAAGAAATAAAAAACTGAGCTAACATTAGAGGCTGATGACCTTAGGTTAGACGGAATCCCAAAGGCTGCACATGCCTAGACAGAAGTTGAAGTGCTGTTTCTTCAATCTATTTTGGATTTCATGGGAATGCTCTCATTCTGACCTCTGTCTTTGGTCATTATATTATTACAACAAAGTCCAACTTTGAGGAACTTCAAAAGGACACAAAATGCTGGAGTAACTCAGCAGGTCAAGCAGCATCTCTGAAGAACATGGATAGGTAACATTTTGGGTCAAGACCCTTCTTCACTACATTTCACATCTATGCACATTACATCCTCGGGACTCAATATTGAATTCAACATTTCAGAAATTATTTATTGACATCTGACAGTATCAACTTTAAACAAACACATTAAAATGATGTGGTATCTATTTTCATGTTTGTGTGGGATCATGTGCAATGTACTGATATTGTGTTAATATTGTACGCAGTATTTTTATCTTGCATGATTACAAACAAAAATTCACCAGAGTGTTCAAAAGCATTTCAAAACCAAATTATTAAGAAATCCATACAAGCTAAAACATTAAAATTGGATGCATTTGCTCTCCCCAATGGGATGCATCTCATCTGCCCGAGTCCAGAGATTTTTCACAAATTGTCAGAAGGCTTAGAATTTGCTAAATATGCACAGAAATGCTGCTGGAGTTGAATTAGTTAACAACCATTCAGCATACCAGCACAGAGCAATGGCAAGCATGTCCATCCAAGCTCATGACATCTGTTAGACTAGATACGTGCGGATTATATGAAGCCAAGTGGGAAGATTTACAATCCTCAGTGACAGAACTACTCCTCCAGCTCCCATAATCAGCCAGTTTGGCTAATCAATGATTAACTATGCCTTGGAATGCTGGCAAACCAACCTGCCTAGTGGCTTGAAATATTTAACATTACTGAGACTCCTTTTCTCTAGGCATGTCAACTTAAAAACTTCTTCAACCCCTATATCCTACCTCCATTGTCACCAAAGGAAGATAGGCACATTGATTACTAGATAACAGAAGTGAGAGACTACTAAGTGGATCTTAGATACCAGGCACTTTTCACAAAAGACACAATTCACTATATTTTTTATTTATTGTACATATTTGTGTTAAATTATTAACCTAATCCTCTATGAAGGTGTTTTAAGAATAGAAATAGACAGCATGGAAATAGTCCCTTCAGCCCGATTCATCCATGCTGACCATATGGTGCCAGCACAACAACCTGGCTCTCAATATCAGCAAAACCAAAGAACTGATTGTGGACTTTGGAAGAGGAAGATTGAGGACCCACAATCCTGTTTACATCAATGGGATAGAAACATAGAAACATAGAAATTAGGTGCAGGAGTAGGCCATTCGGCCCTTCGAGCCTGCACCGCCATTCAATATGATCATGGCTGATCATCCAACTCAGTATCCCGTACCTGCCTTCTCTCCATACCCTCTGATCCCCTTAGCCACAAGGGCCACATCTAACTCCCTCTTAAATATAGCCAATGAACTGGCCTTGACTACCCTCTGTGGCAGGGAGTTCCAGAGATTCACCACTCTCTGTGTGAAAAAAGTTCTTCTCATCTCGGTTTTAAAGGATTTCCCCCTTATCCTTAAGCTGTGACCCCTTGTCCTGGACTTCCCCAACATCGGGAGCAATCTTCCTGCATCTAGCCTGTCCAACCCCTTAAGAATTTTGTAAGTTTCTATAAGATCCCCTCTCAATCTCCTAAATTCTAGAGAGTATTGGTGGTGGAGAGAGTCAAAAACTTCAAATTAGGCAGTGGAGACAAATTCACTGGATGTTTTCAAGAGAGAATTTGCTCTTAGGGCTAAAGGAATCAAGGGATATGGGGAAAAATCAGGTACGTGGTACTGATTTTAGATGATTAACCATGATCATATTGAATGGCGGTGCCGGCTCAAAGGGCCGAATGGCCTACTCCTGCACCTATTTTTCTATGTTCTATGTTTCTAACCGAACTTCTACACTCAACACCCTGACTGATGAACGCCAATGTACCAAAACCCTTTGTTACCATTAGATCTGCCTGTGACACCACTTTCAGGTAACTATGTATATATATTTAGATCACTTTGTTGTGCAACACTCCCCAGGGCCCTACCATTCACGATGAAGGTCCTGCCCTGATTTGGCTTCCCAAATGCAACACCTTGCATATATTTGCATTAATCTTCATAGCCACTCCTCAGTCATCTTCCCCAGCTGATCAAGACCCTGCTGTAATTTTTGATAACCATCTACTTTCATATCATCTGCAAACTTACTAATCATTCCTTTTACATTCTCATCCAGATCATTGATATAAACTGCAAACAACAGTGGGTCTAGCACCAATCCCTGAGGCACACCAGTAGTCACAGGCCCCCAGTCTGAAAAGCAACCTTCCACCACCACCCTCTGCTTCCTTGCATGAATCCAATTAACTCTCTGGATCCCTTGAGATTTTAACCTTCAAGAGCAGCTACCATGCAAAACTTTATCAAAGGCTTTGCTAAAGTTCACATAGACAATGTCTACTGCCTCGCCCTCATCAACGTTATTGGTTACTTCTTTATAAAACTCAATCAAATTCATAAGATACAATCTGAAATAAAGGTACAACATTAGCCATCCTCCAGTCATCCGGCACCTCACCTGTGTCTAAAAACAATTCATATATCTCAGGCAGGGCTCTTGCAATTTCTTCTCTAGATTACAAGGTGTCCTCGAATATATCTTATCAGGCGCGGGGGATTTATCTACCTTCATATGCCTTAGGACGCCCAGCACTTCCTTAACTATAATACGGACAGCCCTCAAAACATCTCTATTAACTGTCCTGTGTTCCCTAGTCTTCACGAACAGGAAATATTAAAGAAATAAAAACAGAGAAAACTGGAGATACTAAGTAGCATTTGTAATGAAAGATATGAAACTAACCAAATTAATCAGGCTGATCATCTTTCACCAGTGAAATCCAAGAATATACTCATCATCTTTTATACTTTTCCATTGCTAGTCTGCAGCTTGTTACTTCCTTTATCTGGAGATTGCGGTATTAGTATCCTATTCTAATGTGAAAGCCCGGCATGTACGCATGGGATCTTGTTTTTACTTTACCAGTAGGCTAATTGTTCAATTGGTATATGTTTCTATTAGTATTACTTCTTGACCTCTGTGAATAGGCTTTTCATAGACAAGGAACATCATGATCAAATTAGATAACATTGCTTCACATACATAAAAACATGGACATTTTACAATGGAGATTCTAACCCAATGTGTGTTAATGCAGAGCTGGAAACAGCTGCTGAGCACAAACCTCTGTACCCACCTATTACAAGTCAAGACATATCGACATGCATTCAATCTCCTTGCTAACTCAGCATTCATTGCATCGTGTCATCTAAAGTAAGGCTCACAACTCTTAAAAGTGCTTTTGGTAAGTGTAGGAGCCATTTTTAAGGCTAGCTACTGTTGGCATATTATATTATTTTGTCTAGATATTTCTAGCAGTAATATTTTGGATACTTGGGGGCGGTCATTTGATGCATAGAGGGGCGTAGCATATGGGCTTACGGGACAGGGAGTGATGAGACCAGGTACAGGAGGTGGAGGTTACACAGTTCTCATCAGATTGGAGAGAACAGAAAGTTACAACTTGCATGAGAATAAGGAGAACCTGTTATGTTCATCTCTTTGTTTGTACAACTACTTCAATAAAGAATCAATTAAACTGGAAATAACGACTGGAAGATCTGTTTTGTTTTGCTCTGCGTAAGATCACTCCTACTTACCTGTGTAGTAATGGCAATGGAAAGTAGGATATTGGAAAATATAGAAATTGCCATTACACTAAGCCTTACTTGTAAAGATTGCGATGCAAATTAATTTTCAAAGGCCAAATGAAACAGGAAGAAATCATCTGAAATTCTGTTTCTTATTATTTAAAAGATATGCTTTATTCATAACACATACAGTTAACAATTGGTACCTTCCTTTCTTTACATTTATTGTACCATCAATTAAATACACTCTCATAAAATATATGAAAATCACTTCTGTTCCTTTTGTTCCTTTCTGTACCAAAGCATCTGTGATCATAGAATCCAGTCCCTCAGTGTCATTATTCTGTAGTCCTTCCCCATAAAACCTTTGCAGAGGCTACACTGAGCTTCAATGCGCTTGTCCACACATATACCTGCACCTATGAATGTATAGTCAGCAACTTGCAGACAACTTAAACTGGAAGTGCAATATGTTTTGGGCAGACTAAAGGTGATGATAAAGATGATGAACTTCCAGCAGGCATTAAAGTTTTACTCAGTATATTTCCATGGGAATAGTGCGTAGTTCACTGAATTTTCTGTTTCACAGCTTGGAAGAACTTTGACATGGACCATTGCATCATTTTCCAGATCTTGGCAAATGCATAATCCAAGAGGAGGTGGATAATCATCTCATTCATACTGTAGTCATTTTGAGGGCTGCGTGCAGTGAGAATAAGACTCCGTCTGTGCAGGAAGGATCTGACAAGGCCGACCCCTCTTTCTGCCAGATAAGCAAGGTCTTAGTGCTTGTTTGTGTATTAGCCAAAATTTTAGGTCTTCAGCGAGAGGTGATGTTGTCCCCATATGTTGTAAATGACTTGTATTTAACTGTGAAAATCATTAATTCAGAATCACTTTAAATAGTGGATATGTGGAAATAGAATGTAGAACATGAATGAGCAAATAATTTTCATTTATCATGCAAACAATATCAAGCAGAATTTCAATGATTACAATGTTTTCTTGCTGTATCTCAAAACTAAACTAAATTATGGAAAACAGTGTGCTTTCATTCTGAAAATGGACTTCAAACAAAGCTAGTAGTAGAATGGAATGCTAAGATTGCAAATTGTTTTAGTTACAAATAAAATGTATGGAGTTTACAATGGGATCTCATGACAACGGCTTTAATTTCCCTGGTATTTATTGATAGGACATTGTAATGTATATTAGGTTGAAAGAGGAGGTAGAGATATTGATCTGGGTGTTGCCAGTTGTGCAGCCCAACACCGTGCTAAAGATTATATTGCCAAAGTCTGATTACAAAGGATCACAACTCAGTAACATGATCGGGGCTGGGTCCTGATGTTGCCAGATACTGCGGATGTATAAGACTGCATGTGTTTGGATGAATTGGGTGATCGCTCGTGTAAATATTAAAGAGCTGGGATTACAAAACACCAGCAGATGTGTTTTCTTTAAAATTTGTCATAATAGTGTAGATTGCTCACAAGTACATGCATCGCATGGAGCAGCTGATGATGTTTTCTTGCATCATTGATTTTCAAAAGTGGCATTCAGTGATTGATGGAGTTGTATCAAGATTGACTCATTACAAACCAGACAGAAGTCTTCCATTGGGTCCATGTCAGCTCTCAATAGAGCTCTCAGTTCAGTCCTATTTCCATCTTCTTATTTTCCTGTAACCCCCCAACTTATTCTATCTCACATACCCATCAATTTTTCTTTGATACTTTTGTCATTTAGCTATACTGAGAGGTAATTTACAGTAACCAATTAAACTGCAGCCGGCGAGAGCATGATAAAATCAACACCTGTAATTAGATTTTTCTCTAAACCATCCTTGACCCATTCGATAAAATGTAGCACCTCACCCATCCACAACGTTGCTGGATAGAAACCAGTTTATTTGGATGCGAATTGCTTTTTCCAGAATAGCTGAAAGCCATTACAGGATAACGTTTCAGAGGTTTGAAAGCAAAAATGCTGGCATGAAGAAAGGTCTTGACTTAAAACATTACCTATCCATGTTCTCCAGAGATGCTGCCTGACCCATTTAGTTAGTCCAGCACTTTGAGTCTTTTAAAGAAACTGGCAAATGTTCTTTGGATCTGAGGGTCATTAAAATCACAGAATAATTTAAAAAAAACATGACAGAGAAGGAGGCTATTCAGACTGTGTTTGTGCCAGTAAATATAGAACTATCCAGCCACATATCACCTTCCACAGCTTTGAGAACACTTCTACGTACTGTCTTGAAGTATCTAAGCACTGTTTAACTGTGATGAGGGATTCTGCCTCTATCAGCTTCTAAGGCAATGAGTTCCAAACTGCTGCTGCCTCTGTAGGAAAATATTTTTTCTCATCTCACTTCTATTTATTCTCATTCTGTTGCCATTTATTTTATACTCTTTGATTTTTACCCCATTGCAAATGAAATAGTGTCTTCGTGATTTTTTCTAACAAGGACACTCGTACTTTTGTACATCATTAAGATTCTCCTGAGGCACCATTACTCTGAAATAGTCAGCCCTAGTTTAGCAACCCTTTCCTCGTGGTCTCAGCCCCCTTCTTTACTCTTTATACACTCATGACTGTGCAGTCAAATACAAAGCCAACTCAATTTACAAATTCATGGATGACACTACCATGGTGGGCTGGATATCAAATAATGACGAAATGTAGTACAGGGGGGAGAATAAGGACCTTGTAACCTGATATCAAGCCAACAACCTGTCCCTCAATGTCAGCAAGCCAAAAGAGATTGTGATCGACTTCAGGAAGCAAAGTGGGACACATTCCTCGGTGTAAATGGACGCCGCCAAAGTAGAGATGTCTGAATGCTTCAAGTTTGTTGGGGTAAATATCACCAGCAGCTTACCTGGACCAGCCATATCGAAGCAATGGGCAAGAAAGCACACCAATGCCTTTACTTCCTTAGAAGGCTTAGGAAGTTTGGCCTGTCCCCCAACAACTCTACCCAACTTCTACAGATGGGCCATAGAAAACATTTTATTGGGATGCATCACAGCATGATTTGGGAAGATCCAAGACCACAAGAAATTGCAGAGAATTGTGGTCACAGCCCAGACCATCACACAAACCATCCTCCCTTCCATTGACTCACTCTATATTTCACGCTGCCTAAATCAAGAAGTTGCACCCTGGCCACTCCCTCTTTACCCCTATCCCATCAGGCAAGAGGTACAGAAGTGTGAAAACACATTTTTCAAGATTCAAGTATAGTTTCTTGCAAGATGTTATCAGGCAGCTGAACCATCCTATCACTGACTAGAGAGCTGTCCTGACCTACCATCTAGCTCATCAGAGACCCTCGGACTATCTTTAATTGGACTTTACTGGACCTTTAGTTGCACTAAAAAGTATTCACTTTATGCTACTGCAGACGGCTTGATTGTACTTATGTTTAGTCTTTCCGCTGACTGGATAACATGCAACAAAACAGTGTATCTGTGTACTTCGGTACACGTGAGAATAAACTAAACAAAGTAAACTCAGCTAAAGTTCTCCAGTCTTAACAACAGCAACCTCATAATCCTTTTCGTCATTCTCTTCAGTGCCTTCGCAGTTTTCCCGTAATGTGGTGACCTAGTTCAGAGCTCAAGCTGTGACGTAATTTGGGTTGTGCACAATTTTAGCATCATCTATTTACTTAGGCTTTTGCCCAAGAATAGGAATATTGTGTAAACCTTTTTAATCACCTTAGCTACCTGTCATAAATCTTTAAGGATCTATGGATCTACAGGTCAAGATATTTCTGTTCCTCCATACCTCTCAAAGGATGATGCATGAATGGTTTACCTAACTGCTGCAATGATTAAATGGTATTAGCTATGAAGAGAAGTTGGACAAACTTGGATTGTTTTCTCTGGAGCAACAAAGACATTGGAGAGACCGGATGGAAGTGGGATTCGGACACCTGGTAATCTTCAAGTAGTTGTTTCCAGACCACTTTTGTTAAATCATTTCCCAGGAAAGTATGTTTTTTCTAAATGTAAAACTTTTGCTTCTATGTTAGCTTTTTTATCTTTCCATTTCTATGCTGAACCTGACTGAATTTCAATTGTCACCACAAAAGTACTCTGCCACAGATATACCCTTCCACCTGCTCAGCTTCATTCACAAAAATAAACACAAAATTGCACATCCAACCCCCATGAACAATATGTTGACTTGCTACACATGGCTTAATATCCAATACAGGGATTCAAGATTCAAGATTCAAGATTCAATTTAATTGTCTCATGTGCCAATTAAGGTACAGAGAAATTTGATTTATTTGAATTCTTATCTGGATTCAGAAGTGCAATAACATGTACGATTTTCCAGAGCAGAAGTAAACAATCAAGCTTCACACAGGTGGTGTACAGTTTTAGCAGGCAGTCCCACATTACTGATTCAAAATTATTTTTCCATTCAGTGCTTTACACCACAACATATGCAACTATAAAAAGTATTCACAGCTGACTAAACATTTAGCACTTCCATTTGCCTGTAAACTATAAGAATCTAAAACATACCTGATGCTTTCCAACATGCAATGCCTATGTTTAACGCAACTATCTGTCGGAGTTCTCTGTTATTCCTCCATGCCTGCATGGTTTCACATAAGGAAAGGATGATAAAACCACCTTCTTCACAGAGAGATTCCCAATGCCGGTGATCAGCAGACCTCTCCATTTAACTTGGGAAATTTCTGATGACCTGGCTATAATATGTGCTAAAATCTCCAGCTCTCTGTTTCTCCTTCCAAGGCACTTGTGCCAATGACAGATTTTAATTTCTTAAACAAGGGGACACTTCACCTAATTAATCAAGCAATGCCCACATCTATCAACCAACATTCTGGCCTGCTCTATCAACATTCTTAGATGGTTCCATCTTTGGGGAACTCACGGGAAAAATGGGGCACATTGGTTTACCACTGGGTAGAATCAGTCCTTTAATAACTTGGCCCTAATGCTCATAGAAATGCTGCCTCATAACGCCAGATCTTGACCTTGGATGCAGTCTGTGTGGAATTTGCATGTTCTCCCTGTGATCGCATGGGTTTCCTCCAAGTACACCGGTTTCCTCCCACAATCCAGAGACGTGTGAGTTTGTAGATTATTCAGCCTCTGTAATTCGCCCCTTAATGTAATTTGATGTAATCCATATGTAATTCTATGTACAATACAATACAATACAATACAATACAATACCGTTTATTTGTCATTTGAACCTCACATGAAGTTCAAACAAAATTTGGTTTCTGCAGTTATACAAGAAAAGAACCAAGACACACACCAACACAATTTACACAAACATCCATCACAGTGAATCTCCTCCTCACTGTGATGGAAGGCAAAGTCTTGTCTCTCTCCTGCTCTCCATTCCTCTCCCGAAGTCAAAGTCAAAGCCCCCGGCGGGCGCTAGCAAGTCCCACGGCCACTCAAAGCCGCGCCGGGCGATATAAGGCCCTGCTCCGGATTCCGATGTCGGAGCCCCCGGCGGGCGCTAGCAAGTCCGCGGACATTTAAAGCCGCGCCGGGCGAGGTAAGGCCCCACTCCAGGTCACTCTCAACCCCGCAATTCGAGCGGGAGAAGTCGCCGTTGCCGGTGCCCCGCAAAGCAGTCTCCCACCGGGGACTCGCGAGCTCCCGGTGTCACCATCCACTGGAGTGGGGTCGCAGCAGCGCGCCACCGCAGCTCTCCACGCTCCGAAGCCGGCAAGCTCCACGATGGTAGGTCCGCAGCTCCACAGGCTCCGTGACTTGAGCACCCAGGTCGTTCCGGTTGGAGACCGCTCCACGGCGCTAGGCCCCAACGGCAACGGAGACCCGACAGGGAAAAGGTCAGGTCCCCGTACAGGGAAGAGATCTAAAAGTTTCCCCCACCCACCCCCCCGCCCCCCACACATACACAGTCAAAAACCCACCACAAACTATACCCTCAACAGGACAATAAAATTAAAAAAAGACAGACGGACTGCAGAGGCCGCTGCGACGTCGGTCACGCCCCCAACCCACCCTAATAACCCTATGTAATTCTTAATAGAATTTGTGTGAACAGGAGATTGATAGTCGGTGTGGACTCAGCGGGCCAAAGGGCCTCTTTCCATGCTATATCTCTAAACTAAAGGACAGCACAATGGCACAGTTGTAGAGCTGCTGCCTCATCCTGCCAGGTTCGATCCTGACCACGGGTGCTGTGTGTGTCGAATTTGTGTTTTTCCTGTGATCATGTGGGTTTTCTCTGGGTATTCCAGATTCCTCCCATATCTCAAAGACGTGCCAATTTGTAGGTTAATTGGCTTCTGTTACTTGCCCTGAGTGAGTGGAATGAGAAAGTGGGATAACATAGAACTGGTTTAATTGTTGATCGATGGTAGGCGTGGATTCACTGGGCCAAAGGGCTTGTTTCCACACAGTATCTCTAAACTAAAAAATTTAACTAATTATCCTAGAATTAGGACACCAAGGAAAAAAGATTAAAAAATGCACATATATAAAGCATCTCACATAATAGCTCAAAACACTTTACACCAATTTATTTCAATATGAGAGTCGTTATGGATAAGGTGGATGAACACGGCACAGATAGTTATGTGTGACAGGGTTACAGCTGCTACGGAAACCCGACTAAGGGAGGGACAAGACTGGCAGCTTAATGTTCCAGGGTACAGATGCTACAGGTGAGATGGAGGTGGGGGAGTTGCTTTACTGCTTAAGGAGAAGAGCACGGCAGTAATCGAAGATGATATTACTGATGGTTCATCCAGTGAAGCTGTACAGGTGGAGAAATAAAAAGGGGATGATCACCTTGTTGGGAGTGTATTATAGGCACCAAAATAGTCGATGGAATGAGAAGGACAAATATGTCAGGAGATTGCAGGCAGCTGCAAGACTATTAGGGTTTGCGTAGTATGGGATTTTAACTTTCCCAATATAGACTGGGACTTCCATAGTGCCCTCGGCTTAGATGAGTTAAATTTGTCAAAAGTGGTCAGGAAAGTTTCTTCAGGCAAAATGCAGAATGCTTGCAAAACAGCTGTAACTTAAAGAAAGGAGACTTTGAAGGTATGAGACGGGAATTGGCTAGGATTGACTGGCAAATTATACTTAAAGGGTGGAAGGTGGACATGCAATTGCGGAGATTTAAAGACTGCATGGATGAACTCCAAAAATTGTTCATTCCTGTCTGTGGAAAAAATAAAACGGGGAAGGCGGCTCAACCGTGGCTAACGAGGGAAATCAAGGATAGTGTTAAATCTAAGGAAAAGGCATATAAATTGGCCAGAGGAAGCAGCAAACCGGAGAACTGGGAGAAATTTAGAATTCAACAGAGGACAAAGGGGTTAATTAAGAGGGTTAAAAAGAGCATGAAAGAAAGCTTGCGGGAATATAAAAATGGACTCTAAAGCTTCTTTATATATGTAAAAAGGAAAAGATTAGTGAAGACGAATGTAGGTCCCTTACAATCAGAGACAGGTGAATTTATAATGGGAAACAAGGAAATGGCAGAACAGTTCAACGAGTACTTTGGTTCTGTCTTCACTAAGGAAGACACAAACAATTTCACAGAAATACCCAGGGACCGAGGATCTAGTGGGAGGGAGGAACTGAAGGGAATCCGCATTAGTCGGGAAATGGTGTTAGGTAAATTGTTGGGACAAAGATAAAACCCCAGGGCTTGATGGTCTGCATCCCAGATTACTCAAGGTGGTGGCCCTAGAAATTGTGGATGCATTGGTGATTATTTTCCAATGTTCTCTCGACTATGGATCAGTTCCTGTGGACTGGAGGGTAGCCAATGTAACTCCACTTTTTAAGAAAGGAGGAGAGAGAAAACAGGGAATTATAGATCAGTTAGCCTTGGTAGTGGGGAAAATGCTTGAGTCGATTATTAAAGATGTTATAGCAGCGCATTTGGAAAGCAGTGATAGGATCGGTCAAAGTCAACATGGATTTATGAAGGGGAAGTCATGCTTTACTGATCTTCTGGAATTTTTTGAGGATGTAACAAGTAGAATGGATAAGAGAGAGCCAGTGGATGTGGTGTATCTGGACTTTCAAAAAGCCTTTGATAAGGTCCCACCTTATTAGTGTGCAAAATTAGAGCACATGGTAATGGGGGCAGGGTATTGACATGGATAGAGAACTGGTTGGCAGACAGGAAGCAAAGAGTAGGAATTAACGGGTTCTTTTCAGAACTAGTGGGGTGCCGCAGGGCTCGGTGCTGGGACCCCAGTTATTTACAATATATATTAACGATTTAGACGAGGGAATTACATGTGACATCTCCAAGTTTGCGGATGACACAAAGTTGGGTGGCAGTTTGAGCTGCGATGAGGATGCTATGAGGCTGTAGGGTTACTTGGATAGGTTGGGTGAGTGGGCAGATGCATGGCAGACGCAGTATAATGTGGATAAATGTGAGGTTATCCACTTTGGTGGCAAGAACAGGAAGGCAGATTATTATCTGAATGGTGTCAGATTAGGAAAAAGGGAGGTGCAATGGGACCTGGGTGTGCTTACACATCAGTCACTGAAAGTAAGCATGCAGGTACAGCAGGCAGTGAAGAAAGCTAATGGCATGTTGGCCTTCATTGCGATAGGATTTGAGTTTAGGAGCATCGAGGTCCTTCTGCAGTTGCACAGAGCCCTGGTGAGACTGCACCTGGAGTATTGTGTACAATTTTGGACTCCTAATTTAAGGAAGGACATTATTGCTATTGAGGGAGTGCAGCATAGGTTCACCAGGTTAATTCCCGGGATAGAGGGACTGACATATGAAGAAAGAATGGATCGACTGAGCTTGTATTCGCTGGAATTTAGAAGGATGAGACGGAATCTTATAGATACATACAATTCTTAAAGGATTGGACAGGCTAGATGTAGGAAAAATGTTCCCGATGTTGGGGGAGTCCAGAACCAGGGGTCACAGTTTAAGAATAAGGGATAGGCCATTTAGGACTGAGATGAGGAGAAAAAAAAATCACCCAGAAAGTTGTGAATCTGTGGAAATCTCTGCCACAGTCGGCAGTGGAGACCAATTCACTGGATGTTTTCAAGAGGGAGTTAGATTTAGCTCTTGGTGCTAAAGGAATCAAGGGATATGGGGAAAAAGCAGGAACAGGGTACTGATTTTAAATGATCAGCCATGATCATATTGAATGGTGGTGCTGGCTCGAAGGGCCAAATGGCTATTTTTCTATTTTATATTTTCTATTTTCTATTTTCTATGTTTCTATGTAAATTACTGCTGAACTAATCTATGAGTTACAAAATGCTCTGGAATATCCTGAGGATTAGAAATGTGATTGTTTAAAATCATACCCTACTTATTTTGCTGTATTTACATGTTTAGATGGGGGATAAAAACACAACATGCAGAATACATTTGTTTCACGTTATGTTTCAAGTTGAACTCCAATAGCATTCTCAAAGAAGTGAACCTTTTTTACATTATGTTACAAATAGAATTTTGGGACATTATGCTGACAAGGATATAGTAATTCAAAAGCCAACTGGACACTTCTATGAATTCAGTCATTTAATTATGTAGCTTCATAAAGGTTCCTGTTTGTCAATTGATAGCTTCTCTGTCTATCAATGAATAGAATTGTATTTTCTCCTGATTTCCAATCAAAGAAGCTAGTTTGAAAGAATCCGGGAATTTCAGATGGTAGCTATTTTTATCCGACATATAATTTTGAGGTGCAATGTTTGAGAGTTGACACCCTTGAGAGGTGTGATGTTACAGATGCATATTAGGCACGACTTTTAATTATATTGGTTAACGTAAAGTTATGCACATTTTAACGGGAAACACGTATACATGATGAAGTGACCTCCATTAGCAAAAATGAGGAAGAAAGAATTTGGTGTAAATATTTGGGTGACTGTTAAGGACACTTCACTACAATTCAAAACAAATTATTATAACTTTGCATCATGGATAAGACTGCAAATGAAGCAATTTAGATTAAGCAATTTAGTGACGAATCATATGTAGAAGAAATGGGCATGTGCAAATGCCCTTTTCTCCTGGGTATGAATGTGACGTATTGCAAGCTTCCTGTGATTACAAGAAGTACAGCATGTTCCCTCTACATTTGATGCAATCATTAAAACACATGCAAACTTGTGGTAATATCACATATTTCGATTAGAAAACGTTCTGTTTGCTAGACTTAATGCATGCTTTTAAGCTCTGCCAACAATTTTAGCAGCAAATATTATTAGATTGTCTTTTGTATTTAATTTTCCCATTGCCGTCTATTGGGAGGTGCTGAGCAGGTATTATCAGTATCAGATGTGGAGCAGGACCAGTATATTTAAAAGGAAAGGAACCATTTGATTAGGTCATTGAAAAGCACAGTAAAGGTACGGGGTGTGTAGGAAGGAACTGCAGATGCTAGTTTATAACAAAGATAGACACAAAAAGCTTGAGTTGCTCAGTGGGTCAGGCAGCATCTCTAGAGAAAAGGAATAGGTGACGTTTCGGGTCAGAACCCTTCTTCAGACCCTTCAGTCTAACCCGAAACTTCACCTATTCATTTTCTGCACAGATGCTGCTTGACCCGCTGGGGTACTCCAGCTTTTTCTGTCTATAAAAGGTATGGAGTGGCCGTGTTGAGAGAAGCTTTGTGTTGAAGTGCACTATTTGAGGGTAAGTGTTGAAGCTTTGACTCAAAATGCCTTGGCAAGGAGACTGCGTGGAGAGTTATGAGGTTAAGGTACATAGATCATAGAAAAATATATGGACAAGAACAGACCCTTCGGCCCACATTATATCTGTGCTGAACATGGTACCAAGACCATCTCCTATCTACCTGCGCAAACTGCATATCCCTCCATTCCCTGCATATCCGCATGCCTACCCGAAAAACTCTTAAATGCCACTATTGCATCTACCTCAACCTTGGTCGCGCATTCTAGGCAGACACCACCTTGCACAAAGTCGCCCTGCACATCTCCATTAAACTTTGCCGCTCTCGTCCTGGGTAAAAGGTTCTCCACCCTATCTATACCTCTCATAATGTTATCAGGTCTCCCTGCAGCCACCTGAATTCCAGAGAAAATAATTCAAGTATGTTCAAACTCTCCCTGTGGTTAATACTCACTAAACCAAGCAACATTCTGGTAAACTTTCTCTGCACCCTTTCCTAAGTCACCACATCCTTCCTGTAATGGGGAGCATCCTTTTCTACATGGTCTGTTGCATCCTGTGTTTAATTCTTCTCGGTGCATTATTGGTCTTGGTGTAGTAGAGATGGCAGGTAGGATGGTGGAATGTTCCTCCTGTAAGATGTGGGTTGTCGGGAAGACTTACAGTGTCCTTGAGCACTACAACTGTGGGAAGTGCCTCTAGCTGCAGACCCTCAGAGACCGTGCCAAGGAACTGGACATGTTGCTGGGTGAACTCAGGCTCATTGGGAGGTGTGAGAGTGTCATAGGAATTACAGTGAGGTGGTCACGCCTGAGGTGCAGGAAGAGAGTAAATGGGTAACCTCAAGTAAAAGGCAGAGGGTGCAGGAATATTCTCTGTGGCCATTCCCTTCGAAGACAGGTTTAGCCTTTTGGATACCGTTTGAGGTTGAACCATCAGATGAACAACAGCAACAGCAGTCAGGTCTGTGGGGATGGACTCTGGCTCTGAGGCACAACTGGGAAGGGTGAAGTTAGGGGGAACAATAGTGATACGAGACTGATTAGTCAGGGAGACACAAAGGAGATTCTGTGGCAGGAAACGAGGCTCCAGGACAGTATGTTACCTGCCCAGTGTCAGAGTGTCGGCAGAGCATCCTCGAGGGGCTGGAGGTGCAGCCAGCCTTAGGAGCAGGGTAGTAATCTCTGGATTATTCCCAGTGCCATGTGCTAACAAGGGTGGAGATAGAAAGACAAGACAGATAGAAAGGAGATAGAAGGAAAGATTAAGGAGTTGGTGCAGGAGTCAGGGTTTCGCAATTTAGGGCCATTGGATTCTCTTCTTGGTTAGAGGTAACCTATTCAAGTGGGACGGGTTGCAACTGAACTGAAGGAGGGCCAATACCCTTGCAGTAGGTGCAATACTGCTACTTTAAACAAGAGCGGAAGGGAGTTGAGAATCAGAGTACAAGGTCAGCAAATGAAAGGACTGATGGGAAAGTAGAGGTTGGGTTCAGTAAGTCTCAATGGGTGGACACACAGGGAGAAATTAAGGTATATTTTGAAATTGATGGGCTAAATTTTTTTTATTTCTTACGAGAGGAATAGAATATAAAAACAGGGATGTAATGCTTTATAAGGCTCTGCTCAGACCACATTTGCGGTATTGTGAGTAGTTGTGGGTTCCATATCTGAGGAAGGATGTACTGGTGCTGGGGAGGGTCCAGAGGAGATATACGAGAGATCCCTGGAATGATTGGGTTAACATATACGATGAGCATTTGATGGCACAGGGCCTGGACTCGCTGCAGTTTAGAAGGATGAGGAGGGACCATGTTGAAACTTACCAAACAGGGAAAGGCCTGGATAGAGTTGATGTGAAGAGGATGTTTCCGCTAGTGGGAGAGTCTAGGACTAGAGGCCACAGCCTCAGAATAAAGGGACCTACCTTTAGGAAGATGAGGAGGAATTTCTTCAGCCAGAGGGTGGTGAATCTGTGGAATTCATTGCCACAGAAGGCTGTGGAGGCCATGTCAGAGGATATTGTTAAGGCAGAGATTAATAGATTCTTGATTAGTACAGGTGACAGGGGTTATGGGAAAAGATGGAAGATTTGGGTTAAGAGCGAGAGACAAATCAGCCATGATTGAATGACGGAATAGACTTGATGGGCTGAATGGCCTAATTCTGCTCCTATAACTTGTGAACATTTCAATGTAACAAATATCACAGGTAAAGCAGATGAACGTAGAGCCCAGATCAGTACTTGGGGTTATGATCTTATGGCCCATACCGAGATTTGTTTGCAAGAGGGTCATGCCTGGCAGCTCAATGTTGCATGCTTTCGAAATTTCAATGTGATAAAGCGCAAGGTAAAGGAGATGGAGGAGTTGCTCCTCTAATAAGAGTGAATGTCCTGGCAGCATTCAAAGATGACATACTTGAGCCTTAGTACGCTGAGGCGATATGGCTAGAGATACAACATAAGAAAGGTGCAATCATCCTCATGGGATTGGACTATAGCCCTTTAATAGCCAGTGGCAGATATGTAGAAACAGATATGTAGAAAGCTTACAGAAAAAGCAACAGGGTTGTCATAGTGGCTGACCTTAGTTTGTCCAATATTGACTGCGGTATTGACAGTGCATAAGGCTTAGAGGGGGTCAAATGTGTTAGTTATATCCAAGAGGGCTTCCTAAAACAGTATGTGGACCGTCCAACTTGAGGAGGGAGCATACATGGCATTGGAAAACAAGCCTGACCAGGTGTTTTAGTGGAAGAACATTTTGAGGACAATGATTACAAATCTATCGTAGTCCATTTTCTAAATGGGGACAGGATTCAGAAAGTGGACGTGCAATGACACTTGGGAGTGCTGGTACAGAATTCTCAAAATATCAAATTGTATGTTCGAGTTGATAATAAGGAAGGCAAATGCAATGTTTGCAATGTAAAGCTGGGGATTTATAAGCTGCCGATCAGACCACATTAGGAATATTGTGAGTAGTTTTAAGCCCCATATCAGAGGGAGGATGTGCTAACATTGGCATTATGTTTGGCAATGGGCAGAAGGGCCTGTCATTGTGCTGTTATTTTCTATGTCCTATGAACTATCAAACATTGCCATTTATTCTCTCCTGCCTTCTTTTTGTCCTTTCCCCCACTCTCTTCACCTCTGCACTTTAATCAAACATCCCGAAAAGTTCACACCATTTCTGTCTCTGCAGATGTTGCCCGATTTGAGAAGCAGTTTCGATACGTATTTGTATTTCCAGCAGGTGTAGTACTTTGTGTCTGTGCTATGTGGAACTTGGAGTTTGCAAATCGGTGCATGAGCTGCCAATATCACATGATGGAAGGTAACCAGGATGGATTAATCGTGTTGGATATTTTTTCCATTCAGCTCGGGAAGTGGGATGGGTGCAAATGGTAGAGTGTTCATGCAGGTGATAAAATAGTTTGGATGGAATCCATGGTACAGCAGGATGTACATTGTAGAAACAATATTCATGGTCTGAATGCTTTTTCTTGTGTGTTTTGGTGGGTGCTTATGTTCTTGGCCTTAATCTGCTTTTCATTTTGCCTGTTGTCCTGATCTACCACATTTGAAAACGTTTGTAGGTTTTGAATTTAATTTTATGTTTAACTTTAAAACAGACTGTTGTATTTGTCTCAGTAATGAAAAGCTTTTTTCATTTTTCATTTATTCACAGCGTAGTGGTAGAATTGCTGCCACACAATGCCAGAGACCCAGGTTCAATCCTGACGATGGGTGCTGCCTGTACAGAGTTTACATTCTCCCTGTGACCACATGGTTTTCTCCGAATGCTTCGATTTCTTTCCACACTCCAAAGATGTACAGGTTTGTAGGTTTATTGGCTTCAGTAAAATTGTGAATTGTCCTTAGCATATAGGATAATGCTAGCGTATGAGGCGATTGCTGGTTGGCGTGGACTCGGTGGGCCGCAGGACCTGTTTCCACGCTGTATCTCTAACGTCTAAAGTCTAAAGTCAAATTCCTTGTATGTTCCATGTTTACATGCAAACAACCTAATCCAATCAACTTCTTTCCCCTCCGACCTTAAATCTATATCTTATTCTTATTTGCCCTACTGTGGGTAAAAGACTCTGTGCATTCACCCTATCTATTCCTCTGATGATCTCATACACCCCAATAAGATCACCCCTCATCCTCCTGTGCTCCAAGGAATAAAGACCTAGACTGTCCAACCTCTCTCTAAAGCACAGGGCCTCAAGTCCAGGCAACATCCTCATAAATCTGAAGAAGGGTTTCGGCCCGAAACGTTGCCTATTTCCTTCACTCCATAGATGCTGCTGCACCCGCTGAGTTTCTCCAGCATTTTTGTGTACCTTCGATTTTCCAGCATCTGCAGTTCCTTCTTAAACACATCCTCATAAATCTTCTCTGCAACCTTTCCTACTTAACAACATCCCTTCTCTAGCAGGGTGACAAAACTAAACACAATACTCCAAATGCAGCCTCAGCAAAGTTTTGTACAACTCTAATATAACATCCCAAATTCTATACTCAACCTCTGACTGATGAAGACCAATGTACCGAAAACCCTCATGACCACTCTATATACCTATGAGGCCTTTTTCAAAGAACGATTTACCTGCACACTGGTATCTCTCATGTCTACTACACGCCCCAGACCCCTGTCTACATTCTTCCTAAAGCACGGTGACCAAAACCAGACACAATACTACAAATGTGGCCTAACCAAGGTATTAATAAATGATGACTGCAAGGCAGAATAGGAAAAGATATCAGAAGCATAATCCAAACAGCAAAGTGTTGCTGGTTTCAGTGATAATTAACACAGAAAGAAAATAGCCAACTGATTCAGTGACAATTCTCTTCTGGGTATAGGCTTGAAACACTTTGATTGTCATTGTGTTTGGAGCCTGCTCAAAGTGAAAGTTCAGCTGTTTAATTAATAGATGAACATCTGATGAAGTCTTACACCCTCTCAGTGTATTGAGGTACCTTCAATTAGTGAGGTATAAAAGTCTGAAGGAGACATCTGCCAACAATTTGTGCCCCTTAAAGAGGAAAGCATGTTGTGCACTCTCATAATTCATTGATCGAAAATGAGGTATAGATCTTCACTGATAGAAAATGATTTTATATGAATCGTAGTCTTTATGTGACCCAGCATGATTTATATTATTAGCTGTAAGCAGTTCAAATGTACCTTATTAATAAATCCTCAGTTCAGTAATAACAAATATTTTTGCTTCATTATAGCTTTAAATGCTGACTTACTTTGAGAGTAATTGTTTAGTTTAGTTTAATTTGGTGACACAGCATTGAAACAGGGCCTTTGACCCACTGAGTCCGGGCCAACCAACTATCACACATACACTAGTTCTATGTCCTGCACATTCGGGACAATTTTCTTTACAGAAGGTAATTACTACAAACCTGCACGTCGTTGGAAAGTGGGAGGAATCTGAAACACCTGGAGAAAACCCGTATGGTCACAGGAAGAACATGCAAATCCATATAGACCCGTAGTCAGGATCGAACCCAGGTGTCTGGCGTTGTAAGGCAGCAACTCTACCTTGCACCAGTGTTCTGCCCACAGATTGAATCTTGTGTATTTTGAATTGAATTCATTCTAGTCAGGTGGATGGATTTATTTATATACAATAAAAACAAAGTAATAGCATGTCTTGACTAGTTGGCATTGGCAAGTTAAGCCGAAGGATCTGTTTCCACACCATACGACTCTATGAATCTATGAATGAGGAAAATTGTCACAATTGGATTTTCGTGCAGGCAAATGCACCTAAAACGAATAACCGTGTATTCATAAATAATGGAAATCAAGAAAAAGTGGTGATTCAAAGGGATCTAAATGTCCATGTACATGGATCATTGAATGCCTTATTTTTGTTATCCTCCTGGAAACACATAAACACAGAAAAATCACTACTTTATGAAATATCAGATTAAAAGTTCAGTCAGAGATATAAATGTCTGAGATATACATGCTGAACATTTCAATGGTGGTAGTAATTCTCAAGCTTGAAGCAAAATGTGGAAAATAATTAAATGGAGACTTCAGCAAACAAAACAACAACTATCAAAACATTTTACATTATGGAGTGGATTCTCTCATAGAGCTAAAATGTAATAGAAGTATATGCTCTAACCATAGTGAGATAGTCATATAGCATGGAAACGGGCCCTTTGGCCCAACTAGTCCATGCCAGCCAACATGCCCCATCTACACTAGTCCCATCAGCCCCTGCTTGACCCATAACCTTCTAAACCTACCCTATCCATGTACCTGTCCAAATGTGTCTTAAACTTAATCATAGAAACTGCCTCAATTACCTCCTCTGGCAGCGCATTCTATATACCCACCAACCTTTATGTAAAAAAAAAAGAACTCTCGGGTCCCTATTAAATTTTTCCATTTTCATCTTAAACCTATGTTTTAAGCCACTTTTATGCATTTTGTGTGTAAAGCAGCTGACATTATATCTGCAATTCCAATCACAGTTGTGAAGAATGGCATTAATCCAAACTATTAGATCTCCTCTGCTGGATTTATTTGTGTGAGCACCATGCACAAGCCGTGAAGATAATACTGCAGATTTTATAGGCATAAGATAGTAGAAAAGGAAGGGGTCACTTGGATGGAAGCTAAGCAGAAAATTAAATTCCTCAGTGCCTTCAAAATGAAAATAGTGGGGATCACCAACACCATGTGCTTTTATTCTGACTGCAGAGAAAATAGTAATCATCTTCTCCACAGCTCTGCATTTATGCCAAAATTATTATGCCAGTCAAATTAAATTAAATTTACTTGATCTTAATTTGAGTATTGTCTTCTGAAGGCATTGATTTCAAAACCATGTTTAAAAAAATCATTTTTAACTCATTGTCGGAAAGAGAATCAAATATTTTGCTTTGGTTCGTGGATAAGGACCTGCATGTTTGCTATGAAAATACTTATTTATCATACACAGAATTATCTGTAATTGGAAGTGCACTCTCCAGGCAAGTGGAGAGTGAACGTATCTTGTATTTGATGGAAAATGTTCTCTTCTCCTTCTTGCGTATGGCGTGCACAGCCTAAAGTTGTAGGACAACTTAGAAACATAGAAACATGGAAAATAGGTGCAGGAGTAGGCCATTCAGCCCTTGGAGCCTGCACCGCCATTCAATATGATCATGGCTGATCATCCAACTTGTTCTATTTGATCGTGCATGCTGGGTTGATTGTATTCGTCGAAACAGGGCGGACCACGTGAAGGTTGCAATCTTCCACCCCATGGATAATGTTAAGTTTATTATTTGCCACAAGTTATCCAGACTTGGATAACCTGTTCGTACAATCAAGGTGTTGATGTGGCCTGTTTCTGGAATCAGGATATTAGTGTGTCTGGGCCAATTGCATATTTGTCTATAATGACACAACTTCACACCATCTCCTGCCAATAACTGGAGAGATTTGCTTTGAATTTCATTGACTAATGTCTTTAGGACTCTTTGAAGGGAGCAGAATGATTAACGATTGTGAGTAATTTAAAGCAACACGTCTAAGATCAGGGACTGGAGAAATAAATGGGACTAAGGTGGACCAAAAAGTGGCAGCAACATCTTTCAGATTCCTTTGATTCTTGAATACATCTAGCAAATTGGATGGTAACAATGTACTATCACTATTTATGCATGCTTGGAGGTCAAGATCCAAGACATCATTAACAAGTTACGAGGAAACCGAGAGTAAGAAGAGTTCATTCTTACACTCAACTTCCAGAAGATCAAGGCTCTCTACCAATCTGCCTCCACTTGCACCACACTGCCCTTGGATGCTAATGGTCCACAGAGAGAGCCGAGACAATGTGGACCATTTACCATATCTTGAGAGACAACTCTCAGTGAAGGCAGATAGTGAATTTGAAATTCACTATCATCTTCAATACGTTGTTCTATTGAGAAAAAAGGTATTTGAAGATCAGAAACTCAGACCTGGCACAAAACGCTAAAATGTAATTTTCCTCATGTGTCGCTCTGAACCATTTCAACGTCAGACAGGCCGGAGGAATCCAATGATCAACACCACAAACTGTGCCTGGCTGCTGGAAAGCACTGGCATCCTAGACAGAGCTCCGGAGTGAGCTGAGGTGACAGCCAAAGGAGGAACAGTTGTGTCCAATTAGCTGCTATTGGATTAGCCCACCTGTACCTTGCCACCCTCTTCCTTAAAAGCCAAGGCAATTCCAGCCAGAGAGAGAGAAAGGGGAGAGTGTGAAAGTGGGGCACCTCCTTAATAACAGTGTTCAACTTTTGCAGATTTGGAGAAAGACTGAGCTGCTGGGACAAACCTGAGACCTCCAAGGCCTCGTCTATGAGGTCAAGACTGAGTTGCCGGGACAAGCCTGAGATCAGCAGAGCGTCCTCTTCAAGGCAAAGACTGAGCCGCCGGGGCAAACCTGACACTGCCAGCGTCTCCTCCGTAGAGGCAAACATGAAGTGGAGGGGAAGCCTAAAGATTGCCGCACCTCATCCTTCAAGATCAGGACTGAGAGGCCAGGAATAACCTGATGAGACCAGAGTGAACTGCAGGGACAAGCCTGATATCACCGCCTCTCCTCCTTTAAGACAAGGGACTGAGCTGCTGGGATAACTCTGAGATCTCCAGTGTCACGTGAATACTGACGACGGGAGACTGCACCCCTATGCAGGCCGAGCCCTTCTCATCACTCTAAATAAACCATATCACGTGTTCATCCTACTGCAATTGTTGGTGTAGTCATTGTCGACACGGCGTCATCCCTGACACCACACAATATAGATTTATGGTGAGTATCAATTCTTGTGATCTTTCATCTGAATCTCTAGAGTACTAATTGTATAATGTAATCATTGTGTTATCATTGTTGATGCCGGACTAACAACCCTGATGTTAACACCAGGAACTACAGGTGTTGGTTTACAAGAAAAGACACAAGGTGCTGGAGTAACTCGGTGGTTCAGGCAGCATCTCTGGAGGACTCTGGTGACGTTTTGGGTTGGGACTCTTCTGCAAACTGACTGTAATATGTGGGAGAAAGCTGGAAGAGAGGTGGGGGTGCAAAAAGCCATGCTTGATGGGTAAATACAAGTGGGTGATGGGTGGACAAAGGCCAGAAATGAAAAGAAGCCAAAAGGCTGTAAGGCAAGGAGAAAAAGGTGAAAAATGTGAAGCTTGTGGAAGGGATACAGGTGGAAGGGAAAGGGGGGAAGGGAAAGGGGGGGTAGTGGGAGACATGGTTGTGTACCCAGAATTTAGCTATATTTGCTGTTGTTCAGCGTTTCCCATTTGAATATTGAGCATTGGCTAGCCATCCCACATCTATAAATTCTCCTAAAACAACACCCATTTTTAGCAAAGATGGTTGGATTGTGATTGATGGAGAATATTCATTGATTTTCACTCCAGGATAACATATTGTTGCACTTCCACTACTACAGTAAGAGTAATTATCAAAATCAGCACAGAAAAATGAATGCTCTCAGACTAGTTTGTGTTGTTAGCCAAATAAATGCCAACTCAAAACCAGTAGAATGGTGAGCCATTTTTCAAGTAACAGCTAAATTGGTCCTTTTAAAAACTGTTGATGGGACTCTGAAACTGGATTACAGGTTTGTGTACCTTCATATACAGAGAGTGCAATGTAAGGAGTAAATGCAACGATAAATATAATGACAAATTCAAAACAGTAGACTGGTGTAAGATTGGAGTGCAAAGATCAAATAGTGCAACAACAAAAAAAGTACAATAACAGAATAACTTAGAATGAGGTAGAATTAAGAGTATGTTGCAGTCTCTCTGGGAATGGGATGTCCATTGACAATGGAAAGGCAGAAGAGAGAAAACAGAGTGGCCAGAGTGACAAGAATCCTACATGATACAGTGCATGTTACAGCCTTATTCTAAAATTGATTAAATTCATTTTTTTTAATCATCAATCTACACACAATACCATATAATAAAAAAGCAAAAACAAGTGTTTAGAAATTTTTGCAATTGTAAGTAATTAAAAAGAATTAACTGAAATATCGCATTTACATAAGTATTCAGACCCTTTTGCTATGACACTCTATTCAGGCAATCAAGAGCAGATCTATACCAAGCTCAGAATACTTTCCATTGAGCACCCGTTGATGTTCGAGAGATTCCTTGTAGGCATGCTGAATCTTCTCAGGTACTCAGCAAATAAGTTGATGTGCTTTCTTGATCACCAAATCGGTATGAAGGAACGAGGTTAGGTTGCTATTGAGATGGATTTTTAGGAACCTGAAGCTGTCAACCATCTCTACAGCAGTTATGATAATGAAGACAAGCTTCTGTTCACCCTCTCGCTTCCTCTGGTCAACCAGCACAGGTGGCACAATGGTGCAGCTGTAGAGTTGCTGCCTTACAGCGCCAGACACCAGGGTTCGATCCTGACTATGGATGCTGCCTGTATGGAATTTGTACATTCTCCCTGTGACAGTGTGGGCTTTCTCCGTATGCTCCAGTTTCCTCCCATATTCCAAAGACGTGCAGGTTTGTAGGTTAATTGGCTTCTGTAAATCATCCCAAGTATGTAGGATTGAATTGGTGTACGGGCGATTGTTGGTCAGCATAGACTCAGTGGCCCATCGGACCTATTTCCACACTGTAGCTCTAAACTATAAATTAAACTAAACCAACTAATTCATCTTGCAGGCATTAAGGGCTATTTTTTTTTCCTGCAGCATGTTACAAGGTTCTTAATCTCTTTCCTTTGCATCATCTCATTGTTGACAACATCGACGAACTAAAAGATCGCGTTGACATTGTAGTTTGTCACACATTCAGTGTAGAGGGAGTAGAGAACGGGACTGAGCGCACAACCCTGAGGGGCACTATTGTTGAGAAGCATGGTGGAAGAAATGTTATGGCCAATTCTAACTGACTGTGGTTTGCCAGTCAAGAAGTCCAGAAGCCAGTTGCAGATGACGGTCCCAAGCTAAGGTCTAGAGGCTTAGGGATGTTCATTGAGATTTTGGTGTTAAAGGTTGAGATGTAATTAATGAATATCTTCCTGGTGTAGGTGTTCTTATTATCTGGACAATCCAGGGTTGAATGTAGTCAAGCATTCCTATTTACTGTATACAACACAATTTCTATTTATTTCTGTTAATCATTTCTGAACTACTACATTTTGCATTGACCCACGATGTACATACATAAATTCATAATCTCTGTTTAAGCTACAGTCTTTCCACCCAACAGAGCTAAATAGAAATAGCACCAAAAACAAACTTGGGTGTTCAAGGGGTGACGGAGGTTTTCCCTCGTGCCACCAAACTCCAGGTCCAGAATTCTGGCTCGTAATTTATCAGTGTTTCAAAAAAATAGTTTTCTACTGCCACCAACTGAGTGTGGCTTTTCCGTTAAATGCAGTATGCACCATCCAATAATGCATAGTTATCTGGTATTCCATAAATGTTGTTAGTGGAGAAAAGATGTGGCCTGTTAAAAATAACATTCAGCAGGGATAAACTCATTACTTCAATGTTGTCCTTGCTATTGGAACTAGTTGGAGGGTGAACCTTGTGCATAATTATGTTTACTAGATGGGTTTAGCTTATTTTGCGTTGGCTGCATATGGGTAAGACTATGAAGCATGCACTGAACAGAGGTGTTGTTAGATTCTGTGCCTATGACTCTCTGATCTGCCTCCCCTGGATTACAGCAGCTGCTTTGCTGGAAGCAGTTTTGTCAAACAGATGTAATGTATTTTTACTACTGGACCATGCTGTTCTCATTTAAAAAGTGTGAACTTATAATTATCAGAATTATGCTTTTAATTATATGGCAATTAGTCTCCTGCAATGAGCTGAGTGGGAGCATATGAAGTTATTTATTTTCTTGATAAATTCCTGACAAAATTCTCTGAAATAGATTTTTAGTGCTGTCAATTATTGGCTAAAGCAGTGAAATGGTTGATGGCAAGAAAGTATATCACAAAGATGTTGCTGCAAATGAAATTGTTATGGAATGTTGTCACAATATATAATGTAACCCCCCCAATTTAAGCATATTTTTGTCATAAAATTAATGATTAAGGTTTGTGTAGACCAGGACTTGTGGATGTCCGTTGAAAGATTCATGTTTAAAGGGGCCACTTGGATAGGGCCTTCAGACAGATGTCGTTCAGTGAGTAGCGTAATTTTCTCAGCTGCACCAGCCCATCTCTACTAGGAGCTGATTAAGGATTAGTTAAATGACGGAATATAGAATGTAGGAATAAATTAGTTTATTTTTAGATTGGGAGGTGTGTAGTACTGGAGTGTCATGGGGCCCTAGGTAGTGGCAATCTTTGTCACTGATTTGAATTAATACAAATGTAATGTCTGTAGGCTGTGAGGAGGACATGGAGAGGCTTCAAAGGAATATAGGCAGGGTAAATGAATGGGCAAAGGCTTTGCAGATGGAAGATTATGTGGATCAATAAGAAGTCAACCTCTCTGGTAGATGAAAAAAAACACGTTTAAGTGGTGAGAGATTGAGAAGTGTTCAGAGGGACCTGACATAACTGTACGTGAATTATTAAAAGGTAGCGTCCAGATACAACAAGAATTAAGGAGGCAAATGCAAGGGGAAGTGTGAAAACATCTTACTGCAATTACATAGGGGTTTGGTGTGATTGCATCTGGAATATTGTATGTAGGTCTGGTCTCCCCACCAAAGGAAGAATATATTTGCAATAAAGGGAGTACAATGAAGGTTCACCTGAATAGATTCATGATGGTGTGTTCGATGTATGACGGAAAGTTAAGAAGACTGAGCCTAATCTCTTGGAAAATGAGAGGTGATCTTCTTGAAACTGAAAATGCCCTTGGGCTTGAACAGGGTAGATCCGGGGATAATGCCCCCTCTGGTTGGAGGATCTAGAACCGGGGTCTCTATCTGAATGCAACTAATCAGCTATTCAGGACTGAGATGAATTCTCCAACTAAAAGAACTGTGGAGGCTCAGTCGCTGAATATATCCAAGAAAAGGTAAATGTTTATGTAGATTGGCTATTTCATACTAGCCAATTATAGTGCTTGTTAGTAGTGACTCCACCTAGTATGTGCTTTATATTATCAAGAGCTTGCCTACGTTAGTTAGTATGAGTAGCTGCTAGGAAATGAAATGTCCTGCAGATCCTTGCTGTAAGTAGATTTAATAAGCATGTGTTATATCTTGATATGTGTTCAACTCAACTCATTACATGGTGTCAGAGAGTGAGTCTTGCCCACTTTGTCCATGTTTATCGGGGTTTTTTTATTTATTAGTTTGTGTGTCTATGATCTCCATCATGGCAAATTCGTGTTGCCGTCCTAGTCCTCTGATCTTTGACTCTGACATTGCTGAACGCTGGCGTCTTTTCAAGTGCGACTACACTCATTATGCCCGCCTTGTTCATCACAATGACCCCGCCCCCAATGTGTGTGCCTCTGTATTGCTTAACGTGGCGGGACCTGAGGCATTGAATCGTGCCGACAACTTCACATTTGCGCCTGCTGTTCTGGATGATGACGGTCAGGCCCTGGTTCATGCTGAAACGATCGACGACCCCGCCATCTTGCTTACAAAGTTCAGAGAGCTGTGTGACCTGCCCTCAAACTACATTATTGAAAGGACCAAGTTTTATGCTCGTTTACAACAGGTCGATGAACCGATTGAACGTTTTATTAGTCTCTTAAAACACATGGCTGCACGCTGCCAATTTCGTGATTTAAGCGATGAGCTCATCCGCGACAAACTTGTCGGAGGTATGCTTGATAGCAAGTTGCAGGGTGAACTTCTTCGTAATACTGACCTAACCCTTAAGCAAGCAGAGCATGACTGTCGGATTGCTGAGATAACGTCTTCCCACACTGAGTCTGTGCCCTTCGGTCACCGTTCGCAGCATAGTGTTAATCTTACAGACTACTCCTCTCGTAACACCCATACGGGGTCTACTGTTCTGTGTCAAAATTGCAACTATTTCCACGCTACGGGTCGTTAGTTCTGTGTTGCTTATGGGAAAGCCTGTAATTTCTGCAAGAAGTTAAACCACTTTGCACGATGCTGCCATTCCTGTGTGAATCAAACAGCTTCAAGGACGAGCCTGCACCTGCTACAACATGAGCTTGCTGATAATGACCTCCAAGAGCCTGACTTGCCATCCCCCGCTCCTCTCCCAGAAAGTGCAGATACCAGTTCTGCCATCCACTCTCTCCTGCCTTTGTGTAAGGAGCAACTTGACCCTGAGGTAACCATGTTGTTTGTGAATAACAGGCATTTGATCATGAAGGTTGATACTGGCGCAAAATGCAACATCATCTCATTAACAGAGTTTAAATTTGTAATGCTGAACATATTGAAAAGGCCTCCGCCACTCTTCAGGCTTATGATGTTCTACACCCACTTGGACCAGCTGATTTAAAGTGCACCATAGACGCGCAGATCCGTACCTTAAAGTTTTATATTGTTAAAGGGGATTCAGAGACTTTGCACAGTATCAATGCATGCCACGATCTAGGCCTCGTATACTTTGGCCGCGCTGTCCATCAACCCTTTCTTGCTAATGGGGCCCACTCGACAGGTACTCTCTCAATACAAAGAACTGTTTAACGATGAGCTTGGCAAGTAACTTATCAAATACCACATTGTTGTCGATCCCAAAGTCACTCCTGTGGTCCGAGCACCTCATCGTGTTCCGCAGAGTACCCAATGAACTCAAGCGGATGGTCTCCATGGGTGTTATTGCTGAAGTTACTGACCCATCTGACTGGGTTTCCACCATGGTGATCGCAACAAAGAAAAACAAGGAGGAGATCCGTATCTGCATAAACCCCAGAGATCTTAACACTGCCATCAAAGGCCCACATTACCCAATGCGAACAATAGAGGAAGTTGCTGTTCAGATGGGCAATCATCAGTATTCTCCGTTCTAGATGGCAAAAGCTTGTTTTGGCAGATTCCACTGGACCCAGACTTGTCCAATCTCACTACATTCAGCACCACCTTTGGCCGATACAAATTTCTGAGAATGCCCTTTGGCATCAACTCCGCCAGCAAAGTTTTCCAGTGCACGATGGAACAATTGTTTGCTGAGTATCCATGCGCCATCATTGTTCATGACATTCTCATTTAATGACACGATTTAGCTGAACATGATGCTAATCTGAAGAAAGTACTTGACCGTGCCAAAGACATTCAGCTCAAACTCAATCCCCTGAAGTGCAAGTTTTGAGTTCCAGAAGTTACTTACGTCGGACATGTTTTCACAAGTGACGGTCTCTGACCAGACCCATCAAAAGCTGCAGCTATCAACGAACTGCCGGTTCCTACTGACGTCGTGAGCTTACAAAGGTTCCTTGGAATGGTCAACTACCTGGGGGAATTTATTCACAACCTCAGCGACATATCTGCCCCCCTGCGAGAACTGACACACAAGGAAGCTGTAAGATCCTGGTATCCGCAGCACCAAAGAGCTTTTGACACTCTCAAGTTGCAGCTGGCTAGCGCACGTACTCTCGCCTACTTTGCTTTGGAGTTGCCAGTAACGCTCACCTGCATTGCATCCCAGTGCAGACTAGGCACTGCGTGCCTGCAGACCACTACTGATGGCAATTTCAAGCCTGTTTCATACGCCTCTCGTACACTAACTGACACTGAACAACGTTACGCCCAGATCGAAAAAGAATTGCTCGCAGTGGTTTTCGCCCACACAAAATTCAAGGAATTTATCTTTGGGAAGTCTGTGATTATAGAAACTGGGCACTATTTTGAACAAACCCATTAAGCTGTGGGCCGAGGAGCTTTATTCCAGTGTTTCGTGACCCAAGTCACAGAACTACATGAAATTTTCACATATTGTGTAAAAAAATTATATAAATCACCCCTGAAACTCGTCATGAACAAGACTTGCACATTTTTATTAAATTAGAGAAAAAACTGAAAAATTTCGGGTATTTTTAGTCCAATCAAAGCATGTATAACATTGAGTTGTCTGCCAGTTGGCCAATCACGCACTTTGTTTCAGGCTAGCACACATCATAGCTGAGAGGGCTTCACTGATGCCTGTTTTACTGGAGATTCCGATGAAGGTTCTTTATCGTGGAAACTTGCAGCAGGGTAATTGAATTTAGTGAGAAAAGCATTAAGAAGTCTGAAAAATGTGCAGCTAAGTGGATAGAAGTGGAAGAAAGTCTTGAAAGCAAATCCCTTCTGAGATGCTGCAACACAAAGTTGTGAAATTGTTTTTCGGAGATAATTGTTTTTGGTGCTAAAAAAGAAAGGCTTAAAGGAACCCAACACCTTCACTCTCTGTCCCTGAAAACTTCAAACAAAGCCAGAAATCTTGGGGTTATTATGGATTCAGATTTACATTTCGACAGTCACATCAAATCAGTAACAAAATCGGCCTACTATCACCTCAAAAACGTAGCAAGATTATGAGGACTCATGTCAGCTCAAGACTTAGAAAAACTTGTACATGCCTTTATTACTAGTAGGCTAGATTATTGTAACGGTTTCCTTGCAGGTCTTCCGAAAAAAACTGTCAGGCAGCTACAGCTTGTTCAGAACGCTGTTACTAGAGTTCTAACAAAGACCAAAAAATTTGAACACATTACACCAATTCTTAAATCCTTACATTGGCTCCCTGTATGTCAGAGAATTGATTTCAAAATCCTGCTGCTCACCTATAAATCACTACATGGTTTAGGGCCAAAGTATATCACTGACATGCTTCCACTATATAAGCCTTCTAGACCGCTAAGATCTTCTGAGACCAATCTGTTAGCGATTCCCAGAGTAAATACAAAACATGGGAAAGCAGGATTTAGTTACTATGCAACAAATAGCTGGAATAAACTTCCTGAAGATTTAAGACTTGCCTCAACTTTGACCACTTTTAAAACAAGACTGAAAACTTTTATGTTTACTTTAGCTTTCAGCTAAATCTTAACTACATTGCACTTTTAACTTTTGCACTTTTTATAATGCATTTTTAATTTTGCTTTATTTTCTTTTAATTCTTCTATTTTATTTCATTTTATTATTTCATTTTATTGTATGACATGTTTTTATGTGAAGCACTTTGAGTCTGCCTCGTGTATGAAATGTGCTATATAAATAAAGTTGCCTTGCCTTGCCTTGAAACTATGTGAATCAACTCAAACTGAAAGGTAAGATCTAAAGTCTGAATTTATGAAAATTAATCTGTATGGACTTTGATTAATTTAATTGCACCCTTTATAATGTGAAAAAATGAGATTTGGAGGCTGTACATTCACTCATTCACTCATTCATTCACGCACTCATTCATTCCTTCATTCATTCATTCATTCATTCACTCACTCATTCATTCATTCATTCACTCACTCATTCATTCATTCATTCACTCACTCATTAATTCATTCACTCATTCACTCACTCACACATTCACTCACTTTATCATTCATTCACTCATTCATTCATTCATTTGTTCACTCATTCATTCACTCACTCATTCATTCATTCACTTATTTATTCATTCATGAAGATGAGGACCTAAACTATATGTATCAATAACAAGGTAAATTAAATATTTTCACTAATTCCAGCTTGTTGTAGAGTAATAAATCTTAATCATCTAATCTCGGAGCTGCCTGCGATCGCGGGGCCTATGTATTTAACATAGTGAAGCCACGGTCTCAATTAAAAAGCGGCCGATTCGCGAACGTGGAGCCACGGATCTTCTCCGTGGGGGGGGGGGGGGGGGTGGTGTACATAGTGCCGTCCGTAGCGGCCGTTTCCAGGAAAACGGAGGAATATATCTATCTGGAATATATATAGGTATAATAATATATTATATTATACCTATATATATTCCAGATAGATATATTCATCCGTTATATTATTATATTATTATACCTATATTACTATCTAAAATATATATAGGTATAATAATATAATATATTATATTATTATATTATTATTATTATATTATTATATATATTATATTATTATACCTATATTATTATATGGAATATATATAGGTATAATAATATATAATATAATATTATTATACCTAAATATAATATTATTATATCTATATTACTATCTGGAATATATATAGGTATAATGATATATAGTTTAAATGGACTGCAACACGGAAATAGGCTGCCCATTGTGTAATATGGGCATTGGCCACTAGATGGCGCTTACTTTCCCGATCTCATTTTCTAATCAGTTTAATTAATTAATGTGCAACTTTCGGCAATGACGAGTTATGACATCCTTCTCAATTATACTTCAATTTAAATCTGTGGAAAATTTCATGTAGTTTGGTGACTTGGGTCACGAAAACTGATTTCTAGACACATTTTTGATGCTCGGCCCACAGCCTACATCCACGCTGCCCCAGCACGACTACAACGAATGATGAAGCAACTGCAGCGATTTGATTTCAACATTGTCTATAAGAAAGGCAAGGACATGCACATAGCAGGTACGCTATCAAGAGCCCCACACAAAACCAACGAACAACAACTCTCTGAACAGGACCAATTCTCAGTAATGAAGGTATCGTATATTCTGACTGATTGCTTGAGTACTGGTGGAACACACGGCTGCTGATGAGACTTTACAATTGCTTTTTGCAGTCATCCGGAGTGGTTGGCCAGATAAACAACACAACACCCCGCTCGCAATCCGCCCTTACATCCTGGTTTGCGACAAATTGGTTTTACAGGACAGGATTATAGTTAAAGGCCACAAGGCAGTGGTCTTAGCTGTCCTCCGGGACTAATACTTCGACGCCGTCCACAGGGGCCACCCCGGCATGGAGGTAACCCTCCAAAGGGCACAAAGCATGTTTTACTGGCCTGGTATGACCAAATACATACGCAAAAAAAACAATGTTTGCGCTGTCTGCAAAAGCCTGACACCACATCAGCAGAAGCAGCCTTTACTGCCGCATCCGGTCCCTCCTCTCCCGTAATCCACGTTAGTCACCGACATATTAGAATGGCATAGGAAACACTATCTGGTTCTTGTTGAATCTTAATCGGGCTGGTTCGAAATTGACTTACTTCAAACCATTACTTCTGAAGTGGTTATTGAGAAGTTGCAGGATCACCTCTCCGTGCACGGCTCCCCTGCACGTATTCTGTCTGACAACGGCAGACAGTTCACCAGCCAAGCTTTCAAAACCTTTGCAAAATGATGGGACTTTTGACATATTACCAGCAGCCCTGAGTTCCCGCAGTCCAATGGACTCGTCGAACGTGCTGACCGAAGCACAAAACAACTAATGGAGCGGTCCTACCTTGCAAAATCGGACGTGTCCCTGGACTTGCTCAACCTTAGGAACATTGCACGGGATCCCATACTGGGTTCCCCAGCCCAAAGACTGATTACTCGCCGAACCCGTGCTCCCCTGCCTATGTCCCAGCAGCTTTTGCAGCCGCAAGTTCGTTCCCTGCCTGCAGTCCAAAAACAACTGCAATTCAAACGTGACACACAGAAACGCTTCTTTGACAAATCCAGCAAACCTCTCGCACGTGGACAAGTGGTCCGTCACCAGACTAACAAGGGCCATGCACGTCTGGGTCACATCTACGGCCCTGCCAAAGAAACGCACTCTTATCTGGTTGAAGCAGATGGAGCCATCTACAGACGCAGCCGTCAACATATCCTTCCGGTGAAGGAACCGCGTCCTGCGACTCCGTATCCAGATGTCTTGCATTTCGTATAACCTCCCATGGTCGGTCCCATGACCCCACTGTCAACTAACGTTTCCACCGCGGCCACCCCTCGGCGTTTGGCGACCAGCTCGCCTATCGCATCACCCTCCCTGCCTGTCAGGTCGCCGGTCATTTCCCCGATTCCCTCCCCAGTATTTTCCCCAGTGAAAGGAGGTGAGACGGATTCGTACTGCACACGGGCCGGACGGGTTTGCAGGCCACCAATTAGATACGGTGATTTTAGGTAACATTACAAACGTTCCCAAATGTGTTATTAACATTCCACCCATATTGCTTGGCCACTGATGCTTCTTTGGAAAGATGTAATTGGCTATTTCATACTAGCCAATTATAGTGCTTGTTAGTAGTGACTCCGCCTGGTATGTGCTTTATATTATCAAGAGCTTGCCTATGCTAGTTAGTTCAAGTTCAAGTTCAAGTTTATTGTCATGTGTCCCTGATAGGACAATGAAATTCTTGCTTTGCTTCAACACACTGAACATAATAGGCATTGACTACAAAACACATGAATAAATAAACTGATAAAGTGCAAAATAACAGATAATGGGTTATTAATGTTCAGAGTTTTGTCCGAGCCAGGTTTAATAGCCTGATGGTACGAGTACGAGTAGCTGGTCGGAAATGTTATGTCCTACAGATCCTTGCGGTAAGTAGATTTAATAAACATGTGTTGTATCTTGATATGTGTTCGACTCAACTCATTACAGTTTACATATTAAAGAAAATGAGGGATATGTATTATTACAGGAAAATGGTACTGAGGTAAAATATTATTAATCTTAATGAATGGTGGAGCTGGTATGAGGACCTGTCTAATCTGTTTCTGCTATTTCTTACATTTTATGTTCTGGTGGCCTCCAGTGACTAATTTAAGACATGAAACTTGCATCTTTTAATCAGTGCCTTTAAACTGACAGTATTTTACGAAGCTTATTGTCTCTGGTGGTCGCTGTTTGCACATGCCAGAATAATACCTTACAAAAATTTCTAAAGATATTGGATCATAATGTCCATCAAAATGTTTCGAATATTTTCAACGGTGAACTTGTCGCTGGTGTCTGGATCTAATAAACTCACCAGAGTTTGTATGCCTCCAGCCTACTACTTGCAGTAGTAGTAATGTCTTCCTTTTTTCTGCCTTGTTCTGCTTGGCATCATCCCTCCCAGGTCCAAGATTATATTAGTTTTCCATATTCTGAGGGGTAGGATATACATGCACTTAAATGGACACAGGCTGTCATGGTTTTGTACATGGTTTTTAGGGGCACAAATCCGAATTTTTTAAGGCTGTGACCAAAAAAGGTGGATGAAGGCAGAGCAGCAGACATTGTATACTTGGAATTCAGTAAGACATTGGACAAGGTTCCACATGGTGGGCTGCTCTGAAAGTTTAGATCAAGGAAGTGACGTAGGGTGGGTTTTGAGTGCCCGGGGCAGTTTAAAATATTGCGCCTCCTCATTAGCGGCTAGCCATGGTCCATGAGCTGTTATAAATCCAAGTTTTGTATTTATTTTCTCAACCTAACAAAAAGATGGTGGCCTGCAGTCTGTCTGTTTTTTTCTTCTTTTTTTGTGTTGTTCTTTTGTCCTGTTTAGTTGATTTTTGGTTTATTATGTTGTGTATGTGGGGTGGGGGTGAACACGTTTTTGGTCTCTTCCTTCGGGGGATTCGACTTCTTTTGTCGTATCCCCCGTCTCCGCCTGCGCCGAGGCCTAATGGCGGAGCCGGCGGCCTCGGAGCTGGGGCACCGGCAGCGGCGGCTGGGACAGCGGCAGCGGCAGCGGCGACCAGAACTCGGAGCTGGGCAGCGGCAGCAGCGGCTTTGACAGCGGCAGCGGTGGCTTAGCCTCGGAGCTGGGACAGTGGCAGCGGCCGCCGGGCATCGGAGCTGGGACGGTGGCAGCGGCAGCGGCAGCGGCGGCCTGGCCTCGGAGTGGGGACAGCGACAGCGGCCACACGGCATCGGCGCTGGGACAGCGTCGACCAGAACTCGGAGCAGGGGCGGCGGCAGCGGCGACCTGGCCTCGGAGTGGGGACAGCGACAGCGGCGGCCTGGCCTCGGAGCGGGGGGCAGCGGCAGCGGCCACACGGCATCGGAGCTGGAGCAGCCGCAGCGGCGATCTGGCCTCGGAGCTGGGACAGCGGCGACCAGAACTTGGAGCTGGGGCACCCGACCGCGGGCCCAGTGGACGACAGCGGTGGCTGGGACAGCGGCATAATTTAAATTTTTTTTTTTTATCCAACAATTTTTTGCGCCCCTAAAAACTTAGCGCCCAGGGCAACCGCCCCTCTGCCCCCCCCCGCCCCCCCCCCCCCCCCCCCCCCCCCCCACGCTATGCCACTGGATCAAGGAGAGATAGGTGAATAGTTAGAAAATTGTCTGATGTTAGAAAAGAGGTTGTTGGTGGAAGGAAGCAGAGGATAATGGTGGAAGGATGCATCTTGGACTGGAGGCTTGTGATTAGTGGTATGCCTCAGGGTTCAGTGCTGAGCCCATTGCTATTTGTCATCTATAACAATGATTTGGATAAGAACGTACATGGCATCGGCCCGATCGCAGGACCTTTCATCGCCCTGGGCGACTCGACCGTAGGATCTTCCATCGCCCGGCGGGGGCTTCAATATCAGGAGCCTCGATCGCCTCGACGCAGCAGTTTGACTGCCTGACCACGGGAGAAGAAGCAAGGAAGAGATAAGACTTTTTTTACCTTCCAACACAGTGAGGAGGTACCCGGAGGAGAATCACTGTGATGGATGTTTATGTTAAATTTATGTAATTGCGTGTTTTGTTTGCTTTTTATTGTTATGATTGTATGGTAACGACATTTTGTTCAAATTTTATTTTTTTGAATGACAAATAAATTCAATTCAATTCAATAATTAAGAGTTTGCATATGACACAAAAGTGGGTGGTATTGTAGATAGTGAAGATGGTTTTAAAACTAGCAGCAGGATCTTGCCGGACACCTCAGCTCGGTCCGCAAGAACCTACCTGACCTCCCGGTGGCACAGCACTTGAATTGAATTGAATTGAATTGAATGCCTTTATTGTCATTCAGACCTTACGGTCTGAACGAAATTTCGTGCCTGCAGTCATACATACAATCATACAATAATAACAACAATAAACACAAATTAACACCACCACAGTGAGTCCTCCAAGCACCTCACTGTGGTGGAGGCAAAAATCTTAGGGCTGCAGTCTCTTCCCACCTCTTCGCCCTCTGCGCTGAGGCAATACCCCACCGGGCGATGGTACAAACAGTCCCGCGGCTCACCGAACCCCGCCACGGGCCGGCTCAAACACCACGGCCCGGGGTGGTCGAAGCTGCTGCCCTCCAGTCCAACGGACGCAGCCGCTGGCCCGCGGCTTAACCCCGGACTCAGGTCATAGCCGCCAGAACGCCGCCCCAGCCACCGGAGCACCGTTCCAGCCCTGAGCCGGATCGCCCTCACGTGAGTGCCGTTCCTCCCTCGAGCTGGGCCGCTCCGACGGGAGCGCCATTCCACCTCGGGCTGGGCCACTTCGATGGGAGCGCCATTCCACCCTCGAGCTGGGCCGCTCCGACGGAAGCACCGTTCCAGCCCCGAGCCGGGCCGCCCTCACGGGAGCGAGCCCAGGGCAAATCCTGACTGGCTCTGCCTCCGGAGTCTCGAGGCCGCCAGCTCCGCCATTAGGCCTCAGCGCAGACGGAGGCAGAGAAGGGGGATACGACAAAAAAGTCGTATTCCCCCGAAGAGAGAGACAGCAAGCCCCGTTTCAACCCCCCACCCCACATAAACACAACCTAAAAAACAAAAACTAACTAGACAAAACGAAAAAAACCAACATAAAAAAGTAAAGACAAACGGACTGCAGGCGAGCCGCAGCCGTTTACCAGCGCCGCCACTTCAACTCCCCCTCCCATTCCCCGTCCGACCTCTCTGTCCTGGGTCTCCTCCATGGCCAGAGTGAGCAACACCGGAAATTGGAGGAACAGCACCTTGGGGAGTCTGCATCCTGCGGGCATGAACATTGAATTCTCCCAATTTTGTTAGCCCTTGCTGTCTCCTCCCCTTCCTCAGCCCTCGGGTTGTCTCCTCCCATCCCTCAGCCCTCGGGCTCCTCCTCCTCCTTTTTCCTTCCTTCTCCCCGCCACCCCCTATCAGTCTGAAGAAGGATTTTGGCCCGAAATGTTGCTTATTTCCTTCGCTCCATAGATGCTGCTGCACCCGCTGAGTTTCTCCAGCATTTTTGTGTACCTTCGATTGTCCAGCATCTGCAGTTCTTGAACATAGCAGGATCTTGATCGGTTGGACAGGTGGGCTGAGGAATTGTTGATGGCATTTAATATAGAGAAATGTGAGGTGTTGCATTTTGGGAGCACTAACATGGGCAGAACCCACACAGTGAATGACAAGGCTCTGGAGAGTTGTGGAGCAGAGGGATCTAGGAGTGCGGGTACATAGTTCATTGAGAGTGGCATCACGGGTAAATAGGGTGGTCAAAAAGTATTTTGACACATTTGTCTTCATCAGTCAGAGCATTGCGTATAGAAGTTTGGAAGTCATGTTGCAGTTGTATAAGATGTTGGTGAGGCTGCATTTAGAGTACTGTGTTCAGTTTTGTTATAAGAAAGATATTGTCAACCTGGAAAGGGTGCTGAGAAGATTTACGAGGATGTCGTCAGGATTTGAGGGCCTGAGCTAGAGGGAGAGGTGAAGCATGCTAGGACTCTATTCCTTGGAGAGCAGGAGGATGAGGGGTGATCTTAGAGGTGCACAAAATCATGAGAGGAATAGATCGGTTAAATGCGGTGTCTCTTGTCCAGAATAGAGGAATCGTGAAACAGAGGACATACTGTAGTTTTAAGGTGAGGAGGGAAAGATTTAATAGGAACCTGTAGGGTAATTTTTTCACCCAAGGGATAGTGGGTGTATGGAACGAGCTTCTGTAGGAGGTAGTTGAGGCAGGTACTATCGCAACATTTAAGAAATTTTTGGATAGGTACATGGGTAAGACATGTTCAGAGAGATGTGGGCCAAACGCAGGCAGATGGGACTAGAGTAGATGGGACATGTTGGCCGGTGTGGGCAAGTTGGGCCGAAGGGCCAGTTTCCATGCAGTAAAACTGTATGACTCGAGTTGCTCTCAGGAATATTGCCACCTATTCCAAATACAGAATAATCGCTGTGACCATTCACACTTTCTCACCTCACAGAGGGCCTGTGCTGTACTGTTCTATGTTCTACAATGCATCACAGGAACGAGCTCTTTGGCCCTCAATGTTTGCGCCAAACATGATGCCTGGCAAAACTGATCTCATCTGCCAGTACATGATGCATATTCCTCTATTCCCTGCATTTCCATGTGCCGATCTAAAGCCTCATAAACACCAGCATCATAACTGTCTCCACCACCACTCTTGGCAATGTGGTCCAGGCCCCGACCACTCTGTGTAAAAAAAAATGTCCCGCACATCTCCATTGAACTTTTCCCCTCTCAGAATATAGCTATGCCCTCTAGTGTTGGACATTTCTATCCTTGGAAAAAACTGTTCTAACTGTCTATCCTATTTATGCCTCTCATAATTGTATATATCAATTCTCCCCTCTCCTTAGCCATATTAGTTGTCATTGCTTTCCCATTTGTTTCCTCTTTTCTCTACCTTTCACTGCCTGAGAGAGGTGAAGTTCTTTGAAGTGGGAGGATGCCTCATGTGGATGTTGTGCCAGAGTGTTTTTTTCATTGTTTAGTTTGGAGATACAGCGCGGAAACAGGCCCTTTGGCCCGTCGAGTCAGCACCGACCAGCGATCCCCACATATTAATACTATCATTCACACACTAGGGACAATTTTACATTTATACCAAGCTAATTAACCTACAAACCCGTATGTCTTTAGAATGTGGGAGGAAACCGAAGATGTCGGTGAAAACCCACGTAGGCTGTGGGCTTTATTCTACTGTTATTCTACTGTTTCGTGACCCAAGTCACCAAACTACATGAAATTTTCACATATTGTGTAAAAAAATTATGTAAATCACCCCTGAAACTCGTCATGAACAAGACTTGCACATTTTTATTAAATTAGAGAAAAACCGGAAGAATTTCGGGTAATTTTTAATCCAATCAAAGCACGTTTAACATTGAGTTGTCTGCCAGTTGGCCAATCATGCACTTTGCTTCAGCCTAGCACACAAAATGGCTGAGGGTGCCTCTACTGATGCCTGTTTTACTGGAGATTCCGATTTGTTGTTCTGTGGAATACATGTCGTGGAAACTTGCAGCAGGGTAATTGAATTTAGTGAGAAAAGCATTAAAAAGGCTGAAGAATGTGCTGCTAAGTGGAAGAAAGCCTTGAAAGCAAAGTCGCTGCTGATGTGCTGGAACACAAAGAAGACAGCCAGGAATCAACTCTAACTGAAAGGTAAGATCTAGTCTGAATTTATGAAAATCTATCTCTATGGACTTTAATTAATTTAATTGCACCCTTTTATAATGTGAATAAATTCATTCATTCACTCACTTACTCATTCATTCATTCATTCATTCATTCATTCATTGATTCATTCATTCATGAAGTTAAGGGCCTAAACTATATGTATCCATAACACAGTCAATTAAACATTGTCACTAATGCCGGCTTGTAGTAGAGTAATAAGTCTTTAACAGCTAATCTCAGAGCTGCCTACGATAACTTACCGGGAAAAAGTGCTCCGACCGCGGGGCCTAGGTACTTAATATAGTGATGCCGTGGTCTCAATTAATAAGCGGCCGATTCGCGAACGCGGAACCGCGGATCATCTCCGCGGGCGGGGTGCCGTCTGTAGCGGCCGTTTCCAGCCCCCGACCACGGGAGAAAAACGGAGGGATATTGATCGCACTTTATAGGCTTCCATTGCAGTGAGAAATGGTCAGAAATGGTTGATGTTTCTGTAGAAATGAATTGGTGATATGTGAACTTGAACTAGTTTTTCTATGGTAGTAACCTATTGTTATTCTCATTAACATTAAGAAGAGGTTGAAATTTTATGAATTGAAGTCCATGCAGACTTAATGACTATGAGATTTTTTTTTTCTGTAGCCTCTACTTAAACTTGAAATAACTTATCAATTGTAGTAAATTACAGTGTAAGTCTCATTGACAATAAATAGAGGTTGACACTTTATGAATGGAAGTCCATGCAAACCAAGGTACTATGAGATGTTTCTTTCTCTAGCTTTCTCTACCCTCTGCTCCTGCACTTGAACTTGAAGTCTTATCTATGGCAGTAAATTACAGTGTAAGTCCCATTGACATTAAGAAGAGATTGACATTTTATGAATTGAAGACCATGCAGACCTAAGTAATATGAGATTTTTGTTTTCTGCAGCTTCTGCCCCTCCACTCTTCAGAGCCTGTCCACACAAAAGTGTTTTGTGTGGACATGCACTGTGCTTTAATGAACACTAATTTAATAATTTGCAGACTTGCCATTCCATCTACCTGGACATGCATACATGTTTAATTTCCTCATTGATATGTCGATATTATCTTACATAATATAAAACATGAAAAGATGTAAAATACACCCTGACACATATTATCTTCTATTATTAGGAGGCAGCAGTGTATCCCGGGTTATCATGCAGAGTGCTATCGTCACTTCTGCAACATAACAACAATAAATCGAGTGATAGCAAAGTCTAGAAGGAAGAAAGGTAATGATAGGACTCAAACAACAAATCTTTTTACTTATGGTCATATGATGTTACTTTGAAAAATGAAAAGATATATTTGAGGATGTTGATTTATTTTACTTTTCATTCCTTTTCTGTTTTCTTTTTCCTCTTTCAATTGAGTTCAAGACGCTGAAAAGCCTGAAGCAGGTGAATCACCTCAAGAGGCAGTTCCTGATGGTGAAGCAGATGAGCCGGCCCCAAAGAGACTGCTTCGATCCATGACAAGTCATAGTCAACAAACAGCAACTGTCGAGCACACTGACCGCAGGCATGTCCTACCAGCGCATTGCATCATTTGTAATTGTTCAAAGTACACAAAAGAAATAAATTGTGGAAAAAAATGATGATATAAAGTTTTATTTTAATGTGGATCGTTTCACTGTTTATTTGGTCAAATTATTTAAACAATGAGTGAATTACTTTTGATAATGGCGTGCCGGTGAATGACTGCAACAATCCACCCACCGATCCACACATACATACATACGCACATCCACGATCCACACATACATCCATACGCACACTTCCATGCATGCAAACACACACATACATGCACACATAAATCCGCACACACACACACATCCATTCACACGCAGACATACATGTACACATCCAAACACACATGCACACATATATCCATCCACACGTACATACACACTTACATCCACAGATACACGTTTGAAAGGCATACACAGACACACACACACAAACTAGAGGTAAACAATGCAACACTTTTAGGGTTCTTTTAGGTCAAAGGTAATAGCCCTCATTTGCAAAGGCACCATCGTGGGGGGGGGGGGGGGGGGGGGGGGGGTGGGGGTCTATAACATAAATATAAGCTCATTGTAGCTTAAAATGAATATTCATCGAGTAAACATCAGAGCATTCGATTCTTGGCCAGGATGTGACATTTACATCAGAAATAAGACAGGTCTCTTACAGGTTTGGCACCGCCCCAGTCCCACTATGGCCGTTACCCCCACCCTCCCCACTTTGGCAGTCAGCGGGGTTCAGTAAATGGGGAAACCTAGAGGATCTGTCCTGACCCTTTAATTAGGCAGGTTCATGAGCCCTTAAAACCTGGGACATCTTCTGCAGTCTCATTTAACTTCCTATTAAAGCGACTGGAACATGCCTGCCTGGCACTGCCCCAGTCCCACTATGGCCGTCACCCCCACTCTGCACACTGGCAGTCAGTGGGGTTCAGTAAAGGGAGGAACCCACAAGAACTGCCCTAACCCATTAATCAGGCTGGTTCAGGAGCAGGACCTCTGCGACAGTGTCATTAAAAAAAAGCACACTCACAATTATATTCATCATATTATTTTTATATAATATAATTATACTTAATTATATATGATAACATTCATATTAACAGGTTATATATATATATTGGTATAATAATATATAGTTTAAATGGACTGCAACACGGAAATAGGCTGCCCATGGTGTAATACGGGCATTGGCCACTAGATGCCGCATATTTTCCCGATCTCATTTTCTAATTAGTTTAATTAATTAATGTGCAACTTTTGGCAATGACGAGTTATGACATCCTTCTCAATTATATTTCATCTAAATCTGTGGAAAATTTCATGTAGTTTGGTGACTTGGGTCACGAAAACCTATTTCTAGACACATTTTTGATGCTCGGCACACAGCCTAACGTGGTCACAGGGAGAACGTACAAACTCCGTACAGACAGCACCTGTATTCTGGATCAAACCCGGATCTCTGGCATTGTAAGCGCTGTAAGGCAGCAACTCTACCGCTGCGCCACCGTGCTGCCCCGTGCTTGAACTTCCCAGCCTTGAATATCAATCGCAAATTTTTTCAGAGATTCTTCAAAGTTTGCCCTAGTCATGAATGTTTTGAGACACAAGAAACAGATGCTGGAATCTTAAGGAAAAAAACAAAGTGAAGTGAAAACTAGGTTTTACAATAAAAAATGTTTTAAAACTTGAAATAGTAATATCAGTATTACTTTCACTTCTCCAGTATGAAGAAGGATTCCAACCCAAAATGTCTGTGCAAACCCTACACCGTGGTGGGAGATTGCAACCTTCACGTGGTCCGCCCTGTTTCGACCAATGCAATCAACCCGGCGTGCACAATCAAATAAGATCAAAAAGAACAAGTTGTCCGACAACTTTAGGCTGTGCACGCCATACGCAAGAAGAAGAAGAAACCCTACACAGATACTGTCTTACCAGCTGAGTTCCTTCAACTAACATCATCTTAAAGCCGCGGTCTCCGGTGAGGAAGAGCCGATCCTGGACTGACTCTGGACTCTGGTCCTGTACACGGGGGGGAAATGGAGGAGGACTGGCCAAATAACACACTTATATAAGTATTATAACACACTTACTATCATACTTGAAGTATACTAAGATCATCAGAGGGGAGGAATGTCACTTTAATCAGCTACTAACAGCCATTTAAAACAGTGACAGTCCAGACCATCTCTGGATGGCTAAAACAAGTCCTAAATAGGCTGGAGTGGGAACTAGCATTTCAAATCTCACTCCACCAGGGCTGCAGCTACATTAGCAGCTATGAAGTTGGACGTACCAATGGACCAAATCCTCAAGACAGCAGGATGGCCAACGGAGGAATTTTCCAACGACTTTATAACAAACCAGTCATTGAACCTGAAACATTTACAGAAACAAATTTAAGTTCTGTAATATAATAGACCCATAAATAGGGGCAATAATTGGTGTTCATAATTTTACTGTTGGATTTCAATATCGTATTGATGTCTAATGTTGTTAACTCTACTCTCCCCAAAAATCAAGGCAGATGTGATGCATGGACTCGTTCCACGGCATGAAATCACAGAGCTTTAAAATCTTCACGTAGTCACTCACGTGACTCCGAAGTAAAATAGTAAGATTAAACGAGAACTTACCAGTTTGAAGTTTGATCCTTATTTTATGAGGAGGAACGTTGAGGGACTACGTGCCCTCCGCTCCCACCCTTAATAATAATAATAAATTTTATATTTAATGGGCGCCTTTCATACAAAATCTCAAGGACACCTTACATTTTAAACATATAATCAGAATAAAATAAGTAAGTAAAATAAGTAATAAAGACATCACAGAGACACAAATTAATCCTTGATCATAGTCTGAACTGGTATCTGTTGTCTAATCTTACTATGTTTAGTCATTATAGTTATCTGTGATTCCACACCGCTGCTTTGAAGAATGACACGCATGCGTCGTAAGCGGGTTCTTCACGTAGTCCCTCAACGTTCCTCCTCATAAAATAAGGATCAAACTTCAAACTGGTAAGTTCTCGTTTAATCTTACTATTTTTGTGCCTTCCACCACAGTGATGAATGCTGTGGTGGATGTTTGTGTTACAGTTTTATTGTGTGTTCTTTATTATTGTACTGCTGCTGACAACCCAAATTTCCACCGACTCTGGTTGTGTGGCAATAAATTATATCTATCTATCTATTATTTTGAACTCTGAAAATTCTTAACTTTCCCCTTCTCATCCTATAGCTATTCCCTCGAGTGTTTGACATTTCCACCCTTGGAAAGAGTTCTCACTGACTACTGCCTATCATCATTTTAACCTCTTCCTGTAGCTGAAACCTTCTAATCCAGGCAGCATTCCGGCAAACCTTCTTCGCACCTTCTCCAAAGCCTCCACAGCAATACCAAATTTAGCCTAACCGAAGTCCAATCAAGCTGCATTGAGATTTCCTGACTCTTATATTCAATTCCCCTAGAAAAGAAGGCAGGCACATCATATGCCTTTTTGTACCACTCTATATACTTGTGCTTCCACCTTCAGTGGGCTATGAACTTGTACTCCAAGATCCCTCTGCACATCAATGCTGTTAGGGTCTTGACATTAATTGTAAACTTCCCCCTTACATTCAACCTCCCAAAGTGCAACACCTCACACTTGCTTGGGTTAAACTCCATCTGCCATTTTCCTGCCCATTTCTGCAGCTGATTTATATCCCATTGAATCCTCAGAGAGTCTTGCACTCTGCAACTCATTGTCTGCAACTCATCCAATTAGGGTGTCATCGGCAAAATTACTCGTCAATCCTTCTACATTTACGTCCAGGTCATTTTTATATTCCAAGTCATTTATATATATCTCATCTTTGTTCATGGTCTGTCATGTCTTGTTTTTGTTCATGATCAGCAGAAGTCCCAGCACAAACCCTGCAGAACTCCACTGGTCACAGACCTCCAGGCAGAATCTCTACCTTCCACTACAACCCTCTATCTTCTATAAAGAAGCCAGTTCTGAATGCATATGACCAAGTCATTGTGAATCCCGTACATCTTGAACTTCTGGATCAGGAACCTTATCAAAAGATTTACTAGAATCCATGTACACAACGTTCACTGCCCTACCTTCATCAATCTTCTTCATCCCCTCCTCAAAAAATGCAATAAAGTTAGGAAGATACGACCTGCCACATACAAAGCTATGCTGGATATCCCTAATTAGCCATGCTGGATCTCCCTAATTTCCAATTCTTTCCATATAGGAGCAAATCCTATGTCCAATAATTCTCTCTAATAGTTTCCCCATGAACATGAATCCTTTGATAACTGACATGAAACTCACTGGCCTTTCATTTCCTGGATTCTCTCTACTTCCCTTCTTAAACAAAGGAACACCATTGGCTACTATCCTGTCCTCCGGGACCTCGCCTGTGGCTAGAGAAGAAACACAGATCATCGTCAAGGCCTCCACAATCCCTTCGCTTGCCTCCCTCAATAACCTGCAATAGGAATTGTTAAGTCTTAGATCATAATTTCTGTGAGTGCCAAAGCATTTAGATGAGTTGGGCATATTTGCAAAGATTTGGGAGGCTTTTGCAAATTACATAAGGTTTTCCTCTTTTGCTCCTGTATGTCCTCGATCTGGTCTTGATCTAAGGATGTTTGTGGATGCAGTTTTCGGTATCTTCTAATCACCCCTAATGATGGAGTTTCCAGTATCAAAGACGAGGGTAGACAGTTCTTTGGCTATTCTTGTATCCAATTTCTTATGTTTCCTCTGATCTTGGGGAAGCTGTTATGTTTCCTTTGTAGTTCTTTGACTTGACTGCGTTGTTTTGGAGGCCTTCTTAAGAGCATTGTGAATCTGATGAGTTAATGGTTAATCCAGCAGTCACTACACCCCACTATTAACTTGAGTTATGCAAATACTCTTCAGGTCCTGCCTCACAATGATGCCGTTTAAGAAATGCCGCTTTGAATGTGAGAGTTTCTGTATGTCACAATGTCTAAATTTGTGAAAATTAACCCATTCCGTAGCTGCAGAAACCTGAACATTCGTTGTTGCAGTCATTATCCTCCATCACAGCTTTCTTCATCTGCCTGCTGTGATCTTAGAGTTGGATGATTATATGTCTGGTGCCCCCCTCCCCCTCTTTGACCGTAAGAAGTGCTGAACTTCAGACAGCATCAAGCCTGGATTCACTGGTATAATGCAAGCCTCTCTTTGTTCTCCAAGAGCTGAACATACATTGAAATGTATCAGATTAGTTGGAAAGAGGAAATTAACATGCTCAACACACAAATGCCTAGAAATGACCATCTCCAATAAGGGAGACTCTAACTTGCTGTCGATATTTAGTGGTATTACCATAGTCATGAGATACGATACGATAGAACTTTATTCACCCCAGGAGGGAAATTGGACTGCCAACAGTCATAAAACACAAGATACATGAAGCATGAAATTAAATTACATTTATTTACTTTTGAAATTAATTAATTTAACACCTCACTGTCAACATGTTAGAGATCAAATTTGAGAGAAGATATAACTTCTAAAATTCAATCCACTCAAAGACCATTTGATACATCTATGATATTACAGACACTGGCATTTATCAATTCTCTTCTGCATCCAAGAGCCTGGAATTGCACATAAATGTTCCAAAGCTACTTTTTCATTACTTTTTTAAACACTTCTTTTGAAAACGGGTTAAGGGGGGGGGGGGGGGGGCATTTCAACTCCCCTGCTCTAATCTATCAGGTGAATGGCATCCTATTCAATAAGAAAAATATATATTTTTTCATTTTCTTCTTAGTCAGTGCCTTGAGGTTAAGGATTGACTAATTATAGAACATTTACTGCTGTTTAACTCAGCATGACTGATATGTTTAATTTTGTTCTGTTGAACACCTCTGTTCTTTAACTTCATTCACACTAACTCACAAACATAATTCTTTTTTCCCTTTTTGCCTTTTACCATACCCAGTAATGAATTTTGATATCCCTGTGATTATGTAAACATCATTAAGAATTTTAACTAATTACCCTGCAAAATGGGAGTAGAAGTGTGTGTGTCACTGAGAAATGTTATTGTGAATTTTATGTCACAGATGCGTATTTTAAATAGACATATGCAGGAAAAACTCGTGCGGCAGTGAATTGTTCTACATGAACGAGTTCTACAGTAGGGGAGTTGTGAAGGTCAAAATTGTTCCTGCAGTTTTCTGAAATTTACTTTTCAGCAGATATTTCCCCTGACACCCTGCCGAAGGGGGAAAGAAACATGAGAAACATTTCATTTCATCCAAATTGGATAGTTTGAAAATAAAATTGTACTTAATCTCATGGCACAATGTGATCTTTTGTCTTTGGTTAGTGTGTTAAATGTGAGTGCAGTGACTTGTGCAACTTCATTAATTGACAGTTTTTGCAAGGAGTGTCACAGCTCCAGGCTCATGGTGTGAAAGCTGGATTTAGATCTTGAGAACAGATTGATTGTGAAAATACAGCCTGTTCTGAGCCACAGAAATCATGCTCAAGCATAATCATAATCTTTAAAATAAAAAAATGAGTCACCAACTTTGTGGAAGAGTTAAGACTTGATTAGATAACAATGAGTTTGAGTAGCAATAGCGGATCTCTCTCCCAGGATTATTAGTCCCCCCCCAGTTCAGATCATCTCTGCCGCAGAAGAGATCCCAAAGATCCAACTGAATCTGTCCCTACTACACTAGTTCCTCAGACACAGATTCATCTGACCTCTCCTATTCCTGCCCTCACAAACATATCGCACTAGGAATAATCCAGAGATCACCACCCTGGCTCACTTACCACCACTGAGCCTTGTCCACCTCGGCCTACACAGTCTCCTGGTTGCGAAATACTTTAATTCCCTTCCCATTCCCATACTGACCGTTCTGTCCTGGGCCTCCTCCACTGTCAGAGTGAGGCCAAATGCTCTTCCACTGAAACACCAGTCACGTGGCCAGGCTAATTTCCCAACGCAAACTCTAGTATGTTCCCTTCTCTAGTTGGACTATCCATATATTGTTTCAAGAAACCTCTTGGATACACTAGGCTAATTTTACCCCATCTTTGTCCCTCTGGCATTGAACGGTTTCCAGAAAAATATATTGGGGAAGTTATAGCCGCCCACGAAGACGATGCCTTGGCATCTTTCGGAAATCTATCGACATTTCTGTTCCTCTATCTCCTCTTTCCATTGGGGGGCATACAGTACAATCCCACCAGAATCCTTGCACCATTCTTATTTATAAGCTCTATTGTCTCAGTGGACAAACCCCCCAGTATGTCCTTTTTGAGTACCACCGTGGCAGTCTCCCTGAGTAGCACAACTCCTCTGCCACTTTTGCCTCCCTCATGTCTGAAACAACAAAAATCCCAGAACATTGAGCTGTAAGTCGTGCCCCTCTTGAGACTACCTTTCTGCAGTAGCCACAACGTCATAGCCTCAAGCACTGATCCAGGCTCTAAGTTCATCTGCTTTCTCCACAATACTTCTTGCGTTGAAATAAACACACTTCAGCCCATCAGCATCACCATATTTCTTCATCTCTCTCTGCCTGTTCTTTATCTTACTGATCCTAAACTGCACCTTCCCATCACTTCTTCCAATTTCAGACCGACTTCTCTGGTTCCCAATCCCTCTGCCTCTCTAGTTTGAACCCTCCTGAGTAGCACCAGCAAACCTCCCTAAAAGGATATTGGTCCCCCTCCGGTTCAGATGCCTCTTGTATAGGTCAGTTCTGTCCAGAAGAGATCCCAATGGTCTTAAAACCTGATTCCTTTCCCCCTTCATCAACTCCTGAGCCACACATTCATCCATCCTATATTTTATTCTCTATCCTTTCTAGCCTCTCTGGCATGTGGCACTGGGAGTAATCAGGAGATTATTACCTTTGGGGTTCTGCTTTTTAATCTCTGTCTAACTCCCTTTCTGCCTATTCCCTTTCCTGGTGGTCACCCATCTACTTCCTGTCTGTACTTTAGGTGTGTCCACCTCGCTGTATCTTCTTCCTATGACGTTCTCAAACCTGTGGATAATCCTGAGGTCATCCAGCAGCAGCTCCAGGTTCTTAATGGGTTCCTTAAGGAGCTGCAGCTGTACGCACTTACTGCAGGTGAAGTCCTCAGGGGCACTTCCAATCCGCCTGATTTCAAACATCCTGCAGGTGGGGCATTATAATATCCCACCTGCCATCTCAACGACACCCAAACCTACAAAGAATTACACCGCCCTAGCGTAATCTGATATTAGAAATCCGACTTTCAGAAAGCATTTGATAAGGTCCCACATAGGAGATTAGTGGGCAAAATGAGGGCATATGGTATTGGGGGTAGAGTGCTGACATGGATAGAGAAGTGGTTGGCAGACAGGAAACAAAGAGTAGGGATTAACGGGTCCCTTTCAAAATGGCAGGCAGTGACTAGTGGGGTACCGCAAGGCTCGGTGCTGGGACCGCAGCTATTTACAATATACATCAATGATTTGGATGAAGGGATTCAAAGCAACATTAGCAAATTTGCAGATAACACAAAGCTGGGTGGCAGTGTGAACTGTGAGGAGGATGCTATGAGAATGCAGGGTGACTTGGACAGGTTGGGGGAGTAGTCAGATGCATGGCAGATGAAGTTTAATGTGGATAAATGTGAGGTTATCCACTTTGGTAGCAAAAACAGGAAGGCAGATTACTGTCTAAGTGGCGTCAGGTTGAGAAAAGGGGAAGTAAAATGGGATCTGGGGGGTCCTTGTACACCAGTCTATGAAAATAATCATGCAGGTACAGCAGGCAGTGAAGAAAGCGAATGGCATGTTGGCCTTTATACCAAGAGGAATCGAATATAGGAGCAAAGAGGTCCTTCTGCAGTTGTACAGAGCCCTAATGAGACCACACCTGGAGTATTGTGTGCAGTTTTGGTCCCCTAATTTGAGGAAGAACATTCTTACTATTGAGGGAGTGCAGCGTAGGTTTACAAGGTTAATTCCCGGGATGGCGGGACTGTCATATGCTGAGAGAATGGAACAGCTGGGCTTGTACACTCTGGAGTCTAGAAAGATGAGAGGGTATCTCATTGAAACATATAAGATTGTTAAGGGTTTGGACACGCTAGAGGCAGGAAACATGTTCCCGATGTTGGGGGAGTCCAGGACTAGGGGCCACAGTTTAAGAATAAGGAGTAAGCCATTTAGAACGGAGACGAGGAAACACTTTTTCTCACAGAGAGTGGTGAGTCTGTGGAATTCTCTGCCTCAGAGGGCGGTGAAGGCAGGTTCTCTGGATACCTTCAAGAGGGAGCTAGACAGGGCTCTTAAAAATAGCAGTCAGGGGATATGGGGAGAAGGCAGGAACGGGGTACTGATTGGGGATGATCAGCCATGATCACATTGAATGGCGGTGCTGGCTCAAAGGGCCAAATGGCCTACTCCTGCACCTATTGTCTATTACCCTTTCTTCAGCCATCCTCGCCGAAGCCCCTTGAACCAAAGCCTCAGTTCTCAACACAGCACTACGTCTCAACACAGCCACTCCCAATAGGCTGCTCCGCTAAACCTTTCCTCCCTTTTATTGGCTGCTGTGTCTCTTCCTAGGCCAATCAAACGCCTGCTTCTTAAAATGTCCTACCCTCTCTAAACAAATAAGTTTATGTCTCTATTCTCTAGCCAATTTTTCAAAATTGATTGCACTCCTCCCAAAATGTCTGTTCACCCATTCTCCTCAACTATTGATTTTAGAAAATGATTCCATTATTTGTCAGAATCATTTCCTTCATTTTTGATCCTTTTCATGTCCATACATCTGGCCGATCATCCTCCATATTCACGCCAGCCTTGAGACCCACTTATCTCTGTGACACAAATCTCCCCACCTCATTTTTGACCCTGACACGTCTCAACTTCTTAGCTGCCTCCATGTGTCACTATTATTGTTCATTGTATCAACATTTTATTTATCAGCATTTCAGTAAAGTGGAATTGGAATATTTCACAGGTATCTCTCAAATATTAAATATAAATATTTACATACCTGCCAACACTCTCAATAATACTCTTTTCAATTCATTTAAATTTATGGGCACTTGGGAGTATAACTGAGCATATGAATTACATCCTACATTCAATCATAGTAGACAGATACAATTCTGAAAAGGATAATATGATTTGTTTTCAAAAGAAAAGTTAAGGATTGTTTCACATTACCACAGATGTTTCCATCCTATGCTTATTCACAGGAAGAAATCTCAGAAACACTTTTAGCCTGTTTTGACTAATGATAGTGGCTATTCTCTTTGAAATTGTTTGAGCAACTTCACTTGGGGTCAATAAGTACAAAAGTCAAGTTTTGAAAAATGATATGGCCATTGAGTAGGCTTCAGTGGTCAGCAACAAACCGTGAAATGGCCCCCTGGAATCTGATCCAGAGGAAGGTAAGCAGACAGCAAGGAATTTCGTCAGTTAAATGTTAGGATGTGGTGACAGGTAAACGTTATAGCAGCACTATATGCAGGAAAATCTTCACCACGATTATCAAGTTTTGATTTGCAAACAGAGATCTGTATTGAACACTTGACTCATTTTCGAATAACATTTGGCCAGCTCTAATGTACAATTAAATTTAACAAATGCACCCTGTGGGTATTCCCAGTGTCACAATGACGATGTTGAGTTTCTCATGGAACATTGCAGCTGTATCTATCTATGCAATTCTCTCACAGTTCTGAATTACCTTGTTGGTGGTCAGCTTTGAGAGTCAGGAGGTCATCTCTCATCACAAACCAACTTGCTCCTAATCTGGACTGTACAGAGGGTATATAAGCAGTTGGTCTACATGGGTTTCTCGAGATATTGACAATGTGGTACCCAATGATCATAATGCTAGTGTGTGTCATGTGACATGAGGCTCAGTTCCTGGTGGTTGTCCGTTTCTTCATGGGCCGATCCAGCAAATTCATGGATACTTCAATGGGCGAGTATAATGCAAATGGTTAAGTTCTTAATATTCATACCAGGTTCAATAGGCAGGACAGCAAGACAGTATGGATGCCTCTGTTTGTCATCCCACTGCCTGGTACTTATAAGATGCAATTATTTCTTGCCACCTCCCAATCCTTGTTACATGCTCAGTCTGAAGAAGGGTCTCGACCTGAAACGTCACCCATTCCTTCTCTCCAGAGATGCTGCGTGTTCCGCTGAGTTACTCCAACATTTTGTGTCTATCTCGATTTAAACTAGTATCTGCAGTTCCTTCCAACACATTACTTGCTCTTGTCTTGTTGTATGGCAGGATGAGCTGTTCATTGTGTGAATAAATGTGTATTCATTTGAGCACTGTACAAGTCATTTCTCAATTCTAATTGGTTAAAGTCTTAAAATGATATCAAAATGGGTTAACTATAAAATGACGAGCATTTTAAAAAAAAATAATTTCTATATTTTATTTCATTTAGATTTCGGACATTTTCTGGGAAGTAGGGACAGCATGCTCGGATGTATGTTAATACTGCAATTCTTTAATAACATAAATGATCATGTTTTCTCTGCTTTAACTGTATGAGCTTCCTTTCTCGGATGTGAGTTCATGCACTTTAACAGTAAATAAAGATAATTTTCATTCTCTTTTTCACTATTAAAGAATGGCTTTTTCTCACTACCCTTCACTTTGCTTCACTGACGTTCTGATTTTATTGTTATTCCTGTATTCTAATACCCTTTTCCAGCTTTCTCTTTCTTCTCCAGCCTATCTATTTTTTAGCTCTCAGTTTTCTCCCTAATTGTAGCAAAGTTAATTTGGGCCACTAACTTAGGAACCATTATGGTTTGTGTAATGTGCTAGTCCATTTCTAGCCTTTTATACATCCCTGAATATAATAATTCCACCATTTGTGGCCCTGTCTTAAACTGTCACTACCCTAAACTATGTAATTTCTTCCAAAGCCTCTCTTTTTCTCTAAAAGTCACAAAGTGCAGGAGTAACTAAGCGGCCCACGCAGTATTCCGAGACAAAATGGATAGGTGAAGTTTTAGGTTGGGACCCTTCTTCAGATCCTCAACATCTCTTTGTTTCTACCTCTCTTTCTTTCTTAAAGATCATCATTTGATTTTGAGAGGAGCTTGATAGTATATAAAATGATGAGAGACATAGACAGTCCGAAGAAGGGTCCTGACCCGAAACATCAACTCTCCAAGTTCTCCAGAGATGCAGCTTGATGCGCAGTTACTCCAGTACTTAGTGGGGTTTTTGTAAACCAGCATCTGCATTTCCTTGTTTCTTCAGAGTTACTGTTCACTTAAGGCAAAATTAAATTAATACAGTAACATTAGTGGTAATGTTTTTTGTAATGCTAAGAGCTGAACTGATACTCCAGAGGCACAATATCACGTCACACATCAGTTGATGAATTTAAACTCAGTAAACTAATCACAAAATCTGGAGTAAAAAGATAGGATGAACAGTGATGGTTATGAAACCACCTGTAGTGGTCCATGTAATTCAGGTATTGGGGTTCTTCAACAAAACAAATCTACTATTCTGACATGGACTGGCTATATGTACATCCAGGCCCACAGAAATGTGGTTGACTCTTAGCTGTTTGCTCAAATGATCCAACAAGACACTCAGATTCATATGCTGCCAATAATTATTTGAACCAAAAAAATCTTGAAACACAAATGGGAGTGGGTTAAGAGGGGCAACAGAAAATGTGTTGGCGATTGGTTATTTATTAGCTGGTCCTTGAAATTTTTTGGATCATTTATTGTAATTGGATTGTGACTGAGGGATTCATTTTAGTAATCCACTTTCTGAAGTAATTGGTGTAATTAGGCAATGGCAATGTCTTCACATTAAGAAACTCTTGGGAATTCTCAGGCAATCAAGTATGACATACAGAAAATGTACATTTAATAATCAAGGTGGTGTTTTACAATTATGTAAAATGTTATTATGATGTATTTATTCCCTACTACTATTCCTAAAGAAAAGCAAAATTAAAAATTATTTCCGTTTGCTTCTCACTCTTAAAAATGTATAATAGATTCATTTATAATGTTCAATAGCTTACCAATACCATAAGCAAACAGGTCTCCATCTTAATTGCATCTTCACTAGTTCACCTGGAATATCTTTGACAGCAGTTGCTTCTTAACTGGCAGATTAATACAATTTTTTAAATAAATACATTCTTTCATTTGCTAAGAATCCAGAATTAATCTTGTAAACTCCTTCTTGTACTTCTCAGGATGGTTTGAATTTCCAGTGAAGCAACTCTGTTCAGCACCATCCCTTGTGCAATTGTCAGTTCACATAAACATAATTCCTTTCATAATTAATTCTCAACAAACCAAAAATGTAAATATGGTGAAGCCACATGCACTCCATCATTCAATAAGAGTTAAATAACAATTTCAAAAATTGATCAAATTCCAGGACAAAATATAATTTGAAACCAATGCTTCCTTGTCCAGATCCAGCCAATAAACGTTTCAAAGTTTAAAAAAACCCAAAATGCTTGAGGAACTCAGGTAGTCAGGCAGTATTTGCGGTGGGATGACCAACATTTCAGATCATGACCCTTCTTCAGACTGGTAGAGGAGAATGGAGATAGCTAGTAGGGCGAGATGAGGTGAAGGTGTGGAGCAAGAACTACGAAGTGATAGGCGGATTCGGGTAAAGAGGAGTTGATTGGCAAATGAGTCAGGTGGGGGAGAGATGGGTGGATATAATAACCAAGGCAGGAGGTGATAAGTGGACAGATGGTAGAACCTGATAAGGAAAGAAGACAGGGAGTGAATAGTAAAGATCGAGGGAGGGATGTTGGGTTGAGGGGTGGATGGGGAAGGAAAATGGGTGACCTGGAATTGGAAGAGATGGGAGTTGAGCCATTAAAAAGCACGGTCCCAAACCAAAACGTCACCTACCCATTTCCCTCAACAGATGCTACCTGGCCCAGTGAGACCCCCCTCCATTTTGTTTTTTACTCAAAATTCTAGTGTCTGCAGTTTCTTGTGTCTGCAATAAATATTTCACTATGTGTAGGAAAGAACTGCAGATGCTGGTTTAGATCGAAGGTAGACACAAAATGCTGGAATAACTCAGCAGGACAGGCAGCATCTCTGGAGAGAAGGAATGAATGATGTTTCAGGTCGAGACCCTTCTTCAGACCCGAAACGCACCCATTCCTTCTCTCCAGAAATTCGGACAGTCATCCCACCACAAATACTGCCTGACTACCTGAGTTACTCAAATATTTCACTATGATCCTTTATTTACCTCACACGCCTAGTTTGCGTGCCTCTCAAAGGACACTGCTCTTAAAAGATTTAAACATTTTTGTAATATAAGTTAACCATTTTAAACCTATGCATTAAATGGATCATGTCACATTCAAGCCCTTTCTGTTACAGATGTGAAACATAAGTGTTTTGAAGCAGAAATAAACTTTTGAGAAAGGTACATTCATTCCCTGAAGAAATTTGTACTAACAAATTATTTGAGGTTTTGTTAGAATAATAAAACATATATTCAACAAATCTGCAGAAAGTTAAGCTCTAGTTCAATTCAAAGGTGTTTATTGCTGCTTGGATGTTGATGTTTAAATCTATTGAACATTTCCCTTTGGCTGGGAAGAACTTAATGATGGTGAGAATCACCAAGTACCTTTTTAGCTTCACTTTCAAAATATCCATGTCCTTCTCCTTGGCCCTGCTTCTTCTTGACCTCTTAGTACCTTCCTGCCAGACACATCTTTAATTGGTTCCAGTTGGCCTACATCGTCATCAGCAGGTTTTCAGTTTCTATGCTTTATATAGTCTCATGCTGAGAAGGGCACAGACTGTTAATTGAGAGCTAAGCTGAAAGCGAGATGAAATGATGAAAAGTGAAAAGTACTCACTTACCAGCTTCTGCTTCCAAAACATGCCTGCATCATAGAGTTTTTCATCTATATACCATTCCAGTTATGGCCACAATGCCATTCACTTTCAACAAACCAATCTCTTTCAGATGGAAGGTGATAACTTTTGTTAAGGCAAACATAATGAACTCATCCTGATGCAAACATCTATAAATTTGATTGCCTGTTGACACTATTTGCTGCACTATGTTATCCAGTTTCAATGAAAGGGTGTATTGTATATCCGAGAGATGAGCTAGAAATTAGATCCCATAATGTAAATCTTTTTTCACTGCTATGTGATCAAAAATCAATTTGTCCTGGAGTAAATTGCACTAATGATGTTTCAATTGAAATTGCTTCAGGTGTGAAATAGGACTGGGTAGTAGCAATCAAGATCTATTTTAAGGTTTAGCATTCTACATAGTGATGTATGTTTCAACTGTTTTTGAGATAAACTGGGGCCCAGCACCAGGAAACCACTGGTCTTAATTTTCACAAAACAAGCATGGAGCACCTACAAGTAGACTTCATTTCAAGGATCACTCTAAGACATCATGATCCTTCTTAAAGCAGCTCTAGAGCTGACAGCAATCTGTTCAAACAATTTCCAAAGTCCTCAAACTAACCCTTCTCAGAATTTCACCACTTAATCAATATTTCAGATATCATGTAGTAAGCAGTACTTTTGGAGATAGACACAAAAAGCTGGAGTAACTCAAAGGGTCAAACAGCACCTCTGGAGTAAAGGAATAGGTGGCATTTCAGGTCGAGACCCTTCTGAGAGTAAATAGAGCTACAAGTGGTGCAACTGACAAATAACACGTGTGTCTATATGCTGACCCAGCGAGGTATCCAGTGGAAATACTGGAATCAGGTTAAACATTATGACTTGCCTACTTCTCGCCCACAAGGGGGGACCTGAGGGAGAAGGCCCACCCACTCTCAGTCTCATTACAGAGAACTCCTGATAGAAGCAGACGTACAAATGAAGAGGAATAGTAGTGCAATTGCTGAAGACATGGAGAGTGCATAATACACCATGATGGAAGGATAGAGGTGTCATTGTAGTTGTATTTTGTAATGAAGGCCAGTTCTGAGAATTAGATGTTCAGTGGGATAGATCAGATTAGAAATGATTCAGGAAAATAGATGGGGAAGAGTCCGAGTTACGACAAAGACACCAGGTTCTACAGTTTTGTAGACCAAGGAGAAAGAATAAATATGCACAAAATGTCAGAAAACAGTCACTTCTGTCTGGATGGGGACAAACACCAAATGAACTGGTGACATTCAGTGGTCGGGACACCTAGTGAAAGAACATACCAGGAGGGGGTGCCATTGGGGTGATGTACCTAAAGTCTTTCAAATAGAGACTGCACCAAACTCTTCTGTAGATGCATCAAAGAAACTCACATCAAGGCATTATTATTCTGACCTGAATAAACTTATGCCGTGGTAGAGATCATTAACTGTTGCCTGTGAACCTGAAACAAAATTAACTTACCCAGCTGGTGTTTTACTCTTGCCCACACAGCAACTACCGACAGCCAAGTCTGATAGCTTCAGAGTCACACAATCTAAATGGGTGAAGATAGGATGCACATTATATTACACTGGGCCAGCAGGAAAGGAGACATCAAGCAGAGTGCCATGAACAACAGTCACTTCTATAAACACTGATTGAAATCATCGTGAGGATGAATGTATCCAAGAAGAGGATATGATCAGATGCCTAGGATAACATTTAATTGCAATCACTACTAGAATCTTGCAGATAGCCTGGTAGGGCTGATACTTTAGACCAAGCCCACCTGGGAACGTGGTAATTGGGAGAGAATATTTAGTGAAGAGTTTTTTTGCTGTCCTAAGTAGAAAAAACCAAGAAGGAGATATGTTAGGGATTAGTCACAAAATTAAGTGGATAAAGCAGCTATTAATTCAAACAAAAACCCGTGTTCAGAAAAACTGTCATAATGCACTTTGAAAGTTTGAAATTAAAAGGACACCGTTCCAAACAGGCAAGCTGTCTAAGACATGACTATGAGTTTCGTATGCATCAGCCAATTGTAAGGGAGTATGTCCTACTCAACAGTCCTACATCAAAACTTTTCAAGTCCATGCAGAAAGAAACCTCCTCACATACAGGAAGCATTAAGGGCTTATCCCACTATACGAGTTTACCCAAGAGCTCTCCCGAGTTTAAGAAAAAATCAAACTCGTGGTAAGTACGTAGAATGTACGTAGCGTGTACGTCGGTGCTCGGAACGTCTCTTATTGGCTCGTAATGCTAATGGCAGGTACTCGAGAAACGCGGTGAGCTCGAGAAGTTTTTTCAGCACTGTGAAAAATGTCTACGAGAGCCCCGAGTACCTACGAACCTGCTATTACCGTAATTCTCCGAGTTCGAATCAGGGGAAACTCGGGAGAACTCTTGAATTACCTCGTACAGTGGGACAGGCCCTTTAGGGTAGAGGTAGCATTTTAACCATCCTGCCCCCGTCATTTCATCAGTTTCTCTGACTTTCTCACATCATCATAAAGCTTTGCTAAACTTTACTGCTATGTTTTAGTTTTAACGATACAGCATAGAAACAGGTCCTTCGGCCCACGGCGTCCACGCCTACCAACGACCATCCTTACATTAGTTCTGTTCAACACACTATTTACAGAAGCCAATTAACCTACAAACCTGCGCACCTTTAGCACATGGGAGGAAACCGGAGCACCCAAAGAAAACCAACAGGGTGAACATAAAAGTCCATACAGACAGCACCCGCAGTCAAGATCGAACACGGGTCTCTGACACAGTAAGGCCGCAACTCTACCACTTACTGTTGTTCATTATTTCCATCATTTTTGGTAAATCACTGCCACAACCACCTCATACCACTATTAGGATGCACTAGAATCTTTACCCCAGCAGCTTTCTGTCCCTTTCAATCTGAGTAACTTTCCTCAAGTCACCAAGCCTTTGAGATTCATGGCTTACCTAGAAGCAAAGGTTATTTTTTGTTTATGATTAAAGACAGTATCTATTTTAATCTCAGTGTTAATCAGAAGAGCAATTTTATTCCCTCTCGACTCCTGTCAGGGCATCCCTAGGAGAACAAGCTATTTTAAGGATAAGGATATCCTCTGTGGCTGAAAGCTGCTATTTCTTTCTTTCTAAATTAAAAATCATTTTAATTTTTCTGGTTAGACTGAGAAATCCATCTCTCATCTGCCCAATGGTTCCTCAAAGGAAGAGAAAATGACTTGTTAAGGTTGTGTTTGTCTGGTGGACACCTTCAAATCATTAAAAGATCCTGAAGGGGGAAGGGGGAAGGGGGGGAGGGGGGGGGGAGGGGGGGGAGGAGGAGGGGAGGAGGGGGGGGGGGGGTGCTCCTTTACCCTTTCTACCCTTTTTCCATTTATGTACTTATAAAATGTCGGGATTATCCTTATTATGAATGTGATTTTGTTTGTGCATGATTATAACCTATTTGGTAAACTATAATTTCTTAGCATCCTCAACACAGTTGTAGATTAATATAATAGATAATTAACATCTCAAATTACATTTCTGTCTTTCAATTCATGTCACAATGTATAGGCCTGATTGATGGCAGTTCAAGTGTTAATATTTCCTATTCTGCTTCTATGGATAACAAAGTGACTTTCAGATCAGGAATAATCATATTAAATTGTGGACATGGGTCAAATAGTCATTTAGTCTAGTCCTATTCCCATTTCTTATATTTACACAGATTCCCAGAGTTTTCCAATTTATTTAAGAGAAAAAGATTTATTTATAAAATTATTAAAATATAAACTGCTAATTATAATTATGGTGCAGCACATTAAAATCCAAATGTGCAGTTCATCTTAAAAAACTTTCACCATATCTCCATGTTCAGCTATTGCCCCTCATTTAATCAATGAGCAGTAAGCCTGCTTAAAAACTACTATCCTTGGATGGTAATTTGCTGAGAATTTAACCTTTATTAAAAGTGCTACTTCCAGCTTAACATTTAAACAGTATTCTCCCAGTGACATTCCTTTACTTTGAAGATCTCTGTGTGTTTAAAACTACCTTATTTACATAATTATTTCTAATAGTTACCCGTTGTGTGTGTATACATTGAAGGGCTTTTTCATAGTTGTGTGGTGGCATCTCTTCTCACACGTGCAGCGCTGAGAATTTACCCCTATTCGTCTTGTAATTTCTCAAGTTTCTGTCAGTACAGAAACAAAAATCTTACCAGTGTGCGCAGGGTGTCATATGTCAGACCTGACTCTTATAGTTTGTATGTTTTTTCAAATTTCACAATTGAAAAATAAATGCCATTTATGGAATACCTCAAGGCAACATTTTTGCTTAAGAGAAATATCACTCACTGCAAATTTTAAGCAAGATCAACACACAGTAAATCATAGGTGAATGGACTTAATGTGTGTGCAAGCAATCCTAATGTGGCAAAGAAGCTGTTATAACATGTCACAGAGATGGGTTTCCACATACTAACAGAATTACTCACCTTGTCTAAACAAAACCATTTGATCAAGCAAAACGCCAGAGCCTCATTATGTACATGTGGTGAGGGTTATGTTACATTGCACCCTGTTAACTGATCTTTGGTGCCACAAAAAACATGGGCTGGACTATTATTTCGGGGAGAATATTGATTTCCCTAGCATGTTTGGGTCTAGCCCAACACCATTTAGGACTGAAATATATTCAGTATACTGTAGGTATTGAAGCTTATTAAGATATTGGTATTAAGGTATTGAAGATTGTCAATGACTGGTTGTTTGCATGTTCATATTTTTTTTAATTTCGTAAGTAAGTACATTTTATTTATAGAGCACGTTTAAATCAACTCGCGTTGAAAATAAGTGCGTTACATAAAATAAATAATTAAGTTTCCGTACATCCATAGAAAAATTTAAAAATAAGAAAACATGACACAACACATTATAGAATTCAACATGAACGTCCCCCCACAACAGAATCAAAATTTTCCACTGTGGGGAAAGGCATCAAAAAGTTAAGTCCTCTTCCTCTGTGAATCACCCGAGGTCGGGGCCTATTTGTGGCCACCGCAGCAACAGGATGTGGACATTGTCAGCAAGACCAGCATTTATTGTCCATGCCTAAAAGTGCCTGGGGAGATGGTGATGAACTGCTTAATTTGCTATTGCTACCAATGTGTTGAAAGATTTCCTGTATTGTTGTTGTGTTATGAGCTCCGTCAGTTACATCCAGCATTATTAAAGGAATGTAATATATTTCCAAGTCAGATTAATCTTTGACCTGGAGTGCAGCTTCCAGGTGGTGGAGCTCTCTCCTCCTGTTGCTGCTCTTGATTGTGGAGGTCACAGTTTAAGAAGATGCCATGAATCTTTGCCGCAGTTTTGTTACTGGTGCAGCCTGCAATCAGCAAGTGTGAGTGATAGAGAGATTGTTTAGAATTGTGATGCTGAAATCTAATAAGCTTCTTTGTCCTGAACAATGTTGAGCTTCTTGGGTTCCCTTGAAGATGCAGTTTTTCAAGAAAATGGAGTCTGGAGAGCATCTAACATACTCCTGACGTGCAGTGGCGGACTGGGTCTAATAATATTGGTTGCCAGGAGACAAAGGAGGCCCACTTCATCAGGGGCCACTTGATTTAGGGGCCCACTTCATCAGGGGCCCACTTGCCATCGGGCAAGCTGACACCCTGGCCAGTCCGCAACTGCTGACGTGCACTCTATGGATAGTGGAAAGGCTCTGGGGACTCAGCAGGTAAATCCCAGATTCTAACTTGATTTTATAACTACAGCATCCAGTTACATTTCTGGTCACATGCATATTATTGAGGGCGCTGAGTAATGACAATGGCATTGGAATGTCTATAGTGAGTTGTTAGATCCTCTCCACTTCAAGATGGTCACAACCAGCAATTATGCTATGTGAATTTTACTTACCACTCAAGAAAAAAGCTATATGACACCAATAGTTGCCCAATTTAGCCTTTGAGCCCTTTTTATTATTCAATACAACCAATGCTGATCTGTGACCATAAAATCACCTATTACATTAATACCTATTATAATCAAAAACCTGTTAAAAAGTAAAAATTAATAGTTGACCAACTATTAATTACTGTGTTAAAAGTAGTTCAGATACAATCAAGGTATAGTATTGCTACCGCATAATTTCTACTTTCTTGTAACCCTGTCCTCGCAATATAAAAACCACATTCCATTTGCCTCTGTGATTATTTTGACTACTATCCATGACATGTTGATATTTTATGAAACCCTTAATCCTTCTGCACTTCCGCTGTGTCTCCAGAAAAGCTAGAAAGATTTTGGAAAGTATTAATTTCTATTCTTTTTCAATTTTTGGAGAATAATTTGACATTTCTTCACACATTTGTCCATTCTTCCAATATATTAATTTTCTTGTAATCTTATGTTTTCCATTCACAGTGTATGGGCCATTGGCAAACTTTGATATATAGCTTCTTATCTCATCAAACATGGTGAATAGTCAATACAGAATCTTATGAGTCACAATGGACAATTCATCCCAATTTTCATATATTTTATTCCTAATACCTACTCTCAAACTCCTGCTGCATAGCCAGTATCCCAGCCAGGTTATAAACTTGCCTTCAATCGTGAGCTTCAAATCAAAAACAAACATTATTTTATGAAGGAATTTAGCGTGCTTAATTGAAATTTATAGAAATAACATCGACAAAGCTTACCAATTATATTCTCTTGTTTAGTACTTTGTCAAACAGAACCTATTGTTTACACATTCAAATTGGTTCTCTAATTAGCTGAACATTTTCCAGATGTTCAATTAATCCTTAATTGTAGGCCTTAGTGATTTCCTAACAATAGACGTTACACAAAGCAATTGATAATCATTATTTTTTTCTTACATCTATCTTAAACAGAAAAGAGACAAGTATAATTTTCAATTCTGTAGGACAGACCCAAATTAAAGGAAAATTAATGGAAATTTAGGAAGTTATTTTCTTTTAGAGAGAGTTCTTCTTGCGTATGCCGTGCACAGCCTAATGTTGTAGGACAATTAGGTCTATTTGATCTTATTTGATTGTACACGCCAGGTTGATTGTATTCGTCGAAACAGGGCAGACCACGTGAAGGTTGCAATCTCCCACCCCTTTTAGAGAGAGGTTAGAGATACAGAATGGAAACAGGCCCTTTGGCCCACCGAGTCCACACCGACCATTGACACCGACCCCACTTTCACATACATTCCTAACATGCTAGGAGCAATTTATAGAGGCCAATAACCCAATAATTAACCTACAAACCATTTTCTTAAAATGTTTTAATTATCCTGGAATGGAAACCAACTGGTTCTGGATATTTGTCTCTCTTTAGTGATTTTGTTTTGTTTACTGAAGTCTGAAGAAGGGTCTCGACCCGAAACATTGCCTACTCCTTTTCTCCATAGATGCTGCCTCACCCGCTGAGTTTCTCCAGCATTTATTGTCTACTTTTGTTTTGTTTAACATCATCACATAACTTGCGTTATTTATTATTCATCTTCAGAAGAAGTCTGAGATGTTATCTTTTGAGTCAATACTAGTACAAAGAAATCATTAAACATGCATAATTTTCTTACTTAATTTAAAATATCACCCATACATATTTTCCTGATCACTCACTTTATCCTAGAATAATTCTAAACAGTTTCCATGTGATTTTGTTATCCCAAACCAGTTTCTATTCTCTTTTCTTGCAGATCTTTCAATTTCCTATCTTTTGTTATATTTAGTCATTCTTAAGATGCGTGTTTTCACTTTTTTATATGTTGTTATCATTTAACTATGATGTCCTTGATCCCTTTATTCCTTCATGGCTGTTTCTTTGCTAACCAGTGTTCTTTCTCCTTTGGGATACAACCTGTATCACATTATATTATTTTTGAATATCACCCATTACTTGATCGGGCTTTCATCCATCATCATCATCACCCAGTATGTTAAGGACAAAACTGGTATCTAAATTTAGCTCATTGCACATTACTGCCCTATAGCAATTTGTTCTCTAAAATCTAAGGCATGCAGATGATGGAATAAAAGCCAAAAGTACTGAAGATACTTAGCAGATCGAAGGAGGCTATTTTGGCCTAGCAAGTTTATGTCGACCTGAGAACAATCACATTCCCCCATCAATTTTCCCTGTTATCTATTCTCCCCTCATCCCTATTAAACCATTCAAATGTTCCCATTTGCCTATAAATTAGGGGCCGTTTACAATGGCCCGTTATCCTACCAACCCTTCTGGATATGGGAGGTAACCAGGGCAAACCCATGTGATAACTGGGAAAACATGTAAACTCCCCTGGATGTTGGGATTGAACCTACCTCACTCAAAGTGTGGAGCAACAGCTTTACTGGTTACACTAGTTATTAGGCACTGTTTCTTACTGTGGGGCATCTCCTTTTGGTTGTATCCCTGATTTTCATTAATGCTGTGCTGTAATACTGTACCAATTCAGGCAGCATTCTGGTAAACCTCCTCTACACCCTCCAAAGCCTCCACATCCTTCCTGTAATGGGGCAATCGGCACTACACGCAATACTTCAAATGTGCCTAACCAAAGTCCTATAGAACTGCATCGTCACGTCCTGACTCTGATATTCAATGCCCCTAGCAATGAAGGCAAGCATACCAGATGCCTTCTTTACTACCCTATCTTTAGTGAGCTATGAACATGGACTCCAACATCCTTCTGCAATTAAGGGTCCTGGTACATGGTTTGTTTAAATGTATACTTCACAATATATATATATGGCAATTGCATAGAGTATAGTGCGCCAGTGAGTAAGGTGATACAAGTACAAAATTACATACTTATGCCTAAAGGTACAGTTCCTCACTGTGTAATTTAGAAATGTTGATCAAGGGTTAACTCTGTGGACGCTTCTTTGTATTGCAGTTCTGACTCAGACTCGCTACTATAGCCACGTCTTTCCTCAGAAATTGACTATACTGCCAACTTGTCTCACGTGGCCGCCAGCTCTTTATCCAGGCCAAAAAATGAGGCCCAATTCAGGACCTCGCTCAAGCAATCAGAAGAAGGGTCCCACCCAGGAATGTCATCTGTCCATTCACTCCACAAATGCTGTCTGATTGTGGTATTCCATAATCACTTTGTACTTTGCTCAAGATTTCAGCACTTGCATTCTCCATATCTATTGCCCTCTTAATTCTATACACCTCTAAGATGATAAGTTCAAGTTCAAGTTACATTTATTGTCACATGCACCAATTGGTACAGTGAGATTTGAGTTGCCATACAGCCATACGAATAAGAAGAACACAATACACGATAGAGTTTAACATGAACTTTCCCACACAGCGGGGATCAACGTTTCCCACTGTGAGGGAAGGCAATAAAGTTCGATGTTCAGACCCTTTCGCCGGGATGATCGGAGCTCCGGCGTCGGAACGGAAGAACACACTCAGCGGCTTGGAGTTTCCGAATCGGCCACTTCTTACTGGAGACCGCTGCATCCGAAGTCCACAGGCCGAGCTGGGCGGAGATTCAACACTGGCGACCCTTGGCAAAAGATCCCAGGACTCCGTGATGTTAAAGTCAGGCAGGAAAGGCCAAGTTTCCCCCTCCCCCCCCCGCTCCCCCACATAAAAAAGACTTTAAAAAAACCTTTAAAAACATATAATTAGACTCACTAAAAATAACAAAAAGGGTGAAAGGTCAGACTGTTGCTGGCGAGGCTGCCACACCTGATGGTGCCGCCTGATGGAATGTCCCAACTCTATGAAGCTCAGCATGCCAAAAACTTTCTTCATCACTCTATTCCCCTGTGACAACACTTTCAAGGCCAATTAGCCCATTCTCTTCCAAATGGGAGTAAATCCTACCGCAAAGAATTCTCTCCAATAGTTTCCCTATCAGTGACATGATGCTCACTGGCCTATAATTCCCTGGATTCTCTCTACTTCTGTCTACTTCCCTTCTTCAAGGGAAACAATGGCCACAGTCTAGTATTCCGGGATCTCGCCTGTGGCTGGAGAATAAATAAAGATCCTCGTCAAGGCCACTGCAATCTCCTCTCTTTCCTCCCTCAATAGCCTGGGGTCAGGCATGGAAATCACTATCAAAACATGGAGGGGACCGGGAGACAGGGGGTACACAATTTCTTGGCGTGCGCACTCACACACACAAGCGAGGCTTCGGAGGTTCAATCCAGCGCTAAATGCAGCTCAACTCTGCTTGTCTCGCCGGGTTAACCTACAGCCCTGCCTGGACTGACGGGACATCAGCGCTGTTTCTCCGCGCTGGCTGTAAGCCTGGGCCATATTTCCCGCAAGTTCAGGCAGGGCTGTAGGTTAACCTGGTGGGACAGGCTGGATTTAGCTCTGCTTCTCTGCGCTGGCTGTGGGCCAGGGGGCACCGTGCCCGTCAGACTCACGACGTCTCTGGTCATCCCCGGGCGTGGGGGGGGGACACTCGGGTGGGGACGGGACAGCGCCAGAGAGCCGGGATCGAACCTGGCTGTGGATGAGGTGCACGTCTGTGCTGCCCCCATTGCCTGCTGACCGACGTCCCTCCTGTCCAATCGGTGCCCTCGATCATCGATCCCACCCCCACTGTCTCGCGGAAAGCGGAGATTTCACCAAGTTTTAAAATCCGGATTACAAAAAATGGGGGGGGGGGGACTGTCCCCCCACCTCTCAAAACAAGGGGGGGACGTGCCCCACCTGTCCCCCCTGGATTTCCGCCCATCAGGCCTGGGGACCAGGCACAGAAATCACTGTCAAAACGTGCGGGGGACACGATTTATTGGCGGCCGCGCGTGCGCATGCATGCACACACACATGAAGCTTCGGCCGTGGGCCCTGTGGACGGTAACATCGGGAGCTGACCTGGTTGGTGACCGACTCCGAACTCCAGCAACAGCGGCTTCGTCCGCCCCGAATCGTGGGGCTTGAATCGGCTTGTTCACGGGGTCTTTCATCGGCCAGCTGGAGCTTCAACATCGGGAGCCTCGATCGCCTCAATGCAGCAGTTTGATTTTAAGTCGCGCCAGGCGCTGAAAGGCCCCGCGGATGGGCCGATTCAGCCCTTAGAAAGCGTCTGATAAAGTCCGGATTACAAAGCATGGGGGGGGGGGGGGGGGGGCGGCCCCCCCCCCCTCAAAGCAGGGGGGGGACGTGTCGCCCCTGTCCCCCCAGGATTTCCGCCCCTGCCGGGGACTTACCCACCTTAATGTACTTCAAGAGCCTCAGCACAACCTCCTTCTCAATCTTAAACTGCCCTAGCACATTTCTATTCTCTACGGTGACCTCGCTGTCCTTCTCCTCAGTGAATACAGATGCAAAGTATTAATTTGGCACCTCACCTACATACTCTGACTGGAAGTATAGATACCGTACTTTATCCATGAGCCTTCTCCCTGGTTACTTTCTTGCGTTTAACAACCTTGGAATTTTCTTTAATCCGACTTGCCAGTGACATTTCAAGACCTTTTTTGGCCCTTCTAATTGCCCGAGTTCTTTCCTACTCGCTCAATATTCCCCATAAGCCCCATCTGATGCCATCTTCTTAAACCTAGCATGCTCTTTTTTTTCTTCCTGACTAATTTTGGAACTTCCTTGGTCATCCATTGTTCCCTTACCTTGCCATCCAAATGATAAGCAGATTATTATTTTAAGGTTATTTTAATCATATTTGGAAGTTGTGCTTCTTGTTAGTACAGGCAGACCAGAGTGAAAGTTACTCAAATTCCTGACCATTGTAGATGTATCAATAATTATGCAGAGTTAATCTATTTGTAACGATTACATTTGGCATTTTTCTGACCAGTACATTATGTTAGTCCAAACCGGCTTACTTTCCCTTCAGTAACAGAACGCATCTCAACCCCCATTACAACCACCACCATAACAATGATATTTATAGATTCTGTGTCGTGCCCTTGAGTGCAAACTTTATCAAACTCTAAACTATTTGTATGAACAACGATCTCTGAGGATGGTAGTTGTGTGCCAGCAGGAGATCAATGCTGCTGTAATGTAAATCAACTATAGATTTCAAAGAATCTCTCTCCTGGGGTTCCAACATTTCCATGGCAACACATTTTACACATACCACATTAGCAGCCATCCAGGTGGCAGTGCCATCTTTGTCAATGGCATATTTGTTCAAAGAGAAAATTGCTTTCAAATGTGTCTGCATATGAACATGAGAACACTTTCCACACAGTTGCTGCGTGGAACTAATCTGTTATGATTTTTTCTGCAGTGATTATGAGCATAAGCTTGTATTCTAGTCCAATGTCAAACTCCATTTTTGCTTCACCTGTAAGTTTCTATCCTTTTCAATAAAAACAACATTCATTGAATATATTTTTTAAATAATTCTATTAGCTCGAAGCTCAATTCAACATGCCTGTTTCTCTGGTAGCCAAAGTGTACTGTTTACAATAAGGCTCTAATATAACAATTTGAATGTAGCCAAGCCAAGCATTTTGCAGGAGAGTTGTTATGTTTGATCGATGCCAAATCACCTTACAATGCATTGGGGAAGATGACTAAAAATGTTGTAAAACAAGTGAGAAAGAAAAGAGAGGTGGGGAGGATGAGAGGGCTGTGGTAGGAATTCCAGAGCTTGCAGCTGTGTCATTTGAAAAGATATCTGCCGATTCATTGACAATTCAGGGAGGTTGAAGGGGTGAGAACCAAAGAAACGCTAATATGGTCGGGTGAGAATCTGGAGTAATCAGAAAGCAAGGATGAACATTTAAAAACCAAATCAGCCCGATTAGCAAGGGCAATAGGAGAACAGGCCTTAGTGTGCTAGAGCACAGGCAAAAGGGCTCAGAATGAGTTCAACTTTATGTAGAGTGAGAGAGATGGCCAGGAGGGGTTTGGAAGAATCATGTCCAGAGCTGATAACAGATGGAATGGATGAGACCATCAGCAAGTCAGTGGATATTTTTAAGGCAGAGATAGACAAATTCTTCATTAGAACGGGTGTCAAGGGTTATGGGGAGAAGGCAGGAAAATGGGATTAGGAGGCAGAGATCAGCCATGATTGAATGGCGTAGACTCGATGGGCCGAATGGCCTAATTCTACTTCTGTAACGTGTGAACGTGTGAAATGAATTAAGGTAATGTAGTATCAAGCATATCACCATGCGGAAATAGGAGGTCTTAATGAAAGCAGGAATCCATCTTTACAAACTCATCCTTAATAGATGGCATTGACCTTGGATGCCACTGAACCACCACAGTGCTGAATCCAAAACTCAGAATGGAAGTTTCTAAAACAAGGGGGCTTAGGTTTAAGGTGAGGGGTGAGGGGTTTAAAAGAGACCTCAAGGATAACTTTTTCATTCAGAAGCTAGTCAGTATCTGCCAGAGGGAGCTATGGAAGTGGATTTAATTATCATATTCAAATGATATTTGGATAAATATTTGTATTGGAAGGGTTTTACAAGCAAATCGCACTAGCCCAGAATGCCAACTTGGTCGACATGGACAAGGTATTCCAGGACAGAAATTTTAAGTATCATCCACTCTTCAATTACAGCTGATGTATAAATATCTAAAGTTAAGTTAAGTATCTAGAAAGTGATTGGCTTACTAACTTGTTTGAGATTTTGAACAGTTGAACAGTTTAGTTTATTGTCACGTGTAGCGTGGTACAGTGAAAAGCTTTTGTTGAGTGCTATCCAGCCAGCAGAAAGACAATACATGGTTACAATTGAGCCATTTACAGTGTATAGATACATGATAAGGGAAAAGTGTTCGGTACAAGGTAAAGCCAATCAAGGATAGTCTGAGGGTCACCAATGAGGTAGATAATAGTCGGGACTGCTCTCTGGTTGTGGTAGGATGATTCAGTTGCCTGATAACACCTGGGGAAAAGCTGCCCCTGAATCTGGAGGTGTGCGTTTCCACACTTCTATACCTTTTGCCTGATGGGAGAGGGGAGAAGAGGGAGTGTGACTCGTCCTTGATTATGCTGCTGGTCTTGCTGAGGCTGCGTGAGGTGTAAATGGAGTCAATGGAAGAGAGGTTGGTTTGTGTGATGGCCTGGGCTGCATCCACAATTCGCTGTAATTTCTTGCGGTCTTCGATGAAGCTGTTCCCAAACCAAGCTGGGATGCATCCTGATAAAGGATGAGGTAGCGTGGAGGTGACAACGTTGATTGATAAGGACAGGAATGAATATAGTCTACATTGATTAATTGCAAGGTTAAGGATAGGCCTGGTAGAAGTATATTAAATTATGATCGGCATATAGGGTAGGCAATCAGACACGAACATAAAATTTAAATGAAACAAGATCTTAAAATACAGACTGATAGAAGGCAGAGGGTGGAAGGACAATATTCCAGCTGGAGTCTGTGATCAATGGTAGATGTCATATATATAAATATATATATATATATATACATATATATAAAAGCCTTGGATATAAACGTAAACGCAACACAAGTAGATGGAGTGGTTAAGGAGGCAAATGATACGCTTGCTTTCATAGGTCGCGAACGTCATGATGCAACTTTGGAAAATTGGAGGTTGGAGGAAAACTTGATAGAAGTATATAAAATTATGGGAAGCATAGATAGGGTAGACAGTCAGAATGTTTTTCCTCGAGTGGAAATGTCCAACACTAGAGACCATTGCTATAAGATGAGAGGGAGAAAGTTTAATGGACATGTGCGGGGCAAGTTCTTTACACGTTGCCAGGGCTGGTGGTGGAGGCAGATATGATAGTGGCATTTAAGAAGCTGTTAGATAGGCACATGGAAGTGCAAGGAATAAGAGGGATATGAATCATGTATAAGCAGGTGAAATCAGTTAAACTTGCATCATGTTCGGCACAAACATTAGGGGCCAAAGGGCCCATTCCTGTGATGTAGTATTCTATAAACATACAATGTAGAATCGTTGTGTGTTTATAGGACTTTGATTAGACCATATTTGTGGTACTGTGTGCAGTTCTGGTCACCCCATTACAGGAAGGATGGGAAGGCTTTGGAAAAGATGCAGAGGAGGTTTACCAGAATGATGCTTAGATTAGGGGGGTATAAACTACAGGGAGAATTTGGACAGATTTTGATCATTTTCTCTGGAAGGCCAGAGGTTGCAGAGTGATCTGATTGGTTATAATAATATATATATATATGAAGGATATCTAGTTGCCCATTCCTTCTATCCAGAGAATCTACCCGTCCCGCTGAGTTACTCCAACATTTTGTGTCTATCTTAGATAATCAGAATCATTCTCTTGGGATGGAAACATCAAATACTACAGGGCATAGCTTTAAGGTAAGAAAGGAAAAGTTTAAAGGAGGTGTGTGACGCAAGATCTTTACACAGACAGTGGTGAGCACCTGCAATGTGCTGCCAGGGTGGTGATTGAAGCAGATACATGAGTGGTATTTAAAATACTTTTGGATACATATGGACATGCAGGGAGTGGACGGATATCGGGAGTGTGCAAGTAAATGAGTAGTCTTGGCATCATGTTCAACATAGACATTGTGGGGCTGAAGGGCCTGTTCTTGTGCTGTAATTTTTCATGTTCTATGTTGAAACACACTTTAATCTTATTTCTATAGTACATAGAACAGAACCGCACTAGAATACCCTTTATAGTACACAATAACTTTGCCAAACACGATGCCAACTTAACCAATCTCCTTGGGTGGAAATGTCAAAGGCTAGTGCTAAGCAAGCGTAGAATTAAAATCAGATGGGGGAAGATTAAAGGAGATGTGTGGGGCAAGTTTTTTTACAGAGAAAGAGGTGGTTGCCTGGAATGCACTGGAGTGGTGGTAGAAAGCAGTATGATTGTGGTGTTTAAGAAGCTTTTAGGTGGACACATGAATATGCAGGGAATGGAGGGATATGATCACATGCAGACAGAGAAAATTAGTTTAAAGTGGCATCATGTTCGACACAGACATTATAGACTGAAATTCTGCACCATTGTAGACTGAATTTCTGTACTATCGAAACAAATTAGGGTGTGTTTATATTCTAAGCTTGTATCTATTTCATCTTTGGTAGAAAACCATAAATAAGCCTGTAAATAAAGCAATTCCCACGCTAATAGCTCTCCAAATGTTTCAGACAATCACTGGATGATTATAAACTCTTAATTGGTATATTATAGTTAAACTGGCTCCCAATTGAATGCAGGGGATAGCTGCGATTATCCCAAGTTCCTCACATTTTAAAGGCAGGTGTAATTACCTCAGAAACTGGGAAGGACTGATGGGATGGAAAATCAAAAGTAGCATAGGTCAGAGATAAAACTATAGCTTGATAACCTTCTGAACAGACCTGTGCTCCCTTCAAACACAAAAAGAAGCAACAAAAACTGAATGTGCATTTCTTGATTCCACTAGAAATGTCGCGAATTGTATTGACAACATGGATGTTTATCTTTTGTACACAACTAAGTGACACATTTCTAATGGTTTCAATATATCTATAATCATTACAGACAGCACAATCAAGGGGTGTCTCTGCATCGAAGGATGCTCCCACAACATTTCACTCTGTACTTGAATGATTTATGAGGCCAATAAATCAAAGTGAATGTGGCGAAGAAGGATCTCATCTAAACAAGCAACTACAAAATGTGCACTTGTTTCATTGAGAGGAATGTGATCATAATAACAAGATTTCGTTTCCAGTATCACTCCCATTATTCTTATAGAATTTAGGAAGATGGGAAATGGATTTGGGATAAGTTTGGAGGATTGTTTTAAAAAGCTCCTGAAAGCTTATTTGGGATCAATGCTCAGAGGCTGGGAGGATATAGATTTCTATTATCTCAAAAGACATGTCCATCACCTCCTGCACTCACATTCCATTTGAGGAGAACCAGATGCTCGAATAAGGCTCCAAGC